>NC_079202.1:60923871-61285121 GCF_026745355.1 Beta vulgaris subsp. vulgaris | reverse complement strand
AAGCTTATAAACTAAAATATTAACCAACAAACCAAGTAATATTTGATTATATATTTATAAAGTAAAATGTTAATAAATGAATAATATAATTACCCGGGGAATAGCACGGGCCTAAAAACTAGTTTAGTATTTAAATCGTATAACGTTTAATTGTGTAAAATCTTAAATGGTGCATGGATAAATTTCTTGTTTCTTCTTCCACTCATATATAAATGCACAAATTGTACCAACTATATAAGCCTAAATTCGATTATATGGAAGATGGACAAGATTTTTGGTGGTTCGGTCTTTGAATAAAGTCTAATTAAGGATATTCTCACATAGGAAGGTTGCAATAATTAATAATGCCTCTAAATCAAGAAACCAAATGATGTCACAAGTTAGAGTAGTCTTCATCTTATTCTAACATAACAATAAGACTAGTCCTCGTTAATTCATCTTTGGAATTCAAATGTTTTAAGACGCCAAAATCAGATTCTACTTAAGCTATGTTATATTTAACTTATTTTTACTTATTTCAGGAAAAAAAATAATTTATAAGATAAGATAAGATCAAATAAAATAAGATAAGATAAGATAACATAAAATAAGATGTTAGACACGTGAGATAAACTATCTTATAAGATAACATAAAATAAGATCAGATAAGTTAAATCAAACGTACCCTTAAAATAGGAATAGGTTTCCATTCTCTATATTACGGGGATTGAGATTACAAAATCTTTAATACTCTGTTGAAAGAAAAGTTTTGGACACTAAGGGGGTGTTTGTTTAGGGGGATTAGGGGGTGGGAATGGGATATTATATCCCCATGGGTATATATCCCATGTTTGTTTGAGGGGATATCTAAATTTCCATGTGAAGGGGAATGAGATTAAACCCCTCTTATCCCACCAAAATAAGACATGGGAGGGGGCAGGTATTAAAGAGGGGAATTATTTCTAGTTATGTTAAAAGACGAATTTACCCTTCATTAAAATATACTTCACCAATATTGTTTGCTCTTCTTTTACTATCCTTCATTAAAATGGGTAAATTTGTAATTTAGCAATATATTCCCTACTTAAGTACCTCATACCAAACATGGGATAATAATATTCCCAACATAATCCCACTAACATACCAAACAAGGGATTGTGATATATTTGATGAATTCTCACCTTCTAACTCCCATTCCCAATCCCATCATCTAATCCCCAAACTCTCAATCCCTCATACCAAACGCCCCGTAAGGGTCTATTCTATTCAACTTATTTTAACTTAGATAATATGTTTTGTTAACTTATCTTCACTCATTTCAGAAAAAAAAAATAAGATAAGATAAGATCACATCAGATAAGATCAGATAAAATAAAATAAAATAAGATAAGATAAGATTTTATAAAATCTTATAAGATAAGATAAAATAAGTTGAACAAAATAAACCTAAGTTTATTTAATGGATTAGTAATAATTGTGATTGTTTCCCCTACTTGTTAGTGAAATCTGAAAAGGTGGACTTATAAAATACATATATTGTCGTTGTCATAAAAAAGTCTTATACAGATGGATATAAAAATTGATGGTAAGATAATGTAACTAGTTCATTTTATAGGATGATTACTTACAATTTGGCACAATTGCATTGTTCATGTTTTTGATAGCTCATATAGTCATATCTATACAAATTAAAAGTCATCATAGCCAAACAGTAATAAGATATTATTCTATGAAATGAATGGGTCAGATCAAGGAACCAAATCATAAGACAAACATACAGGAAGTGTCCAAATTTTATGAGGAATGGACGTCCCAATGATCAATTAATAATAATGCATTAATTAGAAGCTTAAGGAACCGGCAATATGATTTGATAAGACTTGATGATTATGAAGGTGTTGGTGCTATGAGACGAAGGCTATGTTTAGTTCACCTGAAATTTTCTGATCTGATCTGAATTTATTTTTTCTGATCTGATCTGATTACAAGATTTTATCTTTTAGATTTCTCTCAATATATAAGAAAAAATGTAGTCATTTAATTCGTCTCAATGAGTATTTTATTAATATTCAATTATTATAATTTTTACAAATATGTAATGGAAGATATAATGATTTTTAAATATAAGCATGATCTGAACTGATCTGATCTGAACTTATTTTTTCTGATTTGATCTGATCTGATCTGATTAGATCTGAAATAAGCAAAAATAAGGTGAACTGAACATAGCCGAAGAGTAAATCAATTGGGATTTTCATTACTTTCCTTTGCCTATAGATACTCTCACATAACTTGCTAACTTACCACATATTCACTTCGTTTTATAATATAGTACTTTTTTTTTACACGGTCTCCAAGACGTAAGTTTGACCTTTAATATCTTCAATTTCGTATTAATAAAAGATATAAAAAGTTGATATTATAAAACTACACATTGAGACGAATCTAACAAGATCCCACATGAATATGTTTTTTTATATATACAAATGAGAATATTCGGTCAAAAATTAATATTGCTTATATATACAAGCAGAATGTGATAATTGATAACCTAGTGGTGCTGGCATCATGATTTTTCCCTAATTTGTGAGAATTTTCCACGTAAAGATATTATGTGTCATTTTAGCATTTTTGTACTATATTTTCTTTTCGATATTGCGTTTTTGTTGCTTATATCCCAACAATGCTGACAAGTGACAATTAGATTTACAAGTGACAAAAGCCCATCTTGATATTTTATTGAAAAATATCATTTATCCAAAAATCTAAAAAAAACCGTATTGGATATCTAAAATTTCGATCGGATCGACGAATAATGGCATCCGATAGCTCGGATTGAATTTTTGCACACCCTAGCTACGGGCTACATCGATGTACAAATCTGACTATACTAAAGACGTCGAAGAGACGAAGACTACCAAGTACCAACTAATTATAAATCAAGAGTACGTGGTAGTGTGTCGGCAAGCTAAAGACAATTTGGAAATGTCGTTATTTTTAGTGGAAAAGTTGGATCAAGTGCCTTTATCATCAAATTTCACTAGATGTAATTAGTATACTCTCATTTAATAAATTTTTCACTTTTTGCATGTAAATATAGAATGGTACCACTATACAAGTATATATTTGTGAAACGTAGCTTTTCACAGCACAGATTATTGAGATACTAACATCGAATTTTTTTTTACTTTTTTTCTGCCAATAAGCACTCAGAAGGCAAAGAAAAATACTTCCTGCGTTTCTTTTTACTCGCTACACTTTCCATTATGGCAAGTTTCACATTACTTGCTACACTTCTTTTTTGGACAATAAACTCTCTCTATCTCTCTCCTCCCACATGGGTCCCTTTTCTTTTTACTCTCTACCTCTCTCTCCTCCAAAAATTGTCTAGGAGTCCGTGAAATGAGAAGTGTAGCGAGTAAAAAGAAGAAGTATAAGTTATTGGGTTGGTTTGGGACTTGTGGTCGTTTCGGCCACCACAATCATCTCTACAACTATTTCCATGCATGATTCTAAGTTTCTAACCAAATATTAGAATATTCTAAGTAATCTTCACGTTTTAGCAACCACGCTATATATGCCTGTACTTCTTCATATTCTTCATATTTTCCCAATATGTTAAAAGGAGATTGATATTCACTCAATCAACGTCTTTTAATAGATAAACTAATTTTGGACTCCAACCTCGCTCCAATTTTTAATTTTTTTATATTTTAGTCGTTTAAGACATCACATTATTTGCATGTTCCCGTTAGAATATTTGTTTCACCTTGCTTTGTGGCCTGTCTTTTTTTGGTCAGTGAGTGCTATTTGCAATGGTTATTTTTTTGTACATAATGTTGCGAGTTATATGGTGGGTATTATATTCAAAGCGTTTTTTGTGCAACACGCCACACGGAACCAAAATCGTGTGGCCACCTCCTTTCCCACCCACTTGGTTTACACACACGGGTTATACACTTAGATCCTCCTTCCACCCCAATTCTCTCTCCTCCCACCCAATTCTTCTTCGATCCTCCTTCCTCCCACCTCCCTCCTCCTTCCTCCTTCCTCCTTCCTCCTTCCTCCTTCCTCCTTCCTCAGATCTGCCATTAAAGCTGCAATGGCGGGTAGACGAAAATGGAGTTCGACGCAAAATAACCCCGCCAGCCCCGACCACTACTCACAGCGCACTAATTTTCTCTCTCCTCAAACTAAACCCATATTCCCTCCTTATCTCTTTCTCTCCTCCATTTTCATTTGTTTCATTGTTTGTTTCTCTAACTTTTGTTATGAGGAAGCAATAAAGGAAAATTATTCATAATTGTGTTTGCCGTTGGAAGATATATGTTGTGGAAAATCATTTGCTTGAAACCAAAAACAATGAAAATAAAACGCATTTAAATGGTCACACTCAAAGGGGGAGGGCTAATGTGTGTTCCCAAAAATAGCAGTTTCATAGGCGAGTTGCGTATGAGAAATAGGGGATTGGGATTTAGTTGTGTCACTTTTGTTTATCCTACTCATATAAATGGCATACTCATTCTTTGCATGCATTTCTCATGTTTTCCCTCATTGTTAAAACATACACTTTCAATAAAAGTAACCTCGAGTTATAGTAAAAGTAACCCCCTTACAGTTACAAAAAGTAACCTATACTTTCAGTAAAAGTAGCCCCTAATTATAGCAAAAGTAACCCCTTTACAATTACAAAAAGTAACCTATACTTTCTGTAAAAGTAACTCCTTGTTATAGTAAAAGTAACCCCTAGTTATAGCAAAAGTAACCTATACTTTTAGTAAAAGTAACCCCTATTTATAGTAAAGGTAACCCCTATTTATAAAAAAAAGTAACCCCCTTATAGTTACAAAAAGTAACCCCTATTCACTGTAGAAGTAACCCTTTATAATTACAAAAGTAACCCCTTATAATTAAAAAAAGTAACCTCTATTTACTGTAGAAGTAACCCCTTATCATTAAAAAGTAACCCCTTATAATTAAAAAGTAACCCCTAATTTCAATAAAAGTAACCCCTTATAATTACAAAAGTAGCACCTACTTTGGTGAACATATGAGGTTACTCAAACAAATAAATAAGGTTACTCAAACATGTAATTAGGGTTACATTTGTAAACTAATGAGGTTACTTTTATAATATAATGGGTCATTTGAAAAATATATAAGGGATACTTGTAGAATAAATGGGTTACTTGTATGATAAAATAAGGGTACAAATAATAATAGTTACTTATTATGAAGTAATGAGTTTCTCGTATCATAAAATAAGGTTACAAATAATAAGGGTTACATGTACATTCAGGTAGGGTTATCCAAAAACGGATTCACGCTTGGATTTTTTATAAAGGGGATACGAGCATCATTATACGGCCTAGCTTGGACTTATTATTGGCCACATCCTTATTTATCAACGTGTTACTGGTAAAATTCTAGAGGAAATAAGAGGAGAGAGAAAATAGGGGAAAAAATAGGGGAAATAAGAGGAGAGAGAAAATGAGGCAAAAAATAGGAAAAATGATAGACACATCAAAGAGAAAAAAAAAAGAAAAAAAAAAGAGTTTAAAAAAATGAGAGACAAGAGAAAATAGGAAAAAAAAAATAAGGGAAATAAGAGGAGAGAGAAAATGAGGCAAAAAAATAGAGAAAAATGAGAGAGACATCAAAGAGAAAAAGAAAAAAAAGAGAGAAAAAAAAAGGATAAGAGAAAGAGGGGAGGCGTGAGATAAAGGGAGGGTTGAGAGGAAAGGGGGAGGGGTGGCCACACCATTAGTTGAAGGTGTGGCCCGCCTCATATAAAAGTTTGTGTATTATATTTAATATTACGTCATATTACTTCACTTTGTGATATATGCACCCATGTTATTAATTTTAGTGTGTTACATTTCATTAGTTCAAGACATCAAATGTCTCTATGTTTTTATTAAGCCAATTATTTCGGCTTCGGTTGTGGCTTGTGTTTATGTTTAGGGAGTGTTCATTAGCCATTACAGGCTTATAACAGATTCCTTTTTCCTATAAAAGTATTTATATATTTTTATAATGTGAAATAATATAATGATATATCAAAGTTTAAAAAGTTTCTTGTGAAAAAGCTTGTCATATGTCTCCATCACTCCATGTACATTCTGAAACATTTTCAAACTACCACCAAATTGTAGTAGTTCTTTATATACTTTTCCATTTTCAAAACTAAGTTTAATTATTTATTTCCAAAATCTTACAACGACTTGAAGTTCAATCTCATACAGCAATTCAATAATATATAAAAATTTGTTTGTTCATTTTATTTAATTAAACCCTTTTTAATACAACGACTAAAGTTTTGAAAATATTGAAACTAAGAATCGTAAAACTTATTGTCAATTTCATTAGAGTTAATAGCAATTTTTATTTTCAAAAAAATAATAGAATGAAGGCAAAAGGCTGATATACTTCTTTCATTTCAAAATACTTGCTACATTAAAGTAAAAATGTCATAATATTTGCTAAATACTCCTACTATCTTAGCGTACTTAAACGTATAAATCTAATTTCATTTAATATTAAAATATGAGGTGGGGTTGATTTCTTATAATATACCAAGTGTGTGTGAATTTATGTTGTATTTTAGGCATGTGATGGGATAGATAAAGGGGATAGGTACCATCATTACCCAATGTGATAGAGGTTGAGATTAATTGTATGCAATTTTTAGTGGAGATGGATGTGGATAAACCATCCACACTCGCTCTTCCAATAGACATTATCACATATACTAACTCATTTTTTGAGGTATTAACTATTTAGTGATGAGTAGAGATCTTATTGATTATCAAAATATATATGCAAGAGAGATATTGGAGGAAATTAAATACCTATTAGCTAGGCTAAACTTTTCATAATCTTTCCTTATTGTCTAAAACATTTATGTATAAATTCTTTATGCAATCTAGCTACAAATAAGAACACTCCAGAACCGCACCAATGATTTGGTAATGTTCTTTTTTTTTTTTTTTTTACGAAAAAAAAATGACACTTGAGTGGTCATCATTCTTACCAACGCGCTTCATTAATATATTATATTGTTGATCTAATATTAATTGATATTGATATACTAATATTTAATTTTAAATATTTTTTATGAGTACATATAAGAGTGATGTTTTATTTTCGGACGGATTTGATAGATTAGGATTTTTTCCAATTATTTTCCACACAAATACCATGAACTCATTCTCCAACTCTTTTTTCCTCATTATTAGGGAAAACTTCATTCTCCAACTATCATTAGGAAGTATAATTTACTCTTCGTTCAATGCACAGTCTTTACTTTAAGCAGTATAATGTATACGCAATCTACTTTGACCCCTTTCTAAACAAACCGTTAATTAACGTATTCATGCCGTGATTCATAATATTCATACAACTGTCCTACTCTCCAATAGTTTTGGAAGTGTTATGACTCTTGGACAATTGACGAGGTTGAAGAGCAAACTTTTAAAAATTGTTAAAGACCCCAAAATTATTCTTAAAATATGAAAAGTATAGACTTTGGATCTTTCAAACCGTGGACATTTTGTCTACTAGAAGCACAACAATTATTCTTCAAGACACTAAAGCAATATATAGTACATGCAATGAGAAGCCATGAGATGGGTAATAGTTGCTTTTTGGGAGTAACACTACTTATCAATTATCACTAGTTATTAGGCCCGGGCTATGTCCTGGGTAAGAAAAAATTTCATTTATTAATATTATACTTTGATATGATTATACTAAATACAACTTGGTCTAGTGGTTAAAACTTTAGTACATCAACTTGAGGTCATGGGATCAAAACCTATACTATACAATTTGTAATTTTTTTTATTACATATGCACGCGATGCGTGCGTTAATTTCAAAATTTGTTATTCTATAGATACTCCATTCGTACTTTATTTATTGTTAAACTTAAATGTGAAAAATTCAACAGTTAGATGAATTTAGATATATTAATTCGCTAATGTTAAAAAATTAAAAGGTTGTGAGTGATTGTTAACATTAATTTTTGTAATGATTTTTGTGAATGAATATTGAACAGAAAGAACAAAAATAATGAGTTGGTTTAACTAAATTAAAGAGTATCAAAGGTAGTGAATGTTCAGACTTTTCATGTACACGTTATGTATGTCATTTTTTTTATAAGGTATAAATATTTTGTCCATTTAATTTTTGATTGAAGTATTTGATGCATATAAGTTGGAATGAGAATTTTTAAATGATTTGCTTTTGTAATTTTTTTCATTCCATTAATTAGATCATTAAGGGTATTTTAGTCACTTTAAAAAAGGACACCACACCTCCTCCCTTGGCTTATATAATAGAGATAGATGAGAATATGGACACTAAATTGTAATTATATATCTTAACTAATAAATAATCTATTTTGACTAAAATATAGCCGTTTATTCCGTTATCGCATGAATTTTCAAAAGGATTATATATATTCATGAAGAAATATTAATATGTTGTATTTTTGTAGAGGATTACAATTTTTAAAATTTGATTTATGTTCCAACTTCCAAGATTTTCATATAAGAATTGTATTTTCACATTTTCCAACATTTTTCTTTAACCATTAACAATGATCAAATATGAAAATAATCATCCTCATATTTATATATATAAAAAAGTACTCCCTCCGTCCCATAATATAAGTCCTGATTCTGTTTTTACACGGGAATTAAGGGAAACTAGAATCTTGTTTTATTTAAATAAAAAGATTCATTTTCATTGGGAAACACTTACATTTTTTTTTCTTTTTAACAAAAAATAAAAACTTAACATTAATGTTGCATAGTTTGATGTGTGGAGGAGTTTAATGGGTTTTGAGATTCTATTTTATCATTAATAATGGTGCATTGAAAGCTGAAATTATGAGGATTTTTTGGAAGTTAAATTATTTTCATGAGGGTATTTTGAGTATAAATTATTGACTGAAAATAGAAACAAGACTTATATTTTGGGACACTTTTAAAAGGAAAGGGGACTTATATTATGGGACGGAGGGAGTATGTCAAAAGTATATATTAAATGACACAAAAAAAATAGGGATGATGATGCGCATTTTATACTTTTTTTTTTTGCTTTGTATTCATAGAAATAAAGCAATTTATAAATTTACAATTACATTTTCCCCCTCTTTCTCCATCAGTGTGTGACACATGGCGTGCAACCACTTATTGGCATGAATTGATTTATTTGCTTCCCCCGGCTGATTATCATTTCACTCATCATATTCCCGAAAACCAACCCAATCATGCCATGATATTTTTATTCACTCGTGGTTGAGGCTCAAAAATAAAAGATAGAGTTTACAATCTTTAATTTCACTCATGGTTAAGGACCAAAAATAAAATATTGAGTTCACAATCTTTAATTCAATAATGGTTAAGGATACTCTTAATATCTTTCATGTATGGATAAAAATCATTAAAAGTTTATATGTTTGAATTTTCGGTATTGACACGAATCTAACAAAATTCCACTTAATTATTTTTTTAACATAAAATAATAAGAGAATATAGTTAAAGTTAATTGATGGATAATTCTCGAAGAAGCAAGTTTGCATATAAAAAACACCGAAGGTTTTTCTTATAACAATCATCTTTCCAAGGTTTCCATATAGTATTATTTTGATGCTGAATAAAATTATTATTTCTAAAATACACATCATGATGTATTTTAATAGGATACTAGTAAAGTAGGAAATTAAACTAGGAGTATTTGACTATTTTTTTAGTACCAATTAAAACAAAAACGGATGTAGATTAAAAGTTGTCATTGATTATTATTTTATTTTTTTAAAGGTAAAAATAAGGCGTCCTAATCGAATCGGAATATCGCATAGGCCAATCCGACTCGGATTTGTAGACAAGGCCCTTTGAAAATAAGGGGAAATGGTAAGGAACAATCTCCACCTTAAAGTACAGTTAGGGGTTATTTGGTTAACATTACTTAACATAGGAAGTAAGAAATCCTAGGAATTGGAATTGTTTAGTGTTGTTTGGTTGACAAATTCATGGGAAGTAGAAATTCCTAGGAAGTTCCACGTCCCACAAAATGGAAGAAGTTACTTACCTAGGTAAGTGGAAATTCCCATGGGAATTTTCATTTCCCTTGAATCACCAAACAACATCTAGCAATCCGTAGGAAATACAATTACATGGGAAGATAATATTCCACAGAATTTGCACTTTCTACATTCAACCAAACGAGTACTTAATCTCAACTAAATCATTAAACCAAGTGGCAAGTATTACTTGGTGTTGTCATTGCTTATTTGCTTATGCCTTAACTGAGGTGATTGCATGATAATGAAATGTACAGCCTATGCAGATTAGGTTACTTAGGCACTGCGACAACACAACTGGGGCCTATAAAAAAATAACCCACAAAACAGCGCACAAGCAGCCGTTAGAACAGTATTAATAGCATGCTTATCAGCTTATGCTTATGATTATGCTGATGCTGCTCCCAGTACAGCAACACTGTGGATCTGGGCTGGCACACCCAAGGTGTAGGCTCGATGAACCTAGCTTCCATTTCTGACATTCTGACATTATTAATAATAATTCGTCGGTCCTTTTCCAACCTTGAAGCGTCACTTCTAACTTTGATTTCATCCCTCTCTTCTCCATTGGTTAAGTTTTGTTTAGTGTTTCATTATTGGAGTCTTTTACTTTTACGAGGCATTTTAATACTCCAGCCATATCATAATACTTTTGACACTTATCAATGCACGTAATTTTAGATGATAGTAATTTGTTGTTTGGTTATCAAATGTTTGAAAAGTAGAAGGATAGGAGTAGTAGTTAGTAAAAGTAATATTATTTTATTCTAAGGAGAGAGAATGCAGGTCATGGTTAAGAGTTAGTAGGTAATGAGAGTGTTATTATTTTATTTGGAGAAAAGGGAGTGTGAGCCAATAGTTATAAGTTAAAATGATTAAATTAATAGTGGATTACTCATATCCTAAATTAAAAGTGTAAAAAGTATTCTGATACAGATAAAAAAAAAAGGAATAAAAAGTATTTTGAGACGGATGGAGTAGTAATTTTATCGGTTGAATGTATCAAATCAAAGATAAACGAATACTAAATCATACCAAGTAAGTCCATTTGGTGATAGTATCGCTACTAATTTGATTAAGATTTGGTATCAGTTTACATCTGATTTGGTAACTCCGACCTATAAAATTACTAAAATACTCTTATTTGTCAATTTTTCAAAATACTAACATATACTATTTGTTATAATAAATCCAGCTTTCCCAGGTCATATAATCAGAGGGGTTGATGATATTTGTAAATATAAAGTTCATAGTTAAATTCTCTTTGAAGCTTCACACACTTTTCCAATTACATGGGAGCAACTTATGCAATTTTATATGTTGATGCTGCTATGTGAATTGATTTATGTGTGGTTTTCAATTTTAAACTTATTATTCACTGTAAATCAGGTCTCCGAAATACATTATTTCTAGGGTTTATCACCAAAAATTCAAGACTTATGGTGAGATACCTAACTAAAACCGAATCCGAACAACAATCCTCCATTTACACAGAACATCATTATTTTCAACAGATACCATTTCACTAGGCCTTTCAGACCCGTTTTCCAGATGGGGTTTAACTTGGCTCGAGGATAAACTTATGGCGTCAAATTCTTTGATTGTTTCATCTAAACATGTAAATTAATACAAACTATTGAAAACGACGTGCCAGAATATGGAGGGCAGGGTTTTTTGTCCTGCTAAGTTTGTAACTGCGGGTTGGGAATTGGGGTAGTCGGATCAGGGTATTGGTTTAGCAGATATAAAAATTCAATTCAGTTCAGACAAATTTAGATCAGTTCAGTTCAGCTATCTTCTTCACACAGTTTTCATTCAATTAAGTTTAGTTCAGTTAACACCATTTTAGTACCAATGTTACTCAGATAACATCATTTTAGTACCCATTGAGATAGGCACATGTATCAAATTACCTTGTTGGAGTCTTTTTGGAACTTTGTTTATTGGTTGCCAAGACACACTCGCTCCAATCTATAGATGTAAAGGTAAATAAACTTTCTACATGTAATAAATATACACTCATGAGTTGATTGTTTACCAGATTAATAAAAAATAGGGATGAAAATAAAATTGGGTCTATAGTTCTAGTTTTTTAGCAAGAGCTTTCGAGCCCTTAGTAAATCAACTGTTTTTTTAGTTGATTTTGTGAAAGTGGAGGCTACCTTCCATATCTTGAGGTATTTTTCTTTAGCGTTTTTTTAATTTATTAACATTTATTTAAACTAATATGAATTTATTTAAACTTATTGAAGTCTAGTTTTAAAACTCATTTGATTCACCCTTAAACTTATATAAATTTATTTCATTTTCATGATAACTTATTGTTACTTATAATTTAAATTTAGAGTTTGTTCTTTTTAAGTGAAGACAACATACCTTAAGTTCTATTAGGTTCAAATAAGCTTCAATTGATTTCAATAAGTTTATGATGATAAGGTGAAGAGCACGCACCATAGCCTTTGTTCTTTCATCATATTTTTGGAACTTATCAATTTTGTTGTTCAAATCTGCTTGGAGCAAATTAAACCAAACTAGGAAAATTTTGACTTGATCACTTGACCATACCTTATTGTTTCAGTTATTTATTATAAGAGATATTTAATTTTGTACTAGTAATTTCATGAAAAGTAAATTTATATAAAACAATATAAATTGAGAATAATCTTAATTAGCAAGATCTCACGTAATATTGTTTTCTCTTGTAAAATAACTTAGATTATGTACAAAATGAAAACTAAATCAAACCAATTTTTTTACACCATACTAAATTAAATGAAGAAATCCAGACTCTTGATTACTTGGACCAAATTAGTATTTTTATATAAAGGAAAAACCTCCTATATAGTTTTACCGTACCAAAGAAGGGGTTACAATAAGGTCTTAGACACTAGACAAGTCCATCCCCAATAGTAATAGTAGACTAGTAGTAGTAGGTTGACAAAGAAGAATTAAAACGCGCACACAAAAATACCTCTTCCCCCATCCCACTCTCCTGAGACTTTTCTTCTTTAGTTAATACCACCAATACCATCCACAAAACATTTAAATAGTTCGACAATCCAATACTTATCTCTTTCTCTTACTTTCCCTATCATTTTATAAAATCCTTGCGTCTTTTAAATATTGCTTTAGGCCTTGTTTGGTTGTATATAGGAAGTCATACTTCCTAGGAAGTCATACTTCCTAGGAAGTTATTTTTTCCATATATTTGAAATTCCTAGGAAGTGTAAAATTGTGTTTGGTTGATAATGGGAAGTAGAACTTCCTATGGGAAGATCTACTTACCTAGGGGGACCTAGGTAAGTAATTTCCTCCATTGTGGAGGAAGTAGAACTTCCTAGAAAGTGCAAATTCCCATGGTTTTGCCAACCAAACAACTTCACATACTTCTACTTCCTAGGAATTTGCACTTCCCATGATTTGTTTTGTCAACCAAACAAGGCCTTAATCTTATTAGTTACTTCAAAATATTGCCCCATACCCAACGCTCTTTATCCCACCATTATTTCATCCTAAAGATAATTATGAGTTAGATCGAGCTCTATTTAAGTTTAGGGTCAAAACTTTTTTTTCCCAAAATATAAAGAAATTATATCACAACAGACTAATTAGACTTAATATGAGTAAAAAAAAGTTATATTTCATCTCTAAAAATCATACTCCAAAAGGCTAAACTCGATCTTTTCACCTGGAAAATATAAGCCGATCGATAATAGAAAAAGAACAGAGAAAGTACGACAATTCGACAATCCAATACTTATCTCTTTCTCTTACTTTCCCTATCATTTTATAAAATCCTTGCATCTTTTAAATATTGCTTTAATCTTATTAGTTACTTCAAAATTTGCCCCATACCCAACGCTCTTTATCCCACCCTTATTTCATCCTAAAGATAATCATGAGTTAGATCAAGCTCTATTTAAGTTTAGGGTCAAAACTTTTTTTTCCCAAAATATAGAGAAATTAAATCACAACAGACTAATCAGACTTAAAATGAGTAAAAAAAAAGTTATATTTCATGTCTAAAAATCATACGCCAAAAGGCTAAACTCGATCTTTTCACCTGGAAAATATAAGCCGATCGATAATAGAAAAAGAA
This sequence comes from Beta vulgaris subsp. vulgaris, assembly GCF_026745355.1. Lineage (NCBI taxonomy): Eukaryota > Viridiplantae > Streptophyta > Magnoliopsida > Caryophyllales > Amaranthaceae > Beta > Beta vulgaris. The sequence goes on along the minus strand of NC_079202.1, from coordinate 61,270,954 downwards.
CAGAGAAAGTACGACAATTCGACAATCCAATACTTATCTCTTTCTCTTACTTTCCCTATCATTTTATAAAATCCTTGCATCTTTTAAACATTGCTTTAATCTTATTAGTTACTTCAAAATATTGCCCCATACCCAACGCTCTTTATCTCACCCTTATTTCATCCTAAAGATAATCATGAGTTAGATCAAGCTCTATTTAAGTTTAGGGTCAAAACCTTTTTTTCCAAATACAGAGAAATTAAATCACAACAGATTAATCAGACTTAAAATGAGTAAAACATATATATTATTATATTATATATATATATATATTATTTATATATATATATTATTAATATAATATATATATATATATATATTTCATGTCTAAAAATCATACGCTGAAAGGCTAAACTCGATCTTTTCACCTGAAAAACATAAACCGATCATAATAGAAAAAGAACAGAGAAATTACGACAATTCAACCCCATGAAGGAGGGCTTGACTTGATCTTGTTTCATCTTCATCCTAATTCCTAACCAGCTCACTTACCCCCAAATTGTAAACTGAAAAACTCCCTTAGTCGCATCGTACCTAATCTTCTTCCACTTATATCATCTCTTTCTCTCTCCTCATTTAACCTTCAATTTTATCACCTCTCACTGTCTCTCTTCATCATCATCACAACTTCTAGATCTCACCTCATTTCATCATATCTATCATTTTGAACAAATCCCTAATTTTATTTTTTCTCTCCACATATTTCTTCTTCCCAAGTAACAGAGGAGATAGAAAGTGAATTCTTCCAAGAATTTGTTTTTGGGGTTGAACTTCCAAGGTTAGTTTCTTTTTTTTTTTTTTTTTTTTTTTTTTTTTTTGCAAATCCCTACCCATCAAACTTATCCCCACTAAAATCGGTTTTTTGTTTGTTTTTCTTCAATTTTATATTCCCCCATTTTCCAACTGTATATCTACTTTATTCTTTTACATTCTTCGTTTTCACGATAATTATGCTCTCATCTTTTTTATTATTTTTTTTGTCTTAATTTTGTTTTCTAGAAATTGCTATGTCCCCTCCCCAATTTTCGCCGTGATCTATGTGTAGTCTTATAATTTGATATATTTACTGAGTTTTATGCTTAAAATTTTTGTTGGGTCTTTTTTTTAAAAAAATTAATAAAATTTTGTGTTGTATTATGGTTAATGTGTTAGAATTGGGATCTGTGTTTGAGGGTTGATTTGATAAGCTGAAAGTTTTGTACTTTTGTTTGTTTGTTTAGATAATTAATTAGTGTACAGCTGAAATTGGTTAATTCTGGTGAATGAAGGTGCAAATTTTGTGGGGATTTCATGATTGATTTATCTGGGTGGAGTGTAGTTCATGGGTTGAATGAACTACAAGTGATAGATGGGTAGTTTAAGTGAAGAAGATGAACAATTTTTTGATTCAAAGGATTCTATTACCCCTGTATCTGATTCTGGATCCGAAGGCGTAGAGAATTATGATTCAGATTCAAGGTTGGCTGAAGATGTGGTTCACAATTTTGGGTATGAGGTATGGATTCAGAGCCCTGGAATTATTAGCGAGCGCCGCCGGAAGCTGTTGAAATTGATGGGTTTAGCTCCAAATCAAGTGGTAGAGGAAGGGGATGGTGATAGTTCTAGCAGGTTTGAAGGGGAGGTTGTGGATAGAGCTAGAATTCTGGAAAACAGTGGGACGGTTTTGAGGTCGAGTTTCAGGGATGTGCGTTCAGAGAGTCAGTCTTCTCTATCGTGTTGCTCGAATGATACACAAGACTCTTTGGATGTGGCACTGGAGGAGAATCTGGTTCGTAGGATCAGGAATTTGGACGATGGATCGGAGTTCATTGTGGATGAAGTAGGGCAGGATGGGTTATTCAGAAAAATTAGAGAATTGAGGTCTAATCGATCGCTCAGGTGGGAGGAGTTTGAGAAGACGTTGGGTCTATCTCCGCTGGTTCAGAGAGCTATGAGAAGAGATGCTGCATTGGCACCCAATAGTCATACAGAAGGGATAAGGAAAGCAAAGAGAGGATGGTTGAGGAAATTAGGTGTAGTGGCATGTGTTGCTGATACACAATCAGGGATTAATCGTGTAGAAAGTGATGGTTCTTTTCCAAAATTAAGACGTAGGGCTCACAGTGTTAGGGTTCGAACTTACAGGAAAAGGTCCAAGGAATTCTCGGCGCTTTATATGGGGCAAGAGATCACTGGACATGAGGGTGCAATTCTAACAATGAAGTTCAGTCCTGATAACCAGCTTCTCGCAAGTGCTGGTGAAGATGGAACTGTTCGGGTATGGCAGGTGATTGAGTCTGAAAAATCAGAAATAGTTCATCTTCCTGATGTTGATGCTTCACATGTCTATTTTACAATTAATCAATTTGGGGAATTAGCGCCGATTAATGTGAATAAAGAGAAAAGGGGGAAACTGAGGAGTTTGAGAAAATCATCTGAATCTGGCTGTGTTATCTTCCCTCGGAAAGTATTTCAACTAGCAGAGAAGCCGCTTCATGAGTTCCATGGTCACTGTGGTGAAGTTTTGGATCTTTCATGGTCAAATAACAAGGTCAGTTAGTGGGCCGAGTTTTATCTTTCGCCTCCATTAGAATTTTGTTCGGCAATCTTATAATCTTCCCTTCGCTATGCAGTGTCTTCTCTCATCTTCTGCTGATAAAACTGTCCGTTTGTGGAGAGTGGGATTTGATGAGTGCCAGAAAATCTTTTCACACAATGATTTCGGTAACTCTCTAATTCTCTGTAAATTTATTGATTTTTGCACTTGTTTTCTGCTCTTGATTCAACATGAACTGATTTCTATAAATCCTGCTTTGTTTGAACCAGTTACGTGCATTCAATTTAATCCCGTTGATGACAATTACTTCATCAGTGGTTCTGTAGATGGTAAATTTCGTATTTGGAGCATTCCTAGTTGTAAAGTTGTTGATTGGACAGACATCAAAGAAATAGTTACAGCTCTTTGTTATCAGCCGGATGGAAAGGTTAGCATTTATTGGCAATACTTTGTCTGAAAGATGCTCCGACATTGAATTTCTTGGTAAACCTGAAGATGTTTTGAATTTCTTATCCAGGGTGCTATTGTTGGCTCAATATCTGGTGACTGCTATTTCTTTGATACTTCAGGTGAGCATTTTCTTTCAGCCTACGCTGCAATTTCCTGGGCAACTCGGATCAAGGATTAGCCTGGTCTTTTAGTCTTAGAGAGTGCTTGGTTGGGTGTAAAAAGTTTGTCTAGAAAAGTTGCCTTACACATTTTCCTTTGTTTAGTTTGTAGAGGCGGAAACTTGTTATTTTACATGGAAAACATTTGCTCTTTCAAAGGAAGGAATGCCACATTTTCCTCTCTGTCACTTACCTTCCTCTTTCTTCTTTCCCATCCACACTCTTCCTTCCATCTTTTTTTTCCTTTATCTTTTCTTGCAAGGAACCAAACAAAAGAAAACTAATCAACATAATTTCTGTCCAACCATTCAGACCCTTGTTGAAGTAACTTGAATGCTTGATAGTTTGTTCGCCAGCCGAATTTTCATGCTGCAATTGTATCCTGTTGTTTTTACTTACTCTCAAGATTTCATGTGGCTGAAATAGAGTGAGTAAGGTGTAAGAGGTTCGAAACACCAATTAAGTTATCCCATTTTATAAAGATAGACATAGGGAAACATGCTTGCATGGAGAGAATCTGGGCTTCTAACTCTATGTTTTAATTTTTAGTATCATCTATATGATTTCTGGTAAACATTTGGCTAAATCTTGTTACCTGGATCACCTTTTCGTCTAATTTATTCACTTCTTATCTAAGACTCTGTTTGTTTCATGAAACATTTCAGATAATAGGTTGCAAATGACTGATCGAACATCACTACATGGTAAGAAGAAGGCACCCGTAAGAAGAATAACTGGCTTTCAGGTAGTTAGTTTAGTATATCAATTTAGTATCTTTTGCTTGATTTATCGTTCAACCCTAACCCATTTGCCTAAATTTTAAAATGCTGACATTTTGATTTGTTATGATCAACCCAGTTCTCCCCTGTTGACCCCAGCAAGCTCATGGTAACTACCGCTGATTCACAGATCCGAATACTCAGAGGGGTTGATGTTATCTGTAAATATAAAGGTTTGTACTCTTACACATAGTTAAGTCTCTTTGAAGCTTTACACACTGTTTATGTTACATGGCAGCATATTATGCAATTCCATTTGTCGGTGTTGCTCTATGAATTAATTTACATGTGGCCTTAACTTCTAACTTATTATTCATTGTTATCAGGTCTCCGAAATGCAGGAAGCCAGATATCTGCGACGTTCACATCAGATGGAGAGCATATTGTCTCAGCGAGTGAGGACTCGTTTGTTTATGTATGGGACTGCACTAACTCAGACCGAGCAGTTTCCTCCCACTTGAGAAGTAAGCACTCTTCTGAGCGGTTCTTCTCGCACAATGCTTGTGTTGCTGTCCCTTGGCATGGAACCACGTGTGGAAATATTTCATCGAATCTGTCGGGTTCATCAACAAAACATTCAGGAGTAATGGTGAGATACACAACTGAAACGGGACCCGAACATCGACCCTCAGTTGACAGAACATCGTTATTCTCAACAGATACCATTTCATTGGGCTTCTCTGACCCGTTTTCCAGAGGGGTTGCAACTTGGCCCGAGGAGAAGCTAATAGGCTCAAATTCTTTGATCGTTTCATCTGCAACATGTAAATCGGAGTACAAGCTATTGAAAACGACGTGCCAGAATATGGCGGGTTCTCCTCAGGCATGGGGTTTAGTCATTGTAACCGCGGGTTGGGATGGTCGGATCAGGGTATTCCAGAACTATGGTTTACCGGTCCGCTTGTAAATGCACAGGAGCTCTCGGTCAGTGTATGCATCAGAAATGAATATAAGAATTTGTGGTTACATTGTATAAATGTAAAGGTAAAATTTTCTCCCACACGCAATAAATATACACTTATTAGTTGATTTTTTTTACTGGAAAAAGAGAAAAAAAATGAGAAAAAGAAAATTGGGTCTATAATTTCTAGTTTTTAGGAAGAGTTTTGAGGCCCTGAAAAAGTCAATGCTTTTTTGGCTGATTTTGTGAAAGTGGAGGCTTCCTTCCACATTTAATTATTGAATAGTAAATCTTGGATTGTGATTTGTGAGGAACAAATTGTACAACGATGTGATTGACTCATTACAGTTGACTTATATATTTGTGTATGTCCATTATATCATACTTTATATTATTTGCACCAAATTGTAGTGGTGTGGTGGTACTAGTTCATTTTATACTAATTCTTGACGTTTTCTCTTTGTACCCTTTCAACTTCAAAAAACAAATCCTTTCACTTTTGCCTTTTTTGGGACATCATTCACACCACAAGAAATGACAACTTGAGAAGAATAAATATACTTGTGTCTTTGTTGTTCTCGCATTGTTCACACTTACTAGAACTAAAACCTTTTGCATAGAAGATTGAGAGGGTTACGATTTACAAAGATTTGAGACAGAATTTTGTGTATGCCATTGTCTTCTGTGACTATTATACAACAAGCAATCGGTCTTCTTTTTTGTTCGACAACTTGAATAGCAGATGTCGGAGGCTTTATTAGGCACGACACACTAGTTCATGCTCCTGTTGTGCCAATAAACAATTATGAGGCATCGGTACAACCTACATGTCTCTTGTGTCGGGTGATGGATTGTGTGTCTTCATGCTTACACTTGATTTTTTTCGATTTAGCCGTATCGAACTCTTGACTCGTGTCTAAGGAATATTATGGATTGGATTTGGTCATTTGGAACTAGTAGAACGTTGTGCAAATCCTAACCCATTTTATACACGCCACGCAATTCATATGTTGTTCGATATATGTTGCGCCCATCACCCAAATTTCATCCATTTATTATATATTGGTGAATCAAGGGGATTATGTGATTGTCAGGTCAAATAATTTTAATATATTGTAAAAATAAATATGATCCAACATATATAATATAAATATGGATTGTGATGATCCCTATCAAAGTGAAAAACCAGAAAGTAGAAAATACTAATACCTAGTAGGCTACCAAGTATAATTGGTTGATTATGTGAAAGTCAACATAATTTTATGGTATTGAATATTGATTCAAAGCTTATTGGCTTGCCTGGTTGCATCACGAACTCTGTACTATTGAATATTTTGATCATTAAGACCTCTTTTTTTTGCCTAGAGTTTATTATGCGTCTAGCTGATGAAAAATGTTAAACACCCCCCCCCCCCAAATAATGTTGTTTAGCAACAATATGTTGTCATTTTCATTCATTTATTCATCATTGTCACAGTTAACATACTTAATTTTGGTAGTATGAATCACACAAAGTTTACATCTATTATACTAAAGCACAAATCAAAGATCACTTTCATTTAAAAAAAAAATCCCACCTTAATCATTTATAAGATATTTTTTAAGGAATTTTTTTGATAATCTTCTTAAATTGATAAACTTAATTTTTTGGAAGAGAAAAACGCGGGTAAGGGAGTATATTATTAAGTCAAATCAAGTTCTGCCAAGGATAAAATTCCTTGTGGAAAATTACCTACAAATACACACTTGTTATACGACAAGGGAGCCACTCTAGCCATAAGATGTGCTACGGTATTTCCCACCGTAATGGAGAAAGAAGAGAAAGACAAACTAAGATTTCTAATATGTTCCTACAGAAATCCTCATAAGCACCTCCTCAAAGTTCTTTTTGACGCCACTAACAACACCCAAAGCATCAGACTCCAATTGAATGCTCCTAAATCCCAACCTGCTGGTAGTGAGAAGACTCAACCTTACTGCTGTGAATCGTGCCATAGGAGCTCCCCCGAAGGTGGTGCATCGAGGCACTGCAGCAGCTATAACAGTACTTCCCAATTACGCGCAACCATGCCAAGACCCACCACACCATCACCAATAATAGCAGCATCAAAATTTCACTTTACAGTACCTTCACTCACAGAGGACACATAGCAGGGACTTGTATTGCACACACTCACAGACTCGCAGTAATCATTTACCAGACTTGTGAATACAACTGCAGTAACTTCCAGATTAGAATTTAAAAAGATGTGTTCAATGTTAATACAAATATTCAAATTTAACCCATCAAAATTTTCCTACATATTGTATTTATATACAAAAACTAGTAAAAGATACTTATTATAGAATCGTCACAGAATGATAAAAGTAACATTGTGCCACTGTGGGGAAGTCAACATAAACTAGATATTGGGCTTCCATTATTTGGCAATGCAGACCTCAGACTTGCTTTTGTTGAGTACCTTGACATTCTCAGACCGATCATCCTGTCTTCCACAGAACTTTTTCTCCAGTTTGTCAACATCGTCCTCGTTCAATTTCTTGAACAATTGACATGGCTTCCCTATTTTATGACCAGCAGGGACAATTTCCCAAGGCTTTTGAACCCTCTCAATGTCGTCGTTTTGAAGTGTGAACTCATGAGCTTCAAGCTGAAGTTGCTTCAACACCTCTGTGCTAAATGATGGCATAAATGGTTGAAGCAGGCATGCAAGAATGCAAACAACTCCAACTAAAGTTTTGACAACAAAAGAGCACCTCGATCTATCACTAATGTAAAGCTTCCAAACTTGACTTCTCTGGAAGTATCGATTTCCCTCGTTAGCAATAGCCATTGCAGCCTTTAAACCATCCTTCAACTTACCCTTCTCCAAAGTCTTGACATATTCCTGCACATAGTGTTTAAGGTAATCACATAATTCAGTGTCCATCTCAGTCAGCACAACATCAGAGACATCAGGGATAACAGAGTTATATCCTTTTTCGGGGGGCTTAGCAACAAAGGTGAGCACACGGTTGATGAAGTTGCCCAAATTATCAGCAAGTTCGCTGTTCAGTTTAGCTTGCAAGTCCTTCCAAAAAAATCTTGAGTCAGATGTCTCCGGTCTAACACTTGTCAAATAGTATCTCCATACTTCTACAGGTATATCTGTTTTTTTCGCATCATCACCAAACACACCAATACCATTGCTCTTAGAAAATTTTCCTGCTCCATATAACAGAAAATGAGTAGCATGTATCGAATGAGGAAGGGTCCATTTTTCCCCTGTTCCAATCAGATATGACGGAAAATAGACCGAGTGAAAAGGGACATTGTCTTTCCCCATGAAACAATGAAGCTCGACATTCTCAGGATTTTTCCACCATAGCTCCCACTTGGATGTGTGACACTTTGTGATGGATATATAACCAAGGGGGGCATCAAACCAAACATACAGCACCTTTTCTTTAAATTTTGGAACAGGTACTCCCCATTTAAGGTCACGAGTGATGCACTTTGGCTGAAGTTCGTTATGAAGAAGATTATTTGTATGGGTCACTGCTTGTTGATTTGAGAATGTAATCCTATCAGAAAGGGCGCGCAAGTCCTGCTGCAGATCAGCTAGTTTCAGAAACAGATGCTCTGATTTGCGGAGAGTCAGGCTCAAACTCCCACAAATCTTGCAGGTAGGGCTAAGCAAATCTCGAGCATTCACAAACGCGCCACAGCTCTCGCATTGATCACCTTTACAAGGCAAAAGGCAGCGAGGACACTGACCTTCAACAAGACTATCTGCTAAGAACTTTAAGCATTGCTCACAATACAACTGTTCAAGAACATTTTCCTCCAAGAGCTTCTTGTTGTTAAGTGAATCGAGGACTTCATGACAAATGACAGTGTGTTCAGGAGTAGAAGTTCGGCCAAATTGATCAAACTTAATATCAAACCAGTCATAGGTCTCCTTGTGCAAAGGATGGTACTTGTCACAAATTTCACGGGGAGTGAGATTGTCCTTAGCTGCACGGACCTCAGTAGTGGTACCATACTCGTCAGTCCCACAAACAAACAACACATTATCACCTCTAAGACGACAAAATCGAGCAAATATATCCGCGCTCAGCACACATCCAATGATATTGCCTAGATGAGGCACATTATTGACATATGGGAGGGCACTCGTTACTAATATGTTCCTCTTGCCTGAGATTGGTACCTTCTCCTCCGACTGCGACATGATTTGCAACTGAAAACATTCACCACAATTCCTCCTTAATCAAACTCACTGTCATTAATCAATACTCCATATATAAAGATTCAACACAATTTCTCCTTAATCAAAGTCAATGTCATCAATCAATATATAATAAACTTTTGTGGCATATAATAACTTTTGTGATGATAGCAACTTTTTTGATAAGTATTCGAATTAATAATATCTTACAGGGAGTCATTCATACTCATCACAAAAGTTATTATCGCCCTGTTCTTTTGGACTTATTTTCAGTTCAGTTCAGTTAATTTAAATTTATGTCCGCAATCCAGTTTCTCTCGTACAATTCAGTTTCTCTCAGTCCAAAAGAACGAGACCTATATGTCTACAAAAGTTCATATAACATAGGTTTCATACCCTTCATAGTTCTTAATTCGATATCTAGCTTGCACCACCATCAATCAACATGGTATTACAATAGAAGCATATACACAAATTAAGGTTTATTAATTTCAATAAGTTATAGTCATTATAAAAACAACCCATCAATTTGAATGATAGTTTTAACATATACTATAATACGAAGAACCATCATTATCATCATCATCACAACCCATAAAACACCTTATGATAATTTTCAACATAAGGCTGTAAACTCATACGCCACCAAATCACTCAAATATCAACACAAATCTGCAAGTTTAAATACATTATACATACTAACATACATATACTTCTAGGCTAATGATTTTTTTTTTATATTAATATAATACCAGTAAATTGCTTTGTTCATATATTAATCTAAACCAACTTATATAATTCTGGCATAAAACAAAATATTGAAAACCATCAAATTAACCTGGTATATTGTCTGATTCCGGCGAGGGGAAGAGCAGGGGTCGTCTGCGTCGCACGACGAGAGTGGCGATCGTGTATTCGTGTTGTGGTGCTACAAGTTACAAATGGAGTATGTGACAAAACACTTAACGTTTGTAGGGGATATATAATTACACGAAGAGGTAGGTTAGTTTTTTTTTTGTAATTTTTGTTGTATTTTTATTTGTTGTATTAAGGCTATGTTCTTTTCGATTGAATTTTTCTGAACTAAAATGAATCGAAATGAACTGGAATGAATGAAAATTGTGAGAGGAAACTAACTGAACTGAATTGAAATGAATTTGTTTGAACTAAAATGATTTTTTATTAATTCAGTCCAAAAGAACATAGGGTTATAATATTAATTTTTTTTTCTTTTTGACGAGACTATAATATTAAGTTGTTAGTCCTATAGTACGTCCGTATTTTTTTAGTTGCACCATTTAATTTGGTTTTGTGACACTATTCATCAACCAACTTTGTTAAACTATCTCGCATCATATATAAGAAAAAACATAGTCAAGTAGGGTCTTGTTAGATTCTTCTCAATGCGAGGATTCCAAATAACAAATTTTTATAATTTTTACTTACACCCAATAAGAGATATTCACGTTCAAAGAAGCTTGTCGATAAATGTGAAAAAGCGAATGGTGCAACTAAAAATTGCAAAAGGAATATTAATTAGGAAACCTAAGAATACTTGGAAAAATGGCATATCTACGTTATTTTAAACCTATGATAATTTTATTTGCTATCACTTCTTACAAATATATTAAAAGACGTGTGGGACAATGTATACGCACCGCGTGTCACGTTTGTTACTCCACTAGAATTGTTCAATATGTACATAAGTCATGTCGATTAACAAAAGTAAAAATAGCTTGCAACAAGATGTGAACCCGTGTCCTCTTGCTATTTTAACATGACACAATTACCATCTCAACCAACTTTTTTTTTTTTTTGAAGGGATCTCAACCAACTTTTAATCATGCTTTAAGTGTCCACAATAAAAATCTAAATTACCATTTAGGAAAAGATTATAATAAGAAGCCACCAGAGAATCAACCCTCTTGGTAAAAATAAACCCGGAGGACATCGCTTTGCATTACGGAAAAAAAAAACCTCACTTACAGAACTACATAAGTGGAAGTAAGGATGTATAAATCAATAAACATTAAAAAAAATCTAAAAATCTATTGAGCATGGAAACTCTCATGAAGATCATGTTTCCCATTTCCGAAACTCGAGAGGACAAAATTTCCTTGAAAGACCAGCGAAATACCTGCCTCAATGATCTTCAGTCACAAAATGATATTTTCCCAACTAAAAATCTCTTAGCTAACTCTATAGTTTATGCCCTATTATATACATTTTTTGTCGGTAATAAACAAAACTACCAACAGATTTCTATGCAACAATAGTTATTTAATCCTAAATTTTGGATTTCACGAGAAATGAATAAATGAGGTGCTCAGAGTCATTCTCGAGGCAAGACAAATGTGTCAAGCAACCGTACAATGTTACAAGTCACATCGGCTTTCCTAAAAATGTTTCGGGAAAAAATATGACCAGACCCGGAGATGTCCAAAAATATCCAAAAAATAGCCAAAATCGAAGGTTATAATACAAGATTTCGAACTTTCCCGTGGCCCGAGATCCGGATGGCACGAGGTGCCTTCTAGGGACATGAGATGTCATCGGAAAGGAGTCAAGTAGCTTGGGAACGAATATATGGATGCATTTACGTTCATTTTTAGGCAATTTTGGGTTTCACTAGAAATGAACAAATATGTTGTTCAAAAGTTTTTCGAGACGATGCAAATGGAGCGAAATACCCGCGCAACGTTACAAGTCACGTTGGCTCTACTAGGAACGTTTAAAGAAAATATGACCATGCCCGGAGAAGGCCAAAAATGTCCCAAAAACAGCTAATATTGAAGGTAATACACGCTTCCGGACTTTTCCGGGGCCAGAGCTCGGAATGCCAAGAGATGCCTCCTAGGGACCCGGGAGGTCATTGGAAAGGAGACATGCGGCTTGGAACGAATATGTGGATGCCTTTATGTTCATTTCCAGACAATTTTGGGTTTCACGAGAAATGAACAAATGGGGTGTTCAGAGGCTTTTCAAGGCAACACAAATGGTGTCAAGCACCCGCGCAACGCTACTAGTCATGTCAGCTTTCCTAGGAACGTTTCGGGAAAAAAATATGGCCAGGCCCGGAGAAGTCCAAACATGTTCCAAAAACAGCCAAAATTGAAGGTTATAATACACGCTTTCGTACTTTCGCAGGACCCGAGCTACGGACGCCACGGGATGCTTCCTAGGGACATGGGAGGTTATTGGAAAGAAGCCATGTGGCTCGGAACGAATATATCCATGCCTTTACGTTCATCGCGAGGTAATTTTGGGTTTCACGAGAAATGAACAAATCAGATGTTTGAAGGCTTTTCGAGGCAACACAAATGGTGTCAAACACTTTCGTAACGTCACAAGTTATGTCAAATTTCCTAGGAATGTTTCGGGAGAAAAAACGATTAGTCCCGAAAAATTCCAAAAATGTCTCAAAAACAGCCAAAATTGAAGGTTATAATACACGCTTTCGGACTTTCCCGGGGATCGAGTTCTGAACGCCACGGGATGCCTCCTACGGGAATGGGAGGTAATTGGAAAAGAGTCATGTGGCTTGGAACAAATATGTGGATGCATTTACGTTCATTTTGAGGCAATTTGGGTTTCACGAGAAATGAACAAATGGGGTGTTAAAGGCTTTTCGAGGCAATGCAAATTGTGCCAAGGACCCGCGCAACGTTACAAGTCTTGTCAGCACTCCTAGAAATGTTTCGGGAGAAAATATGACCAGTCCCGTAGAAGTCCAAAAATATCCCAAAAACAGCCAAAATTGAAGGTTAATACACGCTTTCGGACTTTCCCGGGGCCCAAGCTCCGAACGCCACGGGATTCCTCCTAGGGACATGGGAGGTCATTGGATATGAGTCATGTGGCTCGGAACGAATATATGGATCCCTTTAACGTTCATTGCGAGGTAATTTTGGGTTTCACGAGAAATGAACAAATGGGGTGTTCGAAGGCTTTTCGAGGCAACACAAATGGTGCCAAAAACTCGCGCAACGTCACAAGTCATGTCGACTTTCCTAGGATGTTTCGGGAGAAAATAGGATCACTCCTGAAAAATTCAAAAAATGCAGCCAAAATTGAAGGTTATAATACACGCTTTCGGACTTTTCCGGGGCTCGAGCTCCGAACGCCACAGGATTCCTTCTAGGGACATGGGAGGTCATTGGAAAGAAGCGATGTGGCTCGGAACGAATATATGGATGCATTTACGTTCATTGCGAGGTAATTTTGGGTTTCACGAGAAATGAACAAATGGGGGTGTTCGAAGGCTTTTCGAGGCAACACAAATGGTGCCAAGCAATTACGCAACGTCGCAAGTCATGTCGACCTTTCTAGGAATGTTTCAGGAGAAAATATGACTAGTCCCAGACATGTCCAAAATTGTCCCCAAAAACCGCCAAAATTGAAAGTTATAAGTAGTAAAACTAAAGGTGACCCAATCCGATTAAAGTTTAGCCGAACTAATACTACGTCCGTTCTTTTATCACAACAATGTGTTTGGACACAGTTTTTAGGGATTTGGAACAAATGAGTAGTTTAGCATAAAAGTAACTCTTTAATTAACTAGAATCGGAGAGAAATCATCGTTAGAAAATAAAAAAAGTAATTTTATAAGGCAAAGTTAATAAGTAATAATTGTTTTAATAAGATAAAGTAAGGGAAACATTATCAATTAAAGGTGCTTTTTATACCAAAATTGGAATTGTTGTAATAGATGTCAAACGACCCAAAATAGTAATTAGTGTAATATAAAAAGAACGGAGGAAGTATATTGTAACCTCGTCTCATGTACGAATCTATAATATGTAAAATTTTGTGTATTATAGGAGCTTTAGTGCTTTACCATTTAATACTACCATACATCATCTATTCTAAAATAAGTAAGATGTTGATGGAGACTGTAGAATTAAAGAAAGCAAAGAGAGAGAAACAAAAAAATTGTGAACTATGTGCAGAAAGAGTCGGTCTTATAAGAGACCATCTAATTTTAATTTAAAATTAGGCATTTTTTCTTTTTAATAAAATGAGTCCTATGAGGTTTGATCCTTATACCTCAGGCATAACAGATGGAAAGCGATACCATTACTCCACCACCTCAACCTCAATTAGACAACTATTCAAGTTCAATATTAAGAAGAGAACATACCACTTTTTGAATATAGTGAATAGTTTAAGCTATGTCGGTTAACAAAAGTGAAATTAGCTTGCAACAAGATTTGAATCCGTGACCTCTTGCTATTATTACATGACACAATTACGATCTCAACCAATAGTGTCCACATTATTATATTTGTATCTTTTAAATGTTGAGTTTTCCTTAATATATTTTAGTAGGAATGCAAAAAATGCATATCAAATTCGAAAATACAATACCAAACCGGGACAACCTCCGAGCCCAAATAATAATTCATACATATTAAGAGTCTAGATTAGAAGAGTAAGGGGACGTGTAATTAAAGAATAACCTTATGTAGTTTATGGATAGAATTTGGCAAAATATAATGTCCAAAAACAATGCAATGTTAAACTTCTATTTTATCGGCTGATATTTTTATTTTATTTTGATTAGGAAATTAAGTCAACTCAAGGGCTAATTCCTACAAGGCTACTAGCCTGTAGGAAATACAATCGGCTATTATGATATAAACTTATATTTTATTCTTGCTCTCCATCTATAAAAAAAAACGTTAGCTTAAATATTTTAGTGCAAGGAAAGTTTTGGTTTTTATTTTCTTTGTCCTTTTCCTTTCCCTTTATTTAGAACTAGTTCACAAACACTTTTTGTTTTTGAAGGACAAACTTAGAGCATTAAATTGAAAGAGAATTAATTCACAAACATAGCATAATCTGTTCCCTTAATCCTCAAATCTCCGATAAACAATATTTAAATGATACTCTCTTAAAAAAGTTTAAAGAGCTTGATTACTTTACATAAAAGAGTTACAACTTACAAGTCAATTGAAACAAGATGAGCATAAAAAAATGGCACCCTTGCATGCCTTAATTAAGGTTAATGCATAGGCTTGCAAGCAAGCTAGCTAATCACCCGGCCTTAAGAGAAAATTAGCAACCTATTCTATAGCTAGCAAAGCTTCACAATTCACAATCTATACCTTTCTACTCTTATATATTGTAACACCCGACTCATTCGAAATCGAGTCTATCATCACCAATGCGCAATTATAAGGAGCTCTTTAAAAAAAAGATACATCTTGTTAGATTGAGTAGCCTGCTAAATTCCTTTAAAACCATCATAAGAAGTACTACATATATCTCCTTTTATCCCTATTTTTTGCTCCACATTCACTCTTCCCCTTCATTCTCTCTCTTTTTTTTTCAATATACATGTTTGACTGTATCATTAAAATCTTTAACTACTCGTTATTAAATATTGATATTTTGAAAGATATATTAGAATAAAATTACAAGAGCGTACATGATGACACATTAGAGATCATAGATGAAAAATGGAGCTACTAATTAAAGGCAAAGAGATTATGAGCTAAACGGATAAGACCTATTTTTTTGGACTGAATGTAAAATGAAATTATTAACTGAAATGAATTGAGTTTTCACTAATTCAATCCATAAGAATAGGGATTAAGATGGCGATGACTTTTAAAAATACTGACTTTATGGTTTAGATTTACGTACAAACATAAGGTGTTGCATCATTTCTTATACTTTTTGTCATTATGTATATTACCCTAACAACTTAGCAACATATTAGTACGTAACTTTCATACGTACAGCTTAAGAGCCTAGATTAGAAAAAAAATGACGGGCTATGAATTTAAACAAGAACCCTCCATAAATTGAAATAGCGTGGAGGATTGGGCAGGGCATATATTAGGGAGGAAAGTTGGTTGAGTTCAAAACATTATACTTTCTCATACATTTAATATAATGGAAACAAATCCTTCCATATTACTCCATCCGGTCTTTATTAGTTTATCCGTTTCTTTTGCACAAAGTTTTAGAAAAAATAATGTTGTGGGACATAAAATGAAATTAAAGAGAAACTATTATTTTATGTAAAAGTTGAATGTATGTTTGATATGGAAAGTTAGTAGTCCCGTTCCAACAATAGTCGCAAAAGATATGAGTAAACTAATAAAGGACATTCCAAAGAGTAATACGGGTAAACTAATAAAGACGGGAGGTAGTACGATGCAATATCATAATAATTAAGTCATATTATATCATATATTATGTAGGTGTCCTAGTAAGTTGGAAGAGAAAAACCCTACTATTTAGGAAAGATTAATTTTTATAAACCTTTATTATTGTTTAATTAGTAGGGAATTAACAAGGTTGTGATCCCTTGTTTGCTCTCTAAAGCATGAAAGTCATCCTCTTTCTCTGAGTACCCTCCTCCTTAATCTCTCCCCTACACTTAATCAAAAGTTTAAATTTTACTAATATAGAAATTAAAGGAAGAGGAAGCAAGTAAAGAGGAGAGAGAAAAAAGAAAGGAATTAGAGATAAAAATTAAATAAAAAATGGGAAGAGCTCCTTGTTGTTCTAAAGTTGGCTTACATAGAGGTCCATGGACTGCTAGGGAAGATGTCTTGCTAATCAAATACATTGAAGCTCATGGTGAAGGTCAATGGAGATCTTTGCCTAAAAAAGCCGGTAAGACGATGAGATTAGTTGATTAAATCCTCTCTAATTACGTATATTTATGGTTTAATTACCAACTAGATAGTACTAGTTAATAACCCATGAGATGCATGCATGTTTAATCACTAATGCATAACCCTAGTCTACTTAGAATTTCATTCATCTCTTTTGAATAAACATGTACGAGTTAAATTAATGCTTATTGGAACCTCTCTTTTTTTTGAAGTAAAGTGAGTTTAATATCGTAATTAATTGAGATTGATATCATGTTTCTTATATTTAATCATATTACCACTTTCCTTTTTGAGATATTTCGAGAATAAATTCTCGTTTTCTTTTTAAATTAAAATAATTTCCTCTCTCCGTCACTTCAATTTTTTGTTTCTTACAATTAATTTTTTTTACTGTTCATCACTTTTGCTCTCTCTATCCACTAGCACTCTCAAAGTTTCATTCAACTTTAACTTTTTGTTTTCCAAAAAACTTTTG
Source organism: Beta vulgaris subsp. vulgaris (assembly GCF_026745355.1). NCBI lineage: Eukaryota > Viridiplantae > Streptophyta > Magnoliopsida > Caryophyllales > Amaranthaceae > Beta > Beta vulgaris. Next base: position 61,253,774 of record NC_079202.1, on the reverse strand, counting down.
TGACACTTAGAAGTACAAAAGTGAAAATATTGTTAATAAGTACACATCTATTTTCAGATCGACTATGTTGAAAGTTACTTATCGAATAATTCTGTATATACAATTAGTAATATTCATTAAAAAAAACATTTTCCTTTAACGTACTAAAATCACAAATTATTATTTATATATAGAATGATTCAATTAATTATCTAGACATTAATCTTCATTAACTCACTTTGTTTTTTCTTCTAAATGTGATTTGATTTTGATTTATGAGCTAACACAAGTGATTAATTGATGCATGTTATTTATACATGTAGGACTTCTAAGGTGTGGAAAGAGTTGTAGATTGAGATGGATGAACTACTTGAGGCCAGATATCAAAAGAGGCAATATTACACCAGATGAAGATGACCTAATTATTAGGTTACATGGCTTATTAGGCAACAGATGGTCTCTTATAGCAGGAAGATTACCTGGTAGAACTGATAATGAAATCAAAAATTACTGGAATACCCATTTAAGTAAGAAGCTCCGAAGCCAAGGGACCGACCCGAATACCCATAAGAAACTATCCGAATCCGAGCTCGAAAATTTATCCAAGAATAATTATAATAAAAAGAGATGTAAGAGCTCCATTGATGATAATAATAATAATAAGCATACTAACTATAGGAGTATTAGATCTAAAAAACTTGGTGATGAAGTAGGGGAAAAGACTAAGATCCATTTACCCAAACCCGTTAGGGTTAAATCTGTCATTTCACTAACAAGGAACAATAGTGATAGAAGTTTAGAGACTAATAATAATAATAATGTAAGTACTACAAGTGCATCTTCAAGTCAAACTCAAACCTTAAACCAAAATTATGGGCTAACAACATATGACTCAGAGAATAATATAATTATGCCATGGATGGAAAATCATGCTAGCATGGGAACAAATGGATTTGATGATCATATGATGATGACTATTGGATCATCATATGGTGATCATGATGTCAATATTGATACCATGCAGCCTCATCATGAAGTGGTTGCACAAGATAATAATCAGCAGCTTGAGAAGCTTTATGAGGAGTATCTACAGCTTATCAAGGTAGATCATGATCATGATCATTATCATGATGGTGATGGTGATGATGATGATGTTGATGGTGAAGCTCAACTAGATTCATTTACTGAATCTTTTCTCATCTAATTGAGGAGACAAGAAATCTAGTTGAGAGGTTTTCATGCTAGTTTTAGAATTTGATGTGCTAATTTTACCTTCCTTAATTGGATCCTTGATAGTTTACTGATAATAATGATTTCAAATTAAATATGGTTGCACTTAATGAGCATTTTATGTAATGTGTATTATTGCTAATGAAAGGTTAAGGTTTTCCCATTCTCTTAATCAGTTAAAAAGGCTAACATATACTTTGTCAGTTACAAATTACTTGCTACATTAGCTTTTGGTACTAATTATTAAGAAGGTAAATTAAAGTAGAAAGAAAAAAGTAGGTGAATCCGTGGATGAAGTGTGGAAAAGTTAAAACTTGCTTAAAAGAAAGTTAATGTGTAGCAAGTAATTTGAGACATCTAGAAAAAGAATGTAACAACTGATCTGGAATAGATGAAATAAGTTTATGGATTTACTTTATAATATAAGATTTTAAGAGAATTGAGTAAGCCAACTTCACATGCTTTTTTCGAGTTACTCAAATTGTGGTATGAGTATGACTCAATTTTGAACTTAACTCCACCAAACTCTAATATTTTCAAGTCAATCATAACTACCTACACCTCTATAATTGGTTCGGATCACAAAATGATAGTTTTGACTTCATTTTTTTTAACTAAAAGAGTTGAATATCAACTATCAAGTTGATTATTATTTACCATATATAAGTCGAGCCTAAACTCAATATTACTTGGCTTGGTCACCTTTAGGTCGAGCTTGGGTAGTTGAGTCACACAACATCTATCAGGCGCATGAGAGTTTTTTTTTCCCCTGAGGGATAGGTAGAGTTGGTTCAAACAAGCTTGGCTCTACTCAACTTTGTTACTTATAAGGACATATGCCCTATTGGATTGAAATCTCGCATAGGTTAATCTGACCGATATAATTACACAGACAAGATCCTTTAAAAGTGGGAAAAATGTAAGTAAATCTCAAGTCCAACACTTAAAGTGCCTCGAGTGGGAACGATTACATGTACAAGACATATTAGTATTGCCTAAATTAGGTATAATTGCCTAAACTATTTGAGATTCATCTTTAATAGTCTATTTTAATTTAAATTAGTTTAACAGCTATTAAAGAGATTAAAGGTCAAATTTTGTCCTTAACAAGTAACAACAAAAAGAACACGGATAGTAAATTTAAGATACCAAGGTATCTTAAATTATAAACACCATTACGATTCACATGCAGAAGTAAAGCAGAGGATCTCTCCTTAATCAAGATAAGAGAAGTACCCAAAAAAAGCAATGTGTATCCCATTTGGTTACTTACTACTTACTAGTATAAAGTATATATATGTTCTTGGGTGACCTAAATGAGACACCTATCATTTTGAGAATTGATGAAGTAAGCTTCTAAATCATGTTAATGTGACTGTTAATGTCACAAATCATGAAACTCCAAAATTATGTATCCTCCAAAATCCAAATTCCTTAGATAATGTCAAAAGTGAAAATTTGAGAATGATGACACGAGAAAATATTCCTCGATTCATTTTCCCCTAGTTGGTGTGCACGACCTTGCAAGTTCTAAGAGCAGGGCCACTGAGCGAAATAAAGAGCTGCGTAGAAAGTACTCGTAGCCGACTAGTTTCAAAATGCAAGCCAAGATTGCTGGGCAAAAAAAAGTCCAGAATGCTACATAAATGCATAAAAATTAGGCAATAGCAAGGACTATATATTGAGAGAGAGAGCCTGCAAGTTTCATGTTTTCCTTAAAATGTGCAGATTTGAATTCTGCATTGTATGAGCCAGATTTAAAAATTTAGTCATACAAATTTTAATCATTCCGATAACCCAATGACTGTACACAAGACCAACCTACTCTTGAAATTCTTCTGCTTCCATACCAAAATCAGTTTGTAAAAGGTTGTCAACCAGAGACCTGCATATTATTTACTCAAGCCAAGTACCGGAATAACTGGGGGTTTTCCTTGTCTCTTTCGATATAATCCCGAGTAATTAAATCCTCAATCCTCTTCTTGATTGCCTTGAAATCGGGCTGCAAAGAGACGGTAAAAGAGAGCAATCATCAGCAAAAGATAACTTGACACTAGATATATTGTTTAATCCTAAGTTACTCGGACTCTCCAATGATCTCAAGTACCTGAATCGGATGCTCAACACTCCGACATGGGTATGGAGTATGGATGTTCCGACACACAGTTTTGGACAGTTATTCAGAAAATAGCCGAGTCTCACACTTAAACATGTACTCATGTGCAATATGAGTACCAGAGTCCGAGTAACATAGTTGTCAATGATATACCCTAATAACGTTACAAGCAAGCAGCAAGGAGTCATACCTTAAACATGCGGCTTAGCTGTTCAACACACTCTGTGATCAATTGTTGATACCCCAATACCTTCCTACTCTTCATTATACGCACAATAGAAGCATCGATGGCATATCGTCTATCTTTGTCCACGTCCTCAACAATCTTTTTCCTCTCATCCATCGGGGGAAGAGGAATCTGTATATGCAAATATACAAACGAAAAGATTTCAGAGACGATTTCAATGAATAAATAAGAAAGCTTGTACAAGATGACATACCCTAATCCTCCTCATTCTGTCAGTAAAACCAGAGTTGAATGAAAAGTGATCAGTATGAGACACAGTTCTTGTGTTTGGCTCCTTCAAAAGAATCTTGTACTTTGCACACGACAGTGATTGAAGCACTCTAACTAAGTCTTCATCAGCCAGATTTAGTTGAGTTGAAATTTCTGCATAACTCAAGCGATCCGCTGTGTTGAATAGGAGCAAAGCAGCAGCCTGCATGGGGATGAGTTCAGTAATTAATTAAAGCACGAAACATTGGCACAAAAAGAAAGTGAACAGAAAAAATAAGACCAGAACAATTTAGTAATTACCTGATAGGTTCCAACAATCAATTCAATTGTTTTCGGACCAAACTTGCCATTAATGTTGCAACTTCCCAATGAGTAAACCCAAGAGAGCTTCCTGTGTTTTGTTTTTGTTTGATAGAATTGCTTAAAAGCTTCCACACACCTTACCTAAAAGTCAAAAGATAAATTATGGTTTTCATGCTCAAATGAGAAACTTGTCGAGCTAGTAACAGAAAGTTTTATGAAGCACTAATTACCATCTCAGAAGGAAGGTTAAGATCAGAGGACTTGTAACTTGGCCAGAACCCCGTCGTGAGAACTGTGACATTCAGATCAAGCCCAGGATTGGCATTCGGATTTTGCTCAAGATATTCTTCAAAATGAGTCTGATTCTCCCTCCCCAATGTCAAATCAGTTACCTAAAAATATAAAGACAAAGTGGGAGAATAGAATCTAAGACATATGTCCCAGTAATACACAGCAATTTAAGTCCAGAAGTACATTACAGCTTACCATCCCTTCCATCTTTGACGTAAACTGTGCACCGCACTGCTGCTTCAATTTCGTTAAGATGCTTCTTTCATGATCATCATTGGCACTCTTGTCAAAAAGTAGACGGCGAGAGAGCTTCTTTCTGTTGCAAGTTGATAGCAAGAAACAGTATTGAACTTTCAGAAAGAGGACTCCAAAAAAAATATGACAAGAGAAAGGCGGGAAATGCTGACCTGTAAAATTCTGCAAACATGTCTTTATCGCTTACATAAGCAAGAAGCTTTACCACCTGCACAAAAAATGGAAAAAAAAAACCATTAATCAACTGCACCTTGAGCAGCACAGAAGCTTTGCTAAGTAGTCAGCCTGTTTGCACTGTTACCTTCTCAAGTGAGTCCTCAATAGCTTCATCACTTAGCTTTTCACTCCCGCCCTTTTTGAGTATATTATCACAAAATGTTGCGAGCAGTTCAGCACTAGAACTACCAGCAACACCCTTGTTTAAAAAGACCTCAAAAGCTTCCTTTAGAGCCTGTGCACAGCACCAGAAAATAAAAATTGAAAAAAAATCAGAATCCAAAACTATAAAACCAAATAGCACAGTCCATTGATAAATTTCACCAAGCACAATTAAGCAAACCTTGTGAAAAATAGTGTGGCTCATAAAGCAATCGATGACATAAACCATGAACTTATCGTGTAGCACTATCACCTTCCTTACAAAGACCTGATAACATGCAAACGAGTTAATTTTAGTTCCAATTATCCAATAGCTGCTCAAGTATGAAGCTAAAGGTAATGAGACCTGCCTGTTCATGTGAACCACCCACAGCATTTTCAGCCTGCCAAAAAGAGAAATCCAGAGGGATTATGATCAATACAACAAAGCATTATTAATATATCATATATACTCCATAAGGAAACCTACAGAGAATAATAAGCCAACAATTCTAGCTACACCAATATACTCATAACGAAAACACTAAGCCACGTTCTGGTCATTACCAATTACCTACACAAAAATCTATTTGTCCAAACATTTCATTCACACGTTTTCATACATAAGATATAAGAAATATAATAAAAATCTCTAGTGCACCAAAAAGAAAAAGAGATAACTAGTCCTCAAGAGGACTTCCTTGAGCAATTTGGGGATACAACAGATTTAATTAGACAGATGCAACAAGAGAGACACATCAGTCTTCTCACTGCAGTACCAATCGCTTAAATAAAAACATTCTTCTCAGCAAAGAGATCAACACTATTTAGGTTGGGTAAAGCGCATACATATGGTACATTGACTGTGCATGGTGAGTGGGAATCAGAACAGTCAACAGCAGAATTCTAAAGTTCAACAATTTTGAATGCTAGAGAGTAGTAAAACAGGAGAGTAACAGAAGGTAACATATAGTAAACAAAAACCAGCGTCATCAATTAGTCAAAACCAAGCCACCCACATTAACACGCACCAAAACAGCAACCCAAAAGGAAAGGTGTAGCAGCTCAGATTAAGTAGGGCATAATGAGCACATGGTAGTGAAACAAGTATACTTGTTCGTACTGAATTCAAGGCTTGAAGTAGATATTATCCAACTCTTAGCTAGAGTGGAGCATGAAAGCAGCATATCATCTATTTGTACTGATTTTGAGGCTTGAAGTCATTCATTAACAACAATGATTCAAACAATGATCATGAAAAGTGCCAAACCTTGCTAATTGCAGCATCTTCTGCCTGCTGGACCAAGGCAGTTCCTTCATCTGTAATATGCTGCAAGTGAGCAGGTTGCGCAATGTCAAAAATCATCACAAAATACTAAAAATATTTGCCAATAATCATGAGAGGCTAGACAAACCAGTTTAAAGATGGATCCAATAGGATCCAAACCCTTAGGAACTTTACTGTATAGCCTGTACATCCTGGAAAGATCATCCACCTAACCACACCCAAAGAACAAGTTCAACATTCTTCATTTGAAAATGATGAATATTAAAATTCATAAGCTATTAGAATAAATAAAAGCAAAAATACCTTATCGTCTTTAAGCAATACACGACATCCAGAATTTTCTTTCTCAAGCAATTGGTTTTCATAAACCAACAACAATTCATTTTGCACTCTCTGTAAAGGACAGTAAGGGCAAAAATCAAAACCATATATAATAATTTCAATTGACTAATAACATCAGAAATTTATTCTTTTATTATTAACAGACTTTTATTGAAAAGGAAATCAAATTGATACACAACAAAGCCTACTTTCACTAAATAAAAGCATGAACGAACCTCTAGAAGCTTCTCTTCACTGCTAGAATGCAAATAATGAGACACCCTCTCCTTTTCTTTTTTGAGACATTCCTCGGACTGCACAGCCAGAAGGCAAACAATGAGCAACATAATACACCGTGTGCTGCCCAATAAAATGTAAGAGGAGTTAAATGGTATTAAAAGTTGCCTTCAACATGTATTCTGGACATGAATCCTCTACAATCCAACTTGAAGCCTTCCGAGAATAGTATGCAGCAGTATCATCCAGCAAATGTGCCTCAAAATCCTTTTCGTACTGCTCCATCTGTCCCATACCGATTTCAACAAATATCCCAAGCACATTCTTGAGTAATGCTCGGTCAATTTGTCCACCCTCTCTTTCTACATAGATCTGACCAAAGAACTTCAAACGTCATCCACATCGCAATCATGTGAAAGAATTGCAAAACGCTTTAAATGATGACCTTACCAGGGCTAGAACAGCATCCTTTGCCTTGCAACTGATTTCTTGGTAAACCTTATAAAAATAGAAAAAAGTCATCAACGACTTAAATGCATAACAGACGTACAAAGGTAAGAAGAATTATAAGGATGGGGTCCGTATGCGACCTAGAAATTCAATAACTTCACTCAGCAGGCAATTTCTAAGAATTTTAATATAAAATCTACGGCTTTACTCACCAAATTAAATTAACTAGCTTGTTATGAGGGAAAGGGGTTCATTAGTTTAAGAGGTTTCGCTCACATAACTTGATTAACCAGCTTGTGATGTTTTCGCTCACCTAGAACAGCATCTTTAAATTAACTTCACTCACTAATTTAAATGAAATTACCTAGTTTGAATTTACTCCTCAAATTGAAAGAATTAGTAGAAATTCCAAGACTAAATTATAAACTCAGCATGCAAAAGTAACAAACTAAAGCCATATATAAAGACAAGATAAAACATAGTTCTAAGATAAAAGAGAAAAGTGAACTTGATCCTAAAACCAATAAATGTTGCCAGCACCAATGCAGATTAAATGGGATTAAAACTTCACGAATCCAACCTGGCCTATGCATAGTACAGCTGCTAGACGTGTCATAATCCAGATCTGCAGACTGTGCAGCAGCTTATATTCTCGTGCATGAAGAGTAATAATGCTCTCAAAACTCCCTTATGTGTAGGAGCAATTTCTAACTAAATTAGGATGAAAACTATGGTGGCAAGCTAAATGGAGATTCACGCAATAAACAACATTGTTCCTTTTAGAAAGGAGATCCATATTGAAGTGAGACGATTGATTTCACATCACAAGAGGCTCAACTTACCACTTGATCAGAGTTATGACATAATCGATAAAAGGAAAAGGCAACAACGTGAAAACAAAAAATCAACATATGTATAACACAAACAAGAGGGATCTATACCAGATCGCGGAAGCAAGTGAGCCCAACATCGTTCAGTGAAGGAAGTGTCCTCCGAGTGATGAAGTAGCGATCAAGATAATGAAAGAAACGAGAGAGCCATCTGACCATCACTTTATGATTCAACCATCTATTTACAAGTTCAATCAGCATATATTCATCATGTTTTTCCTTCAAAGCTGGCAAAACCTGATTTGTTTGAAAAAAAAAGGAAAAAGACACAAGGTAATAGAAAAGAGTAAGCATGAAGGCGTGAGTTAATATTAGACATGAAACTGTACTTTCCACTTTTTTAGTTGCAATGTTTGACTTTTAGCACTATTCGTACACTGAACTTGACCTAAATCTTTTTACTAATAGAATTTTAGGATTTAAGATATTGGATTTATCTCAATGCATATTTTCATAATGTTTACTAATGTCTGTTCGCAAAAGTACAAGTTAAAATATTGCAACTAAAAAAATACAGAGGAAGTATATTTGAAGAACAATGCAAAATTTCATTAGGCATCTATCAAACAAAAACAGAAAGCATATTAAGTCGTAGACCCCAAAAGGGAAGCAAAATACATCTTTACTTGTATGCCTTAGATTTTTATCATTTCTTAATAAAATGATACAATTAAAAATATTTGTTGTGATACTCAAGCAATCAATGATATTGATGAGATTTATATTTAAGTCTTAAAATAATATCATATGACAATGCCTATTATGCTGCTTCACCAAGCAAAAAAACAGCAAAGCCCATTAAAAAGAACAGGTATAGAAATGCCCAGTCTACTTCAATGTAACAAAAAACATGAATCAGAATGGTTGCAAGCTAACTTTCTTGCACAAACAGAAACCTGGGTTCTATCTTCCGAAAAAAGAAAAAATAAAAAGCAAAGAAAAAGCAATCTCTCAAATTCGAAAGAGGACTTTATATACAGCTTTTGGCAAAAAGCGGCGAAAGTAGTTTCTCTTTTAGTTTTTGATGTGCTTAGTCACCAAATATATGCATGATGCATGGGAAAAGTCCATATAGACGAACAAAATGACGACGGGACAGTAATTCCTTACCGTCGAAACAATGTAATCCACAAAAGCTTGTCTGTAATTATCATAAAGTTGCTGAGAATAGTCATATGGGTTTTTCTGAGTACACATGTTGTATATTGTTCTGCAATTAAAATTATGAGTTAGCAACATAACTTGTACTCATAATCATATCACATTGGTCATAAGGGGACAATACACTTACGTGTAAAGCATCATGTACTCTTCAGAGTTAAATGGAGGCTCAGATTCACCTTCAAGAATCTTCTTCAGTTTCTTTATTCCATTTTCCATAAATTCCCATCCTTCGTGTAGTTCCATGGGTTTGCGGTCACCCATTTTGGTATATTACTTGATTTACTCAGCTGTGACACACAAGAGAAGTAGCTGCTTCAATAACATTCCACTTATCCAATGATATAGACATAATGAAATCTCAGCCTCACTGAGAGATCTATAACATATATTCATATATATCTCGTAACAGCTACCTTACGAGACAAAGGCAGTATAATAGCACACAAAAATGCAAGGGAGGAAGAAGAACAGGGAGATAAAATAAGTAGTGGTATAACTGTGGGTCAGATAGCAAAAGACTGAGATGAAACAACAAACACGTGGGATAAAACTACAGAAAAAGTATATAAAAAAAATAAAACCATATGAATACATTATTTTTATGGCATCAACAGTCAAAACAATAAGATGACATTAGGAAAGCTTATCAGAAGAAGATCCACCACTTATCCATAATAAATGCGTGCCTCTAACTGTTACTCCGTTGGTTAGTCCATTCTTAAAAAGAAAAGGCCACACTGGACTTTTATGATCAACGTTGTGAACCTTTTGTATACTACCACAATATCCTTTTGAAATTTAGAAAGATATAATATTGCAAGATTACTGTCGAGGTAAAACTTACGGGATATTTCCATCATAAGAAGATCTACCACTTATCCATCATAAATGTGTGCCTCTAACTGTTACTCCGTTGGTTAGACCATTCTAAGAAAGAAAAGGCCACATCGGACTTTTATGATCAACGTTCCTGAACTTTTCACTGTTGGGCATGGGATATATACTACCACAATATCCTTTTGAAATTTCAACAGATATAATCTTGCAAGATTACTATTGAGGTAAAACTTACGACCTTACGGGATATTTCCAAATTATATTTGGGCGCCACATCATAAATTGACACATTGGAAATCAAGGTTAATGACATTGACCACTGGAATCAAACATGTCGATAAAACAGAAAGTCTCGTATGAAGGATAAAATGAGATTATCTATGGTGTCTGCATTAAAACGGTAAAACCTACCACACCACATCTAAAGTATGAATGCCACTTCATTACATCCAAGACATCTCGCACTTACATGCATCTACTACAAATGCAACCATGTCTACAAAGCAACTACAACATCGTCTAGCCAGTCTCATGCCAACATCCACATCGCTATAATCCATTGTTACCCCGACTGTTCACATTCCACAAGCTGCTGTCTATTTTTTCAATAAATTCTAAATAATTTGTATTATTTGAATCCAATATTCCAATTCTCCTCCTTGGAAAAAAGATTACCCTAATTGTAACTAAGAACCAGACTTCAATCATCAGTCCAACATATTTATGAAGCTTAAACTTCTTTTCTTCTGTACTCAGTGAACAAAATAGAAGACGAAAAATTACATCAAAGACAACAATAACTTAATAACAATTTCACTACTCGCAAAATTAGCATCACAAACTCAACATAAGCAAGAGCACTTTTTTGCACCGATTCAAATCGCAATATAAAAAACACTCGCATGAACTCACACCAATCGCATTCAACTACAAATTCATAAATTACGCACAAAAAAAAAGGAATCACTCAAAATTGAAATAACCTAATTCAAACTTATACTCAAAACATTCAAACTCAATCAACGCGCTTTTCTTAAACGTCAAACAGAAAACATCAAACAAAAACCTCAACAAAAAATTACAGTAAATAACAGAGCAAACAAAACGAAACAGTTTCGAAGCCAATCATCAAGTGATCGAGATTATAAAAATAAATAAAAAGCAAATACTAAAAAAATAAAGGAAAGGAGAAAGAATCTAGTTACCGTCGAAATTTAGGGTTTCGAAATAATGCAGAAATCTTAAATTCGTTCCGAAATTAGGGATTTGATGAGAGAGAAAGATGAAGTGGAGAGTAGGAGTCTGAGCTAGAGAGAGAAAAGGGAGATGACGAAGAAGACGACTATGGTAGTTTCTCTTTCTTCGCTTTTTTTATTTTAATTTATTTGTCGCAGGAAAAAAAAAAAAGCGCCTGTAAAAATCCCTCTTTTTGGGCAACTAATTTGCCTGTATATAGTGTTTTTTATGCGTGTTCTTTTTTTTTAATGGGCGCTTTTTTGTTTATCTATATGAACGATGAAGGCAATACAAAGTATTAAAAAAAAAAAAAAAAGGAGGGAAATTTGACCCTGTAACCACTAGACCAAGACATTTTTAATTTATAGTAGTATTTTTTTTTAGCACACAGTATAATTTTTTGTCTTTAATTTATTTATTTTTTTGTCTTTGATGAGATATTTAATTAGATTTGGGTTTTTTTATAGAAATTGGATTTGGGTTTTAATAAAATTTTGTTTAGTACAATTATCATTCTTCTAATTATTATTGTGGACAATCAAGTAGAATTATCTATAATGCTAATTTTAATAATTGATCATAAATCATCTTGACATAATTGATGGAGCACACTTATTATTATAATTTGGTCGTCAATTATTGTTTGTCAATAAAATTATGATAAGTTTATTCAGACATATTGTGATGATAATTGAGAATTTGTATACATGATATCGTTGTACTCTATTAGTTATATTGGTGGAGTTTCTGCTTCATTTAATTTAACATCTTTTACATCATAACTTCGCGCTAAAAATTCATTGACAATTGAATCAAATAAATACCCTTAGCCTCAAATTTCGAGAAACAGATGAAAACAAATATATTCGCTCTTCTCTCTTTAACTTACTCTCACTTGTCCCTCAAAAAAAAAATCAGAAAATTACTCATCCCCTAAAAAACATTACTCATCGGCAACAATTACTAACATCTTCACCCTCATAATTATCGTTACACGCTTCATTTTCCTTTATGATGGTTTCATCTCTCTGAGCCCTACTCCCTTTTCACTTCCTATGTCATTTCATTGTCATCGCACATTGCTAAGGTAAATGAAAAGGAAACTCCCAAAGAAATTGAGGTTAATTCTTGACCCATATTATATACACCACAATGCAGTTGAGTCGCTATAAGGTAATTAAAATCATAAACTCGACATCGATCAAATGATTTTTTTTTTCCTTAAAGATCCAGACAGTATAGAGAATATATACATATCAATGTTCATAAATACACTTTCTTATATTTTATACTTATCGTTGGAAATCTATACTATATACTCCCTCCGTTTTCTTTTGTTGTTTCCATCTGAAATTAGAGAATAAATTAATCCAACTAAAAAACGGGCAAAATTCGACTATTTTAAATAAAATAAAATTAATTATATATAAAGATTTTAGCCTTTTGAGATATTTTATGCTAGCCAACCAATGACACAAAAGTTTGATGGATAAAATAGTAACTATAAACTAGCGTGAACACATTTATTGTCCGTTGAGTTACCCTACGTTAGACAACCAATGAGACAAAAGTTTGAGGGGTAAAAAAATAAAAATGACTACTTAATCGTGTCGACGCGTTTATTGCAACTTAAAATAAATGAGAAAAAATTGTAAATTACACTATGTATGAAAATATTCAAAATAATAACAACATATTCAAATTTTTCAATGAAAAATACAAGAACAACAATATAAAACATAGGGAGTACACACTAAGCCATAAGCCGAATTTTCAATCCTAAAAATCATTCTTCAATGTGTAAAAAATTAATAAACAACTCATTGTATTTGAACTTTAACACACCTATCTACAATAGGTGGGTAGCTATTAAAAAAAAAACTTGAACACTACAAATTAGTTGATTAATTACCTTAAAATTAGAGTTTACTTTATTAAACAAAATATATCGATTTCAAATTCATATATTGAAAATTCAGCATGACTCATATATATATACTTCTTCCGTTCTCAATGAGTGATATTTCTTACATAGTTTGTATATTCTTTTGATATGTTACACTTTCATTTTTCACGTATAGATATAATTTTTGTGTTTCTAAAACTTATACAAAGTACATATTAAGACGATATATTTTTTTTGACAGGCATATTAAGACGAATTTAACAAGTTCTCACATGACTATATTTGTATTCACGCTTAAATCACAAACGATTGTCAAAGTGACATTTGTGAATAATGTAAAATGTTAAAGTGTAACATGTAAAAAAGCATAAAAAGTATAAAAACTGAAAATGTCACGACTCAAAATAAGGTGACACCAAACTTGAAGTGACAAGAATTTTCAGGTTCGTTACAAGTATGTTATCATAAAAGTAAGAGGAAATCATTATTTTTTTCACTCGTTTAATTACCCTACTTTATTATAGTCATAATTATTTATATAAGTTCTTGATTTTCTCGATAATTTTCCTTTTGTGAAAATTAAAAGAAGTATATATGTAATCTGTATTGATTTTAATTTTGGAGATATGTAATCTGTGTTGATTCTTTCTCTATAAGTACATATGGTGTATCATATACTAAGGGCCTGTTCTCCCCAGCTTATTTTCAGTTCAGTTCAGTTCAGTTCAGTTCAATTCAGTTCAGTTCAGTTCAATTCAGTTCAGTTCAGTTCAGTTCAATTCAGTTCAGTTCAGTTCAGTTCAGTTCTGTTCAGATCAGTTCAGTTCAGACCAGTTCAGTTCAGCTCTTGACAATACTTTTACTCTCACATATCACTATTCATTTCAGTTCAATTCAGTTCAGTTCAGTTCAGTTCAATTCAGTTCAGTTCAGTTCAGTTCAGATCAGTTCAGTTCAGTTCAATTCAGTTCAGATCAGTTCAGTTCAGTTCAGCTGTTTTATGCCGAAGAGAACATGCCCTAAGCGAGTTAGTTTTAATATTTTAAGACTCCATTCACATCGGCATGTACTTCAAATATAATGAAGCATATATATGAACACATCATATTTATTTTTTTTTGGTCTTACTACGAGAAGTTTTCCACCGCTTTCGGTGAGGGGACTAATCTCCCATGCGAATGTGTATTAGTACCTCAAAAGACAACATCCCTCCCAGTTGAGATTTTTTTCATACTTAACGCTCGAACCAAAAACTTTAATTGAGGAACGAGAGCCCCTTAACCACTCGCGTCAACCCAACCGGAGTGTCATATTGACCATTGCATAGTGCAATAACCCAAGTTGCAGGAAGGAGAAAAAGAAAAAACAAGCTTCATCTGAAACTGCAGATGCAAGATGAACACTGTAACGCCATGGAAGCAGCTTCTTCTTCATGCTATTGAGGCCAATTCTCATCTCAAGCATTCTTCTTTCTTCCAACTTGTAATCTTTTCTCATCCATTCTTTTAGAAATCTCTCTAAACTTTATCGATTATTTACTGGATTTTTCTGAAATTAAATTGCTTGCACAATTAATTAGGCTACAATTGGAGGAAATGGAAGACCATCTAATCGCACTGTAGTTTTCAGGTATCAATTATTTCCCTCTAAATTTAAATGTTGTTGTAATTAGGGATTTTTCTTAACATGGTATATCATATATGATATGATTTTCAGGGGATTTCAAGATGAGACTGATAAAATCCAGATTAATACTGATTGTCGCACTCGGAAGGTATTCTTTAATCTTTGAACTCGATAATTTCGTTATAATTGGACATATATATTTGCTGGAAAAGTCAATTGGGAGAATAAATTCTGGGTATTGCAGGAGAAAGTTGTTTGAAGGTGTTTTTTTTGATGATAATTAAGATATCTGATTGAAATTTATCAATGATTATCAAAGTGTAAATTAAGAAAATCACATTGAAGCAATTATTTTTATTTGGGTCATTTGGATTTATTTTGAAATTTGTTCTTATTAGTTAGTGGAACATGAAGAATGTGGAGAAATGAACAGATAAAAGGAAAAAGAAGTAATTGTTGAGAGTGGGATTTGAACCCACGCCCTTTCGGACCAGAACCTTAATCTGGCGCCTTAGACCAACTCGGCCATCTCAACAATGTGCTACTTGAAATATTCAATGATGTTTCATTTTATATGATTCTGCTTTCTTGAGAAAGAATATAATAATGCTCTATGAGATTCTCTGTCATTTGTAAAGATGTATTGCATAGATTATTGTAAAATTTGGATTTATATACCCTTTGGGGTTGCTAGAAAATGCTTAAAGTTCAAAATTTGGATTCAAATAACGGGTTAGAGATTTTTTATTGGTAAACAAACCTTAAGTGGGGGCTTAGGAAGTCTGGTATGTTGGTTTATTAACAATTTAATTAGCTCCCACAACATTATTTTGATCGTATTCGGAGAAAATTGTTTTCATCTTCATGTTTTTTGTTTCATGCTTGTCCCACCCTATCTTTTTTAGACTATATTAGCAGTTTGTATTTCTTGCATCATTCACATTTGACATGAGTAATAATCAATTTTATCTGAAATCAGTATCAATCTAGCTATTAAGTATGCAATTGCTTTTGTAATTTATGTGTGTCTGATTCCCTCATTTTACATGCAACATTGCTAAAACCTGGAACTCCAGACCCATTAGTTACTGATATCAGGGTAGTAAAATTATAGAGACATTTATTGCAATTGGACAATGTTATTTGTCACCGGCGTAGCTCCTTTTATCTCGCCTTGTCCCCCATATCCTCATTGAGACTTGGTGGGGGGGGAGGTAGGGGGGTAAAGGGCTGTGGACGTGTGTAGTTAATACCTCAGTTACATAAGTTTATGTCAATTAAGCTTTTGGCAGATATGATAAGGAAGAAGAGACACAGTGAGGGTAGATTGAAAGATGTTCTTATTATTTTATGTCATAATCAACTAGTAAATTTAGTTTATTGATATATGGGCTGGGAGGGGTGCCAAAGTTGAGAGAAAGGGTGGGGCTGTGAAGGGGAGTTGCAGGGGAAAGGGAGTTGTGGTGGGAAAGGGTTAGATTAGGTTGTGGTGGGAAGAGGTCAAAGGATATTTAAGGGGGTTGAACTTGGATTGTTTATAATGATTCTCTTTGTAGGGGTGGATTTGATATGAGGATGGTTGTTGGTTAAAGATGATATTGTTTATGTGCTGATAGTGCATACTATATTACAATTGTCTTAGTCTGAAATTTTTTTTCATCAACCAAAGTTGATAAGGATTTACTTTTTTTTTGGCTGTAGCTCATAAAATTCTTCCTCTCTTCTTGTTGGGTATGTTTCTTTTGCCTTCTGCACAGATTGAAGAACTCAAGCATTGCCCATTTGCCGAGGTAATAAATTTTTGAGGTAAACCTTTTTTCCCCCCACTCTCTGTTTCATATTTACCGGTGTGCAGGGGGGGGGGGAGGGGGGTCAAGCAAATCAGAAACTGCTCAGGTTCATTTTTCTTAGAACAAGTTATGTACATTGGTTTTTTAAGCTTAAAGTTAAACCGAGTTTCAGTAAGTATGAACTCATTTTTCTGTCTCTCTAGATATGTTGGTATTTTACAGACTCCTGGGAGCAGTTCAGAATAAATGGCAGGATTGATGTTATTGAGGGATCAAACTCCGACTCCGTGAAACTCCAGGTGAGCCTAGTAGTAGCATCTAATGATGCATATATTGATGGTTTATGAATTCTTTCTGGCATGCAACGAAACATCCAGTGTTAGTTGTCAGATTTTGGTTCAGTGAATTTGTCGGTCAAACTGTTTTGTGGTATGTCTCCTATTGTCTCATGGGAACGAAAGGTGTTTGGGTTACATTTGCTGTGCACGTGGTGTTCTATCACATATGCTAACACTTGACAAATAAATTATCAGTGTCAATTCTTGTTGCAACCTTGCAACATGATGACCAATTTGATGGTCGTCTTTGAACGTAGCCAACCTGAAAAATGGCTATTATATGCATATGCTTGTTGCAATTGCTAGTTTTGTGCTAAACATTTGACTTAGCAAATGTTTGAATTTGTGGCCTGTTCCTTGTTATTAAAGCTTCCATAGTCAGCCATTACTCTGCCTGAAGTAAGTGCATTTAGATCCGCACTGCTGTGCAATTTGTATGGTTGGATACATCCGTATTCTTACAGTGTCAATTTCCTTCTCTTTCTGCAACACAATGCAGGAAAGGGAGAAAACATGGTTTGCTAGTTCATTGAAATCAAGACTGCAGTATTTGGGTCCTGATCCTGGTATTCCCTCCATTACTGAAGACTTACCAAAGGGTGTCAGTTTGGATCCTTCTGCCGGCCCGGTTAATGCATTTTGCCTGCTGGTTCTAGATCCTGATCAGGTCTTTCTGAATTTTAGGTTATTAGAGTAATGGAAGCTTGCATTTATTGTATCTCACACTTTTTCTTTAATATCTTGTGCAGGTGGATTACTTGAACTTAAAGACTAACACAAGGATAGAGTATAGGTGCAGCAGAAATTCGAATGGAGATAAATGTTGGACTCCAGAGAGAATCAATCCATAGTCTTGTGTTATCTCAATGCAAGAACATAATCGATGATACTGTCGATCAAGGTTTGAGCCTCTAGTGGCTCTCCCTTGATTTGTAAGCACACCCAAGAATAATTTAAGATCTTGGGTTATGTAAGAAACTCATAAAATTCTTCAAAAGATGGATTATGCATGAAGCTGATCTGGTGAAGTTAACACTTATGTACCCTAAGTAGTGACATTAATTTGCAATTTCCACTAATTCTGGCCCTTGGTTTCTTTTTTTTTTTGTTCATTGGAATTTCTGTGCTGCAGTTGCCTTATTGTTAGGTAACTTAGGTTGTGTCATGATCCATGCGACTTCTGTCCTGTTGGACTTATTCTGCCGCTCTAGTTGTCCTGAAAGTATTGTGTCACACATTCTATTAGGGGTTGTCAATCTGTTCCTCATCTTTTTAGAGCATTTTATCTGACGTTGTTTTGCCTGAAATTGCTGCCTTTGGAAGCTTAATACTTATATTGCGATGATGTATTTTCTAAGGCCTGGTACTATCTCATGGAGAGCGGCATTTTTATGGTTAAGGAGGATATCATGGTGTGGGTTGTGTTTATTGGAACATTATCTTACATGAAATATTATATTGCCACAACAGGTATGCAAACATTTTACCTTGTATAGCTATTACGTGTATTCTTGGAGTTCATCATGGAGTGTAGAGTGGATGATGCAACAATATTACAAGAAGTCTTCAGCAACCTTAAAAAGGTAATTGCAAAATAAACTACTTTCAAGATGGAATCAATGTTCTTAAGTCTTTTGTAACCTTCCGTACTGATTTTGCCTTCATGGTGCTGTTGGAGTGTGGAACATTAGGCTAATATGCTTGTGATTATTGTCTACAGTTAATGGTTCTTGGAGCTGATTTTCCTTTACTTTCTCATTATAATTTTAGTTTCATGTCCATAATAAAAGTCCGTGACAGTCACAGATCTACCTTAATCTGAAAAATATTCTGTGTTTATTTAGATACAGCACTGTTTTTATTTAAAAGCTGCTGGAAATCCTCTCAAGTCTCAAGTGCATCAAGAATAAGTTGGAGCGCAGTTAGAAACATTTTTAGCTTAGAAATATACTGATCCAACTTACATCATTAAAGACTGTATGTTAGTAGGCAAAATTTGCAAAGACAACTGAAGTCATGTTTGATTCTTCAATTCTTCTATAACTCTGTCTCTAAAAAATCCCAAAGCCAATAATCAAATTCACCCTTCTCCTGTCCCCCCTTCTCATCTCCTTCATAAAAATTTTAAAAAGAAAAAAAAAGTAGAAAAAGAAATGCTGGTACTTACCAAGTATTTCTGTTTCTACCTTCCACTATATTTAAGTTGAATCAGATCTGATGTACCACTCACCCCTTTCTGAAAAAGGGGAAAGGGGAGATTAAACTTCCGTAAAAGTTAGAACTATAGGATACGGCTTCTTAGCTCGTAGAAAGAGTAAAGTCTTCTTTTCATCCTAGCATCTTGGTTGATCATATGGAGGATGAGGAAGTACCTCTTGCTTGCCTTGACCATTCTTCACTATGAGCACCACAGATAGACCCCAAGACATATGCACTTCCATGTGACAATGCATGAACCAGACCCCTAATAGAAGCAGTTTAGTTTAATCATTATTGATTATCAGAAGTTATTAGGAGTACGTGGATCTGTTTTTACAATAAGTGAATTAACAAACATACCTGGATTATCTGCAACAAACCGAATTGCTGCCCACCCACCTGTAGGTACTCCTATGGTGTTCAGGTAAGGTGGATCTACTAAGTTGAAGGATGCAGCTTGTGGGTCGTAATTCCCTGCACCATATCCCACCACATAGAAGCTGTGGCCATGAAGATGAATGGGATGGTTCTCTGTTGTCACAGTCCCTGTGTCCTGTAGGATTATCTGCACTCTAGACCCGTATTCAATAACCTTGGTTCTGGTCCCAGTGATGGACTGAGTGTCAGTAGGGATGTCATTAGGGGCCTGATTAACAAAATCATAGACCTTTAGTGGGTATTCAGGAAAATCCTCTGTGAAATGCCCATTGATCTTCTTGTAGTATGCCTCGAGGAGGGAGATGTTTGGCATTACAAAGCTCACATTGTTCATTGAGGCTGCCATCACCCCTCCATTGATTCCCTTGCAATTTTGCAAGGGTGTCTTGGAGGTGCATTTCTGTACGTTGAGTCCAATAGTGATGAAAAGGTTGGTGTCAATCTCCATTGGGGGGTATACAGGGCCCAAGCTTCGGAGGCCATCCATGACAGTTCTGATGACCAGGGTGTCATTGAAGCTTGGCAATGGGGCGAATAAAGGGTAGTTGTATGGAGTAGAGCCTGAGTATTGGAGGTAAGCGATGGAGGAAATGTTTTGGAATGAGACATTCCTAGCAGACATGTAAGGACCCACTGACATGGAATATCTGCCTATCTGCTGATCAGTTGTTACGAGAGCATTAATGGTTTGGCCAGGACCAAGCATGACTTGGCTCACAGTTAATGGCTTTGTGTATGCCCCATCAGCTTCAACTATAGTTAGGTTGTGCTTGGCAATGGCAAAGAACTGCTCCATGTTGAGGGCTGCATTGATTATCCTTAGTAGATAGGTCTTTCCTGGAAGAACATCTAGCTTATACGTGTCTGTAATAAGCAGTATAATTAATTAATCACACTGGGAAATCAATTAGTTAATCATTCATCATTTATAAAGTGTGTTTTAATCTATGTTGCTCAGACACGGATTGAGTGTCTACTCGGATACGGGTGTCCAAGTGTCCGACCCGACTATTTTTTAGAAAAAAGACAAGTTTTTAGTTTAAAATGAAGTATCCAAGTGAAGTGTCGTGTCGGACACGACACGACACAACACCTGGTTTTTGAGGTAAATGAAGGTGTCGGAGTAACATAGGTTTTAATGGCCAATTTGCTCCGTGATTTAGCCGTTTAAGCAGAATGAATGCAATAACTCTAGAAATATATCACCTGATTGCCTACTTTTGTGTATGACTGACACTTAGGTTTCTGATCAAAGATTTATCAGTCTAGGAGATTATTAGCAATCTCATTTACCATTAATTGAGCAATTGTAGTTGGGTCCTGGATGACCATTGATGGTGAAAGCATCTGCTGGTGGAGGACTTCCGCCACTTGATAGAGCATCATGCTCGAGCTGCACAAGGTCCTTCAGCCAATATTCTCCTGGGAAGTTATATTCACCAAACATTTGTGGATCTTTAGACTTAGAATCTAGATACGCTGAAAGCAAAAGATGCTTGATGATTCACTACAGAAATATATTACCTAGAATTATGATATGTTCTTCATATGAGCCCTTGAAAGAGTAAGGTACTCTAGTTTTGGGATATGCAACAATGGCGCCGTACACAGTGCCACGAAGCCAGGAGGAGTGAGCATGCCATAGAAGGGTTCCCTTTTGCTTCTCCATTGTGAACTTATAGGTGAAGGTTTGCCCTGGTTGGATAGGGCATTGGGTTATGTAGGAAGGGCCATCATACCAGCAGGAGAGCTTCTGACGAACTCCGTGCCTGAGAAATAATAAAACATGTTCAGGTTTTTATTTGTCCGCCATATTATTGTACTATAAAGCAGAGCATAGTATCATACATACCAGTGTATTGTGATGTTGTAGGGGGATTCATTGGTAACTTTGACCACCACCCTGTCATCTTCCTTGGCATAAAGGACTGGTCCTGGATACAAGCCATTGACGGTGACTATGTCTTTCGTGTTGCAGAGCTTTGTGACCCTGGTTATTTGCACCTAAAATTTTATGACATGTAATTGAGTCATTTTATTTATTTTTGTTTAGAGTTCAACCTCTTAGAACAGATTACTCAGACTAAGAGTATCTAGCACATTTTCAAAAGTAAACCTCAGTCGTTCAAAAAAATTTTGCATGTCAGCATGTTTCTTCCCTAGAGCAAAGTGACAAGTCACTTAATCATATAGTCATATTGGCTATCAAGTATTTGATGATGCAACTATTTGAAGTGAAATGAAGAGTTATAACATTATCAAGTATGCTTGCTCAATTACAATTAGAGCATTATACCTTGTCAAAAATGCATGCTCAATTACAGTATGAAAAATGAAATAGAATGCAATTTCCTTGAATAAATTTTGGAATAGAATAGGGAAGAAGTGAGAGACCTTAAAGTCATAGAACTGGGATCTTTGACTCGACCATCGTGCCGTGATTGGTAGAACCTGAGCTTCTACTATCAAGACGAACCATAATATAACAGAAGCAATATAATTGTCCATTCTAGGCAGACTTGTCCTATTCAGTGGATTTCAGCTTGTTACTGTAAAAGAGAGACTTTTATAGAGAAGAGAGGAGGAGAGTTGGTGATGATTTCTTTTTCCCTTTTGCTGTCTGCTGCTTTGTTCAGTTGTCATGATGTGTAACATGGACTGTTGATAATAAGTTTTTAGGAGCATGAGCATACAATATATGATTTTGTGGGCAAGGTTCTGCCTTTTGACCTATTAATACCTTTCCCCAAAAGAAGCATTCGTTTTCTGGGTTTCATCATTTCATGTTGCACCCTGAGGAAGCAATCTCTCTGTAACTGCTAGTTTTCATTTTTTTGATAATGCTTGTTTAGGTGAAATGATTATCAATGTTAATCATATTAGATAGAATCCTTGATTGGCTTAGTACATGCTTACATATCATGTATGGTAGATTATCGGATTAATTCGTGCTTGTATTCTAGTAGTAATCATAGTCAATACATATAATAATAGAAATTGCACAATGATACTCTTTTAACTCAAAAGTGTACTATGCTTGATGTATTATTATACTCTTGGATCTGTAATGATTTGTTTACCGTGAAAAGTTGTTCCTAGGTCTTCCTCTTCAGAACTGGAATAGTGAAGCTCAAGATAGGTGCGACTTTGCTTAGTGACAGAGGTGTTGGCCTTATCGTGATTACTAAGAACGAACTTGGAGATTCAATTTTCAAGAAGATGAATGTTTAAGATGGTTACCCCATTTATGTAATGTTAATGGTAGAAAGCGATTTTTCATGAAAATCATTCGGCTTGCCGAGAGAAGCTGATTGACTTTTTGTTCAGCCTTGCTATTGAAGGTAATTTTTTTTGCTGCAAGTTATTTTGATTCTTGTTTCAGATTAATGTTGAAAGAACTAGATATCAAATGGAAAGCACCTCGTTGTGTTACAATTCTTTGATTTCCAGGATAAAGTACATAGATGAAGATCCAAATCAAAATAAGAATCTTATGTAGATTAAGATTTTTATTGATGAAGAATCTTTGAACAAGATTTTTGAAGATGACCTTGACTGGCATTTGTATAGTAGACTTTTTCTGTTTTCTGATGTACAATGGTATAGAGGTTACAAATGTACTGTACAACGAGAATGCAAAAACCTTTAAAGTTCAGAGAAAAAAAGATCAAAAGTTATGTTGCCCTACCAAAAATGTTTGCTTTGACCTTTTGACATGAGAGTGTTTGTTTACTTGTTTATAGTGGATAGTATAGCAAGAGTCAAGACAATTATAAAAAGGTTACTTGCAAGTCACTCGAAGCCAGAATTTGTTCTTGCATCGGCTATCAATATAAGGGTGGCTGAAATTACAACGAAAAAGTGTTGTCAACTCATAGTGAGTTGTCAAAATGACATTTTACAAGGGTATTAGAGTAATTTCATAAGTTGGAGGTACCAAAACTCTGTTGGTACCAAAGTTGTAAGAGTTACTTTGGTAGTGGTATCAAGGTTACTCTATTTTTGTACCAATTTGTTCGAGTTTTGGTACCAGTTTATATTTATTTTGGTACTTCCAACTTATAAAATTACTTCGGTATCCTTGTGAAATGTCATTTTGGCAACTCACTCTGAGATGCAATCCAAGCTCAATTATAACCGAAGTTGAGGGATTTGAGATGAATAAGGGGTATTTTAGAGAACCTAAAGTTTATAGGGTGTAATTTTTTTTACTTATACGAGACAATGAATAACCTAGTGGTTAAATTGTCCCAAAATATACACATTGACATAGGTTTCTAGAGAGCGTTAGGAAGACAAAGGTATAATTAAGATCCCATTGTAAGTCTTGTATGTCACTCTTACAAAATTTTACCAACTAATCTAGCTAGCATCCTATCTATTCATGTAGACATAAACCAGTATTAAAGCGTAATAACTTATTTCCCTGCAATATTTTAGAATAATTACGCCCTACTAGATTTATCATAGGAAGAGAATCTAATTAAACACAATAATTATGAAGTCAATGTTCCAAAAAGAAAAAAAGGTAATGGTGAAAGCAAGGAGAGAAATAAAGTTACATAATTGTATAACAATAGTAAATGAAGGCATAAAAGAGCAGAAGATGATTCATAAAAGAGCAGAAGATTATTGAAGTTTGGAGAAAGAGAGAGGGGTGCTTGGCCTGTGTTTTGGGATACACAACCTTTTGTATGCCTTTTCAACAGGTGACCCCATATGTTTCGTAGATATGGAGGAGTTTTAGGACATGCCTTCATTGCTTAGAATTGTGGCATTCTTTAAAGTAGTCCGGATCCTTTAGAGTTTTAGCGAAACATTACAAGATAGAGTTGTACCTAAGTCATATATTTTAAAATCAAGAGCTCATATTGGTGAAAAAAAAATTTAGGGGTGGATTTCAACGAGATAAAATAGTGGGGATTTCAGAAAGAGAATATATGAGCCTTTGATTTTTTTATTCAATGGTTGATATTGCTCAAACTCTACCTTGTAGAGTTATTTTACAATTCTAGAGGATCGAAACACATAAATCTCCGCTAAATAACTTGACATGAATAAATGATATCACATCAATATTTACATGAATTTCATAACATCTTGATCAATTGGTTATATGATATTTTCCAACACTCTGTTCAAACTCAAACCTGCTATCATTTAAAAAAGCATTAACAGTTAGTTTTGCATATGAACAAATTACAGACATGCTGTTAATGTGTAAGTGTAACTGCTGCCTTAGAATTCAGAGTCTAAGCAAACCCCTAGACTTTCTCTAGCAGAAAACCTAAGCCTTCTCCCTGGTTTCCCACAGGTTTCTCCTTAGTCTGATGTTACAGTTATGATAACTAGCTAAGCATAAATATATACTACTGCAACACATAGAAACACCTATCCTAAATAACACTTTGAAAATTTGAAAATAAAACTCTTATAAGTTCTTTCTCCTAATTCAAGTCCCCTTGCAAAAAATAATGACGATGAGATTTCCGACGATTCATCTGGCAAGCTGTTCAACAAACAGCAGACCTCCGAAAGAAAAGCCGTTCAAGATGCTACGAGCAAGGGTCTACATTATATTGCGTTGTATATCAATGCTAGTTTGTGGGAAGGAATGTCAAGACTGATCATGTCAACAATGAACACCACACATGCTACTTGTTACTAAGGATGTCTTGGCCTAGTGGTTAAGATTAAGGTGCTGTGAACGATATGTCATAGGTTCGAATCCCCCTCCCCTTGTTTGTACTTTGTACTACCTTCGTAGCTCATATGGATTAAAAAAAACACACACATGCTACTTGTTAGTATGAAGAACAAGCAATGGAGATAGATAGCTGAGTTGTCTCTATACTTGATTCTCAAACAAGCAATATACCAGCAGTCGACTAGCATTGTAGTCAGTGTTCTGGATCCCTGTCCCCTCTGCAAAAGAAGCAAAAAAAGAAAGATATGAATGTTGCTGAAATGCACTAGGCTTAAGTTTCATAGATCATTAGCAAGAATTTCAATAAACATCATTTTATACCAGGATCATGCATTATGCTTACTCTATGAATTTAATACTTTCTAACTATCAACTGCTCAACACATACTCCAAAACATCTACAACGAGAAGAAAACTAGCAGGAGGCATTAACAATGAGGTTCAAGCCGTTCAACCCAAACTTAGCTTAGTTTCCGGTACAGTGTTACCTAATTGACTAATTCGCAGTACTAAAATGCAATTTCCTACCTAGTTTTGTCAAAATTAGTTCGTAAGTATACCACTTGCACGTACCATTCACCTATTTTTGAATAGCAGCCTAAAATGATTTAGAGAAAATCCCAACACAAATTTCAATTCAGTTTCAGCAAATGAACTCAATATCTACACAAAACAAAATGCATTCCATCACACACCAATGGTGCCAAAAACCGAAACAATTTGCAAGGCAAGCGAATCGATACAATAATGTGGTTTGTCTTTCCTACAGGTATCCTAGATCAACAAGATATTAGGATACAACCATCATTATCTCTAGCATTAAGCATATTCACATGATAAGTAAATCAACCTTCAACTACAAGTACAACCACTACCTAAAACAATTTAAGATGTTTTTAAAGATATAATATGGTAAGAAAGAACCATGAATCCTTGAATACAATGATATGGCTTCCTATCTCTCACATGGAAGATTAAGGTTCAAATCTTGATTGAAGCAAAAATTTCGATAGTGTAGAATGTGGAGGGGTTGCGTCTGGATCTTATGACCTTATACGAGACAGTCTAGAAGAAATTCTTCTTACACGGGATTCCAAAAGGGGCCCAAAAATAAATAAATCCATAATACAGGAATTGTATATCAAAGATTATTTCAGCACTTTAAACAAACATCTTGTTGTAGTAATGAAATTCTGTAAAAATTGAGCAGTACAAAATCGAAGAAAATCTAGTAGATATAACACATTTCCATTAACAACATACTAAAGATAATTCACTAGGTACAACTAATTTTCTGTACAAACAGAGTATAAAAAGAAAAAGAAAAAAAAAAATAAACGAAGAAATGATTAAACGACAGAAGAAAGAGGAAAGGTTGAGGTGTGATGATTGGAAGAAGACGAAGAAGTGACGTGGCGGTCTCCGACAACATCGTAGTTGTTGTTGTTGTTGGTTGCGGAGTCGTCGAGGTCGGAGGTACTAAGGTTGATGCAAGAGCAACGTTGTAGTGATGCAAAGAAGGCTGATATTACATTTGTTCCTATCCATGTTATCAAGCTGCATCTTTCCATTGTTATTGTGCTTCGATTTCTGCTGATATGAGGGAGCTTTCGTGGAAGATAGAGAGAAAAGGATAATGCTTGATGATATGTCAGGTGTACTAAACACTAAACAATATCCCGTCTGTTAATATAGAGGATGAGATACCAATTGGGGTTGGCGTGACTACGTGAGTGGTTAAGGGCCTCTCGTTTCTTAATTAAGGTGAGGTCCTCATGTAAACTCATGCAGGAGATTAGTCCACTCGTCGAAGGTAGTAGGAAACTCCTTGTAGTAGGACCAAAATATAGAGAAATGAGATTTTATCCTATTAATTAGACTTAGAATTTACTTAAGAGTAGCAACTAACATTTGTTTTCTAAACTACTAGTAACAACTAATAATGGATAGAAAGTAGAGTAGAATTTTAATACTATGTAGTAAGATATAGAACGACATTTGCAATTAAGAAAATTATAAAGATTGTGTATTAGATGTAACATATTATACTATATTTTATTGTGTAACTTGTATAATGATATAATTTTCAACAACAATGACATGAACTATACAAATAATAACATAAATTTTATTGTGGTTTGTGGATTGTCGCACCAAGAATTTGTGAATTATAAAATTGCATCGATAGATAATGACTAGTATATGCATGGATGTGTAGATTCCAGTTTGTTGATTTTTCAACTTTTACTCAACTCAAAACCGACGATATGGCTTTTAGGATTTTTTGTGTTAACTTTCAAGACGGAAGTTATTTTATAGATGCTTTATTCATGCCTGTTCGAAATATGAATCATATAACTCATTCTTCTGGAAATGGGAAAGAAAAACAAAATATATTTTTTTTTCTCGAAATATGGACATACACATGGTAATTTAACTCCAAAAGAAGCACTTTATGAACCCGGATTATCCGACTTACAAACAACACTCAATAGTAGGCAATATCTATCTAAAAACTCCAAGTTTATCCACCATGGACGCCTCCACCACCGGTGGTGGGGCGTCCATGGTAGAAGTTCTCCATATTTCTCTTTTGGAAAATGATATACATAACCCTTAGGGCTATGTATAAGGTGTTTAAAATGGAAATAAAATATTGAATCAAGCATCTATTACCTCAGTTGATGTGAAAATGTGTCTTGAATTCTTAAACTGTTTCCATTTAAAGAAATGTATTTAATGCTTATATGTAGCTCTTAGGTCTACATATAACATTACCTTTCTTTTTTAAGAAAAATTCAAAAAAAGAAAAAGGAGGTGTCCATGACGCCTTTCCAAAAAAAAATTACAAAAAAATTATCGTATGTGGCAGTGTGGGGAATGATGGTGGTGGTTCCATTGGTTCTTGTCGTGGTGGTGGTGGTAGTGCCAGCATCACTGGTGTTATTTTAATCTTCATTTTCTTGTTTCTATTTTTAATTGGACTCAACTTTTACTGCTTTCATATGTTAGATTTCTTTCATAGGTTTTTAAATTTTTTGATTTTGAGACAATTTCAATTGATGGGTATGTGTAATTTTTTTATTGATTTTGTTGGTTTAATATGCTTCTCTTGTTTTTTAGTTGTATTTGGTTGTGTTGGCGGCAGCGACGATCTTGGTGGTACGGCTCCATTCGTTCTTGTGGTGGTGGTTGTGAAGGCGGCGACAACTCCACTAGTGGTAGTGGTGGTTGGGAAAGGGGAAGGAAAAGGGAGAAAGAGAATAAATGGAAAATGAAAATAAATGAAGGTATACATAGACAATATAGATATTGTATTTAGGATGTTATAAAAAATTTTAGGACAGCAAAATTTTAAAAAAAATTATATAAGTGCGTCCGATAGATAATAACTAGCATTTACGTGGTTTTTGGGATGTTAGACTATTTTATCGATTTTTCTTTCCTACACCGTCTTACTCTTACTCTACTAAACATCCACCATGTGGTTTTTGAGATCTTCTTGTGTTGGATTGTTCGGCTTGCAAACAACACTCATAGTAGGCAATATTTATCCAAAAACTCCAAGTTAGTTTCATCTTCAAATTATCGACTTTTTTCATAATACTCATAATATAACTGTACATTATATTGTAAATTTCTCACTTCAAACTCAGCTATTGTAATCATTTATATGTTAATTTTTTATAACTACAGTGGAGTAATTTAAATTAGCAAATAAGTATAAATAAAAGAAGAGAAAGCTTTGATATACCTAGCTCTAGGTGTACTTGCGATTTGATAATGCGTATGAGTTTGTAAAATTTCATAAAGTGGCTATGTTATCTAATTGAAATTGGCTATGTTATCTAATTGCTATACAGAATTCTATGTGTTCTTAATCTTAAACATTGGATTTGCTAATAAGTTATTTTGTTTTACGATGTAAAATGTAATTATTTTCTTTAGAAATAAATACTTAGAATTGTTGCTTGTAAAATCAACAGCGCATCTAGTGTAGTGGTATCATAGTACCCTCCCACGGTACTGACCGGGGTTCGATTCCCCGGATGCGCATTTTTTTCCCTTTTTTATATTTAGCATCTGTATGAATTGTGATCGATTTAATAACCCCAGTTCCTAACTTTGTTATTCTTTTTATAACAACACCAAAGAGATGAATCCAAATAAAGCCAACTGCATTTGACTCGAAAGAGCAATTATCATAGCCTCATAGAAATTCATGTGCAGAAGTAGAGTAGTTCAGTCTGAAATTTGCTTCCTCAAATTTCCCATATTTTTGAAGATAGTATATACCCTTATCTATAACGGTAACTAACAGGACACTGGGACAACAGTGAGACATGCACGAGATGCTTGATTAACTTAGAACATAAAAGTTGAGAAGTCGGGTTATTTGGATAATTGTTTCTCTACTAAACATGTGAGCTTGAAACATTTAGGTAAATCCAGTTGGTGCGAGATCCACACCAATTCCTCCACTCCTTTACGTGGATTATGGAGAACAAATTCTCCATTTTGTTGCAACAGTTGTGACTGTCAGGTTGGACTTTGGAGCATACCAACTTTGACAATGCCCATCAACATTCAATGCAATGCAACAATTTTCTACCGCCCTACTACTCTACTATATGTAAACAGTGGTATAATTTACCACTATAAATAAGTAAGCGTAAGATTTACATATGTGCATCAGATCAAAATACTTCAATATACAAAACTCTCTCTACTTGCATAACTTCTTTCTCTATTTCTCACAACACGTTATCAGCACGAGTGTTCTACCGGAAATTTTTTTAAGGTATCTTTAAAATTTTTACATCCATTTTGTTTTTAAGTTTAAATTTTTTTCTCCAAGCCCAACCCTTTTACTACCCGAAATGGACCAACAAAGTAACGGGATTAACATTGTTTTACACAATGTCTCTGTCTCGGGTATTTATTTTTGGATAGAGCGAAACAATGTGCCATTCACTACCAACCCAGCGAGGGGAACTGTAATACAGCCCCGACCCAGTAACCGTAACAACGGTACAAATACTCATACCAGAGAAAACCCACAAACCCCTGTTCCCAACACCAATAATAACCCTCCTATACAACCAGCTGAAAATCAACCTCCCAGTAATAAAAGAGATAGAGATGAACAGGAAGAAACTAGTAGTAAACGTCACCATACTACTAACGCAGAAAACAAATAATTTTAACGCCACCTTCATGGAGGGCAAGGACATTTTATTTACGTTATTTTATTTTATCTGCTCTTAAACCGCCTATATGGACAAGTTAATTTTTTATTGCCACCTATATGGACGGCCTAGTGAAATGATAGCATTATTATGTCTTATATGTGCAATAATGTCGTATGTATGCAGGGAACAAGCATTCAGAACATTATTATATATTATTGTCTCTAATCTTCTATTTTTTTGCATTTATAGTTACATATATTATATTACCAATTTACTAGCATGCTCTAATATATATTTGTCAATATTAGAATTTTATTGCGTTGTATATTTTTTAACTGTATATGAACTGCACAGTTAGGGATAACCCTCTATAAAAGCGGATTACCATCCCCATTTTCACCACATATCCCTTATCTTCTTCCGATTTTTTTCTCTAAACCCACAAATTTTTTCCTTCTTCCTCAACCTTCCGGCCACCATGTTTAACGCCGACGACAACCGTCCTCCACCCTCATCTTCCTCTTTTGAAGAGGATTTTAGGAAAATAAAACTCTACTTATTTCTTATAGCCGGTTTCTTTTTCCTCCTCATGGCATTAATGATATATCTCCTAATACATAAATAGGAGACAAAAAAAAATTTCCCCCGGAAGAATGGAGAAA
Source organism: Beta vulgaris subsp. vulgaris (assembly GCF_026745355.1). Taxonomy (NCBI): domain Eukaryota; kingdom Viridiplantae; phylum Streptophyta; class Magnoliopsida; order Caryophyllales; family Amaranthaceae; genus Beta; species Beta vulgaris. The sequence continues at coordinate 61,222,505 of NC_079202.1, read as the reverse complement.
AATGCACATGAATATCATTTTTTTTTAAGTGCATTTTAGGAAGTTTTTTTTGTTTATTCACTTGTTGTATTTTGTTTCTATTTTTGGTATTTTCTTGTTTTTTTGCTTAGCTTCATTATTGTTGTACGCTATTTTTTTTTTTTTTGTATTATTTATCTATAATAATAATGATATAAATCAGGGGGAGATAATATATATATGTGATTTATCATCATTACTAATTTCAAATATTTACCTATTTGTAGTCAAAAGAATGGGAGATCTAGTGAAAAGACAATTTAACATACTAGATCTATCTGGGCAAAAGTTTTTAGAATGGACGGTGGACGCCCAAATGAATTTAAAGGCCCAAGGACTGGAACATACAATTAAAGATGTGACAACCCAACAAGGGGATGCAACTACAACAGCCGCATCAGTTAAAATTGCGACTGTACAAGAAAAGGCAAAAGCCTTAGTCCTCCTAAGACATCATTTACATGAAAGTTTAAAAAGTGAATATCTACTTGTGGATGATCCAAAAGAACTATGGGATAGCCTAAATGAAAGATATGGGCATCACAAAAATGTGCTTCTCCCAAAGGCACATTATGACTGGACCAATCTGAGGTTCCAGGATTTTAAAACGGTCAGTGATTACAATTCAACATTGTTTAGAATTGTATCATTGTTAAGATATTGTGATCATCCCATCACGAAAGAGCAAATGATAAACAAAACGCTCTCCACTTTCCACGCCTCTAATATCATATTGGCAGAACAATACAGGTTCAGAGCTTTCAAAAAGTACTCTGAGCTAATCTCAGTACTACTTGTGGCTGAACAAAATAATGATCTTTTGCTGAAAAATCATAATCTTAGACCTACGGGGTCTTCAGCCACTCATGAGATAAATGTATAGAAAGCTCTAATCCACCAGAAGCAAATGCTATACATAGTGGTGGACGCGGTAATTACAACGGTCGTGGGAGAGGACGTGGTAATTACCGTGGCCGAGGGCGTGGACGTGGAAGAGGCCGATTTTCCCCAAGAAATAATAATTTTAAACATTCTGATAAAAATTGGGGACAATCATCTGGAAATCAAAGGCAGACGTCCTATAAAGGAAATGATACTTGCCATAGATGTGGCATGACCGGGCACTGGGGCCGCACATGTCGTACTGCCAAACATTTGGTAGATCTATATCAAGCTTCAATAAAAAACAAAGGAAAAAATGCTGAAGCAAACTTTGTTAATGAAGCCACTACATCCATGCCCAGCCTTGATGTTTCAGATTTTTTTATGGATGATGCTGAAGTTGAAAATAAGTTTGTTTAGATCACAATCGATTAATGTGCTTAGTTTATTTCAACTGCTTCAATATCCACTTTCATGTATTTGTTCCTTTATTATTAATAAAAATACGTATTTTTCTTATACTAATCATCGTATTTATTATTTATGAAGATATGAATTCATCAGAAGTTGGAATTAAAGAACAATGTCTCCTGGACAGTGGGACAACACACACCATATTGAAAAATAAAGAGTATTTTTCAAAACTTACAATATTCCAAGCAAATGTTAGTACAATTTCTGGGACAGCCAAGCTAATTGAAGGCTCTGGAAAAGCTTGCATTATATTTCCAAATGGGACAAAATTGATAATTAATGACGCATTATATTCGAGTAAATCTCGAAGGAACCTCATAAGTTTCAAAGATGTACGTCAGAATGGTTACCATTTGGAAACAATGACGGTGAACAAAGAGGAATTCATATGCCTAACGGCAGAGAAAAACGGCAAGAAATACATCTATGAAAAATTGCCAGCAATTTCCTCGGGACTATATCGCATAGATATACGTCCGATTGAAATTAATATGATATCTAACCAGAAGTTAGATAATAGAAAATCATTTACTCTATGGCATGACCGATTAGGCCATCCTGGCACAGGAATGATGCATAGAATCATTGAAAACTCAATGGACACTCTATAAAGAATGTCAAAATTCCTCGGTCAAATGAATTAACATGCTCTGCATGCTCACTTGGCAAATTGATAATCAGGCCATCTATAAATAAGATTGCCACTGAATCTCCAATGTTTTTAGAAAGAATTCAAGGAGATATTTGTGGGCCTATTCATCCTGCATGTGGACCATTTCGTTATTTCATGGTATTAATTGATGCCTCTACTCGATGGTCACATGTGAGCCTTCTGTCAAGCAGAAATGTTGCATTTGCAAAACTTTTGGCTCAAATAATTCGATTAAGAACTCAATTCCCAGATCATACAATAAAGAAAATAAGATTAGACAATGCTGGGGAATTTACATCCCAAACATTTAATGACTATTGCATGTCTATTGGGATTATTGTTGAGCACCCTGTACCTCATGTACATACACAAAATGGTCTTGCTGAATCATTAATCAAAAGACTACAATTAATTGCAAGACCATTAATAATGAGGTCAAAATTGCCATCTACTACTTGGGGTCATGCTATATTACATGCGGCAACATTGATAAGATTAAGGCCGACAGCCTATCACAAATTCTCACCATTACAATTAGTATCTGGTCGAGAACCGAATATCTCACATTTGAGAATTTTTGGGTGCGCTGTACATGTACCTATTGCTCCGCCCCAACGTACTAAAATGGGTCCACAAAGAAGGATGGGAATATATGTTGGATTTGAATCTCCATCAATTATCAAATATTTAGAGCCAACAACTGGTGATCTATTTACGGCTCGATTTGCCGACTGTCATTTTAATGAGTCGGTATTCCCATCCTTAGGGGGAGAGAAAGTGGACCCACAAAATATAAAATCGGAAATTACATGGAACGCATCGCAAATGTCGTTTCTGGACCCGAGAACAAATTCATGTGAACAAGAAGTCAAGAAAATTGTTCATCTGCAAAGTATTGCAAACCAATTGCCAGATGCATTCACAGATTCTAAGAAAGTGACAAAGTCACATGTACCTGCTGCGAATGCTCCGGAACGGATTGAAATTCCTAATGACAATAAGGCAATTGAAAATGAGTCAATAGCACGTCGAAAACGTGGCAGACCACCCGGTTCTAAAGATTTAAAACCGAGAAAAATGAAAAGGCAAGGGGAGACAACGAACGAAATTAATATAAATCTCCCAACAGAGCATGATGAAAACAAAAATGAAGAGAAACGTGTTCCAGAAGAAAAGGAACATGAAAGCGTAGACAACAATGAAACTTCAATTAATTATGTTTCTACAAAGAGACAATGGAATCGAAAAGATGTTGTCTTGAATGAAATTTTTGCTTACTCGATAGCGGTTGAAATGACATACGATGAAAATGATGTAGAGCCAAATACAGTTGATGAATGTCGCCGTAGAAAAGATTGGCCAAAATGGAAAGAGGCAATTCAAGCAGAATTGAGATCACTTGAAAAACGTGAAGTATTCGGTCAAATAACCCAAATACCAAAAGGTGTAAAACCAGTTGGGTACAAATGGGTATTCGTGAGAAAACGAAATGAGAAAAATGAGGTTACTAGATATAAGGCAAGATTAGTAGCCCAAGGCTTCTCGCAAATGCCAGGGATTTTATGATGAGACATATTCTCCAGTAGTCGATGCAACTACACTAAGATTTCTGGTAAGTTTATCAGTTTCGAAAGGATTGCAAATGAGATTGATGGATGTAGTGACCGCATATTTGTATGGCTCACTTGACACAGATATTTATATGAAAGTTCCTGAAGGACTAAAACTACCAGAAAATTGCATGCCCAAAGAGATGTTCTCAATAAAATTGAGAAAATCACTCTATGGGTTAAAACAATCTGGAAGAATGTGGTATAATCGTCTTAGTGAATACCTATTGAAAGAAGGATTCAAAAATAATCAAATCAGTCCCTGTGTTTTCATTAAGCGATCTAAATCAGGATTCGCGATCATTGCTGTATATGTCGATGATTTGAACATTATCGGAACTCCTAGAGAACTTGAAGCGACTGCAAAATACTTGATGAAAGAATTTGAGATGAAAGATCTCGGGAAGACAAAATTTTGCCTTGGCCTGCAAATGGAACATCTAAGAAATGGGATTTTTGTCCATCAATCAAACTATACAGAAAAAATCCTGAAACGTTTTTTCATGGACAAAGCCCACCCAATAAGTTCTCCAATGGTAGTGCGTTCCCTGAATGAGAAAGATGATCCATTCAGACCACGAGAAGAAAACGAGAGATTCTTGGTCCTGAAGTACCATATCTAAGTGCAATTGGTGCTTTAATGTACTTGGCTAACAATACTCGACCTGACATAGCTTTTTCAGTAAACTTGTTAGCTAGATACAGCAATGCACCAACCAAGAGACATTGGAATGGAGTCAGACACTTATTACGTTATCTTCGAGGAACACAAGATCTCGGATTATTCTATCAGTCAAGACCAAATGCGTCACTCATTGGATATGCAGATGCTGGCTACCTCTCAGACCCACAAAAGGCTAAGTCTCAATCCGGATATGTATTCACTTATGGAGGTACTGCAATATCTTGGAAATCTACAAAGCAGACTTTGACGGCCACATCATCAAATCATGCGGAATTAATTGCTCTTTATGAAGCTGGAAGGGAATGTGTATGGCTAAGGTCAATGATCAAGAATATCCAAGAAGAATGCGGGATGGAACAATAACAACAAATCCAACTATCATCTACGAAGACAATACTGCATGCATCACCCAAGTAAGCGAAGGGTACATCAAAGGAGACAGAACTAAACATTTATCACCAAAGCTCTTCTTCACTCATGACCTCCAAAAGGAAGGGACGATCAACACCGACAAATCCAATCATGTGAGAATCTTGCAGATTTATTCACCAAATCTCTTCCGGCGAAGAAATTTGAAGAATTAGTCCGAAAAATTGGAATGCATCTCTCGTGATATATGCTAGATTCAGGGGAGTATTATATGCGCTGCACTCTTTTTCCCTTCGATCAGGTTTTTATCCCACCGGGTTTTTCCTGACAAGGTTTTTAATGAGGCAGTATATCAAAAGCATATAAAACATAGAACCAACACTGACATTCAAGGGGGAGTGTTGCAACAGTTGTGACTGTCAGGTTGGACTTTGGAGCATACCAACTTTGACAATGCCCATCAACATTCAATGCAATGCAACAATTTTTTACCGCCCTACTACTCTACTATATGTAAACAGTGGTATAATTTACCACTATAAATATGTAAGCGTAAGATTTACATATGTGCATCAGATCAAAATACTTCAATATACAAAACTCTCTCTACTTGCATAACTTCTCTCTCTATTTCTCACAACACATTTAACCTTTTTGAAAATTACTTATTTGGTAAGTTATAGTCCAGCATAAGTACATAACTAGAGTAAAAGGAGCAAGATTGTGCATATACTTTTATCTCGTAACGACGCGTTTTTAATCAATTGATGCATGGAATACCCAATAAGGCAATAACAAGGTGAAGAGTCCCTGTCAAAAAATGACAAAAATTACATACTGATTTTACCTTCTACATCTGAGTGTCTCCCTAGTCCTTATTTACAGCTTTATAGTATATCCTGATATCCTGTAGTTAGCAGTTTGCAGTAATGTTTCAGAAAACGAACCCATGAAGTGGAAAGAAGATGACACTAGCTAGTAGCTAGCTAGCTAGCACTCCATGAGGCAGAGCGAGTGAGCTTAGGCTTGGTAATTGTCTTGTCCTCATCGAGCGACACCAGCAGAAGATTGGCTGGATTTTCAATCATCTTCTTGGCAACCAGGTAGCCAGCAATGCTCCATGTCTGGTACTTTCTTGCTTGCTTTCCGATGTAGCGGCCTGTCTTCCCATCATAGTACTCTGGCCACCCATCTTTGGCTAGACGTTTCTCCACCAATTCTATGGCATTCTTCGCTGTCTGAGGCCTCCCGGTCTTGATGCATGCAGATATCAGCAACCACAGCAGAACTGGAATATATATATGAGCAACAGAGCAAGTCTATTTAAAATTAAGCATGACATTTACTTGCCTATAATACCATAAGAAATGCGCCTCACAGAAAATTGCTGCTATGCTGTGTTCTGTTCACAACTTCATATGCAACATGAGTGATACCAGGATCTACATTTGAGTATGCGACATGATTTTCGCAAATCTTTTATTGCATCAGGAAATTTACCTGGCCAAGATCCACCATTGTGGTAACTCCACCGAGTATTCTTGGGATCATACCCTGTGACAATGTTCCAGTCGTTACCCTCAAGAGCGGGATAAGTGATTTTCAAAGGCATCTCTCCAATCAGTTCACTCCAACGCGCCTCAATCAAGTCCATTATTGCTGATGCTTGATCTGGTGTAGCGAGACTGCTTAAGATGGCAATACAGTTCCCAAGTAAGAACCACCTGAAGTCCATCCGAGCTGGGCTGACATTGCCAATGAAATAACCTCCTTTTAAGGGCATGAACTCGAACAGCCAATCAGGGATTGATTCTGGGCTTACATTGAACTTGTTTAGAGCAGTATGAGAGTATTCTTCTGTTCGATAACGATATATATTGTTCAGCTGGGTATAATCAAGCCAGTAGTAGGTTCGAATGTGAAAACTTAGTGCTTTGATCTTTTCAATGATCTTGTCCAGCAATTCTTTGTTGTCAGACCCTTCTTTCAACATATCTTTGGCACATCTTAGTGCAAAAAAGAAAAGAGCTTGAATCTCAATTGGATACCCATATATTCCCTGCTCAGTAGTTCAACATATAGAAGGAAGCAAAAATGAATTTACTTCTGTACATGAAGAATTTCATATATGGCAAATTAATAATAATGAAGACCAGCTACATTTTCGTTGGTTCTATTAACTACAGAATATATACTATTGATCAATATGAAGGTTTCTGAATTGATCAGAAGCATTCCTATATTAATCATAGGTCATCGAACTAGAAAGATGCTATTAAAAGAGAGTTACTCTGAAACATATGAAGTTTAGTCTTTTATAGTTTTATTGTGCTGGTTAGTTTAATGCTACCAATTACTGGTTCGAAAGAAAAAAGAAAAACCAGAAGCCATCTCATGCTAAGGATCCACATTCATGTACAAATCTATTCAACACAATGCAAGAAGAAAAGGAAAGGTTGAAATAGAAACTTACCATCCTTCTATCAATCATACAGCATGCATCTGCACAAAGTAGTGATGGGAAAGTGTCAAAACCATCAGAGAGGCAGAGGTTAAGGATCAATTTAATGCCTTTCTGCACTTCAGGCATGTCTGTAATTGAGTGGTCTCTTGTGCGTTTGACATATGACTTCAGCAAAATTATCCACCAAAACCCAGAATCCATAGGCGCAACTCTTCCAATTGCGGTGCCACCATAATCAGCTTCCAGAGTTTCCTTCACACGTTCATATTTCTCATCTTTCTGAACCTTGAAGCTTGCTGGCATCACCCCTTCTCCAAGAGTAAAATTATCAATCTTTTTTTCACGGCCTTGAAGATGGAGGGTTTTCAGCAAGAAGTTCTTCACAATATCAGCCTCAGGGGGTTCTTTCATTAGGCAAGCTAGCGCACTAGGAAAGAAGTCCCTTACGAAAACCTGCAAGAATTCCAGTGGAAGCACAGAAATCAATATATGCAAATCCTCACACTTTTACTCAATAATATCAAAGTCCAACGCTGGATAAATACTCGAGTCTGATGTTAGAGAACTTAAATGGTTTGGCACCATTTCAGAGAACCAAAACATATACAGATTTTAGTACTATTGGTATAAAAGAAATCCCTATATGATCTTGCTTGTCAATTGCGATTCACTGGGATCCACAAAATGAGTTCCATGTGACCAATAAACTTGAGTGAAATCTTAGACAAGTGCATCTCAAATAAATTTTCGTAACTTGACAATCTCCTAGAGCTACTAGATACATGAATGACAAAGGAATCCATTGGAACATGAATGATTCAGGCAAGAATAAGGGTACCCCAAGAATAACAACATTGTAAACAAGCCAAGTTCTGCATCAGGTTGCACATGTAAGGGATCGAAGGCCGATATTATCAAATCAGGGGAAAACCTGCTACAAGCTGTCCACATTACATCTGCTTTAGTCAAGCTGAGAAGTCCAAATTTACAGCATGCTTGTCCAGTCCATCATCAACTTCATCATTCAAGTATCGAAAAAAAGCATGCTCTCGAAGTATAATACAAATATGTTTCTAGCCATTCAAAGGAAGTGGGCTGATTATTGTGATAAACTCCCTTGGGCTTGGGCATTCATGCAGTAGTGAACTACATTATCCAAATTAATTTTGTATGCAATCTTGTCATGTACAATTTTCAGGATCCAATTTAAGAAGTTCCTTGTCCAAGATTTACTGAGAAAGGATTTAAGCAAAAAGCTGTATCTGATAGATTTTCAATTTCATCCAACATATTCAACTTTTTGCACAAATCCCCCAAGTTTTGCATACATGAACGACAAGTCGACAAAGCCGGCCAGCACAAAATGAATTATTCAGGCAAAAGTTCCTATAACAACGCAATATAAATAAGCCAGAGAAACAGATTAATACCAGCAACAGTACATTCTCTAATATCAGAATTAACATTCAGTATTAAATTACGAACATAACTTTACAGGAATCATATCAATGATAAGAATGTGGTTAATTCAACCTCAAATTAAATTAGTGATAGCTCGACCAATCTATTTGTAAACCTTTTCCTTACTCTTTATATAAGATCAGCACCACCTCAACTAAAATATTCAACTGTTAAACTCCTTGAGCAACTGATTATATTAGCTAATTACAGTTTATCAAAGTAGCATATATTCAATTGCGCAGTTTATACTAGTTTACGCTTTCCGATCCACTAATTACAATGAAAAAACACACGTCTATTGCATCTAAATGACATGCAAAAATTGTTGCGCAACCAATAACATACGTTTGCAATGACACTACATAATTGGAATCCTTTTGCTCTCAATATTACCTACTATGATTTCATATTTGTGAAATCAATAAATTCAAAACAGAATTATAACGTACAGCTAACAACAACAGAATGATCATTTCAGTCTAAGCGCCATAACAAACAAAAAAACTGGAAAAATCTTAAAATTATGAATGATGACTGACATCAAAAGAATAATCAACAACATCTCCAATAAACAAAAAAAAAAAAATAATACTCCAATTAACTAAAAGCTTGAACCACAACCTAAGAAAATATGAAGAACGATATAAACATAAACATAAATCTACTCCTAAGTCCTATTCATACAGTAGGACCAAAAATGCTAAAAGAAAAAAAACAAATTATTCAACTCAAAATAATGAACAAAAAACCTTACAAAATGAAGTTAAACAAACAACATCAAATTGTACCAAAACGTATACAGTATGATATTCATATCATTATTAAGATGTTGAGATTTTCTTAAAATGTGATTATCATCAGACGATCAAGCAACATGCAACTCAAACACACACACACACACAAACACATTATAGAGCAGATGATCGACGCCATGGAAGAGAGAGAAAGAAAGAGATAATGTAAACCTGATTATAGTTCAGAGCTTCAGCACTAGGATCCAAAGCAGCAACAGTTCCAACAGGTTCACCTTTATAATAAACGTAAGATTTCCTCAACCTATCCCAAGCTTCTTCCACCAATGAATTATCAACAACAGGAGGCACCTGATGATTTCCATTAATATTACCGTTGGATTTCGCCACACCTCCACTTCTCGGTGTTCCGTTACTTCCGTTAACCTCCTGAAAATTCTCAACGTTTACCGCATTTAAAGGCCTTGGAAACACTGATCTCGACGTCGTCTCCAAAGAAATACTGTCAGCACTCATTCTCCTCGACAACAACTTCTCCGAAAAATCGACGTCGGAAATTTCCGAGGAGGTAGAAGTGTATTCAACGGTAATGGCGGAGATGTTGTTGTTGTTGTTGTTGTTTCCGTTGCATTCTTCATCGCCGACGTGAAGTGGAGGTTTTGGAGAAGGAATTTTTTCCGGCGATGGTGTGTTTTCGGTGGTTTCGTCGGAGATTTCGTGGTTTTCTGAAGGTGAGGAAGCCATTGATGAGATTGAAAATGGAGGTTTGAAAAACAGAAATGGTGGTAGTGGAGTTTGAGTTGAAGGAAGGAGGAGGTTTATATATATGCGCGGATTAATTTAATTTCGCGCTTAGATGATTTGAGGGAGATTTGCCCTATGAAGTGGTAATATTTACAGAAGTGCCATTGAGAGAATGGAAGTACTCCCTCTGTCCCAAATTAGTTGCTACATTTTGACCGCAGGCACTATTCACGTCATAATTTTGACTATCTTTTACTCTATATACATAAGAAGAAACATATTTTAGATCTTGTTTGATTCGTCCCAATTTATATTTTTCCAAATATATAATTTTTGTAATTTTTTCATATATATAACTCAAAATATTAATGTTTGAAGTTACATCTCGTAAATTGTGAAAAAACAAATGTAGTAACTAATTTGGAACGGAGGTAGTAATATTTACATGATGATTTGTGGGTTAATTCTAGAGGTGATCATGGGCCGGGCCGGGCCGGGTTAGGGTCGGGCCGCGGCCAAAAAAATTTGCCCATTGGCCGGGCCGAGCCTAAATTCGGGCCGAATTTTTGTGTCCAAAGCCCGCTATTTCGGGCCGGGCTTAGCGGGCTTTTGCGGGCCAAAACGGGTCGGGCCAAAAAATAGACTAAAAAGTCGTTTTTAGCTTGCCCAAAGCCCGCCCAAAAACCAAAAAAAAAAACGACCGGGCCGGGCCCGGCCCGGCCCGCGGGCCGAAAAATTCTGCCCAAAACCCGGCCCAAAAGCGGGCCGGGCCAAAATGATCACCTCTAGTTAATTCTGTTAATGATGGTTTTTTTTTTTGGGAAAGATGGTAAAAAAAAAAAAAAGGTGGGAGTTGTGAAGTTGATGACATGGAATTCTGGTTGAATAAGTTGTCAGGCGTACGACCCACTACTATTGCCTGCTACAGTGAAAATTTGAATTTCCTAACCAGAATTTTAAATTTGTTTAGTGTTTTATTTCCCAATTGTTTGCTTACACCTCTATTTGCAATTTCCTCGCCACTTCATAATAGATTTTAGAATTTAGATTAATGGTGTGGTCCGGGATGGCAGTGGACGGATTAAGTAGGAGACTCGTTCTATTTTTGTCTAATTAGGGTGGGGATGGAGAAGAAATTGTACTCATAATGGGTGGTGGAACATGTAAGAATTTTATGCTATATTTGTCCCATTTCCGCCGCCCTGCCCTATTTTCGTCCGTCCCGCTTCTCCTTCATTTCATACCCTGCTCTCAAATTAAAAACATATTATACATTCAAATATTTATTATTAAAAACTAATTTATATACTTATATTATTAATAATTTTATCTTACAATCGCAGAATTAACAGATTATTTTGGATTATTGAAAGGATAATTGCGGGTATAAATTGAGTATGAAACGGGCGAGGGTACTCATGCGGGTGGCAGGCGGAAATGGTCTAGAACTTCCCCCCGCAATGCGTGGAAGGACGGGGATGGGGACGTGAATTTCATGCGGGTGCAGGTGTGAAGGGATCATCTTTCACATCCTTTCCTCCCAATTGTCATCCCTAAGATTGGATGGTTAAAACTTAAATGGTCATCAGGGCAACTTAAAAAAATTAGTAACAACTTCTTTAAATTGGTTTGTGATATTAAAACTTTAGTTAGCTTGCTTAGATAATTAAAAGTGTGGTTTGAATGAAGTAGATTTGTATCTCATTTTTTAAATGATGCATATTTCAATTGAATAATAATTTATCAAATTGTTATACATGCTTATTAAATTATTTAACGTCGTTTTATATTTGACGAATTCACCCTTAAGATCATTGTTAGCTTTCTCTCTATTCTTTAAATCTCTTGTTTTTTCACTTAGGAAACCACCTAGCCACCACCTAATCACCATCTGCTTCACCATATAACCCCATTATCACTTCATCTACCAGATACAAAAGTACATCAACTACCACAAATAATAACTACAATTTTAAACGAAATGATAACTGGTCAAAAACATCATAAACATGTCGAAGTGCACTTTCTTGTTAATTTTTTTTATGGCAAATTTAATAGGATATACGGTGATATCTTTTCAACCTTTATGCGGGTTATGCCTCAAATCGAAGATACACATTTATAAATTTCTCAATCTTCCTTATCTTTCTCAGGTCATCCTTTGAGTTTTGAACCGTATTCAACTCTTGAATGAAAGATTTGGATCTTGTGTTGGTTGTTAGCGCTTAAAAAAGTAAGAGTGAAGCAAGCTTCACAAAAGTATATCATAATTTAATCATACAGTGACGCATCTAAAAAAATGAGCTTTAAAAGTCACAAGTAATACATCTTCAATATAAACAATTTATTTATGTATGGTCAATCCTCTAAAGTACCTTTAATTAGCTAAATCCCTATGAAATGTTGTTCACCAAACATGCCAATATGAACACGGGCCAAATTTACTCATAAACTAGTAGGAAAGTTCAAATCATTATAATACATACAAAACTTTCATTTGAAAACATTAATTGGCAATAGCTCGCCCAATTTATAAACCCTCTATAATTGAGAGATAGGTTGTTAACTTTAGCACATCACAAAACATGATAATATATGAAGGCAAATATAGGTTTAGGCAACTATACAACGTGCTTTATTAAATAATTTGAGATAAATCCCGAATCTAACAACTAGTTAGAAAAAAAAACCTTATATGAAAAAATCATGCTTAACTAGGCCATGACATCAGTGACAACTTTGCTTATAGCATTAAGTGTGATTTGTTCGATCATAAGCAAATATGGAAGACTCGATAATAAGAAACACTAGGAAATATCCATATGACAAGCAAGTGTTTGATGACACCATAATCTACGTCAATAACAACCTCAATATTATTGCTTACATTAAGCAACGAGATCCACGACAACTCATGAGTTTGTGGTGAACCATCTATCAATATATAGATGCTTCCAAATCCAAAATTGACCATTAACATCTTTATAGCATAGGTGAACGTTTCCACCACAACCCATAAGCTCGCCGTTTTTAATCCTCTTTCAACAAGGCCGAGGCTAGAAAGTTGGAGGCCCTGTGCATATTCTTGAAAGAGGATCCTTGCATCTGAATTTAAAAAGAAATAGGGGGACTGGGAAGGATGATAAAGTTACAAAAAAATGTATGTATGAAAGATCAGAACGGACAAGAGATTATAAAACTTACGGAAAGGAAAACGTTATAATTAAAAAAGAGTGCAAGAAGTATAAAATGAGGGAGCATGGATTTTGGAGTTTGGACTTGGTAAAATGTAACTTCAGTCTGCATAGCATAGCTGTTAAGTTCTAAATGTTCATTTCAGCACCACACCATCAAGTGATCAAGTCATTAAGCATCAAACTCAGTCGAAAACCTCATAACAATGGCAGCTCATGACAAAAATCAACCTACAACAATGGCGGAATCCTCTTCTTCCTCAATCGATCTCACTAATCATCTTCCTCTACAACTCATCAAAACAGAAACAATTCCGCCATCTCCAAACCTCTCGAAATCTGGATCTTCCGTCATCGATTGGCTACCTGATTTCGCCGGATACTCATGGATAGCTTATGGAGCTTCCTCTCTCCTCGTTGTCTCTCACTTTCCTTCCCCTCTCTCTCCTCAACAATGCCACATCGGCCCCGTCTTTCGTCAAGTCTTCGAACTTCTTCCTTCTTCTCAATTATCCGACGTCGTTTCTGTCGTTTGGTCGCCGGAATTTCCTTCTTCCGGCGATCTCGCCGCCGCCGCCGATAATCGCATCTTTCTCTTTCAGTATGATTCTTCTCCAGGTATTTTTATTGCAGTGTTTTCGTTTTTTGTTTTGAATTTGTTGATTTTAGGTTTTGTTATCTTATATGAAAACTCCTGGAATTTGTGAACTTATTTGCGTCGAATTGATTTCATATGAACTTGATTTTAGCTCGAAATTCGTATTATATGAGCCTATTAGTTATGATTTATGAACTGAACTTATTAGCTTTAAGGTATGCTTGGATTGAGGGTAATGTATTAAGCGGCGTAACCGTGTAATTGGAGAAAAATGACGAGAATGAAGGTGGATGGCGTAATTGTATGCGAAGTGGGGATTATTAACGTCATTCTGGGGTAATAGTTATCCACCAATTTACCATATGTTAGATGATGTATTTCTTCAAAATGAGTGTAATAGATAGACATATTAGCTTTGATCCAAGCATTCTTAAAGTGAAACAAGTCAATTACTCTACCTCACTTGTATACAGGAGAGCAGAAAAGTAAATAAGATTTGAGCGTCTAATACATGAATGCGACCGAGAGATAATTGTAACAATCAAGCACATTAATTATCAGTCATTTGTTTGGTAGCATAAAAGAAGCAAGAATCCAATAGTATGTTTAATTTGCGCTAGTTGAAAATGAGTGCGATTTTAGCCTGAACACTGTGACTGTTGAAGGTATTGTGAATTTGGTATCCTCTCTATGAGAGTAAGGCTAAATGGAGAGCGAGACTCCCTAGCGAACAGGTTATAGAGAGGCAATCTGGTAAATTCATTTGGTGCAGGCCCTACACTAGTTCCTCTCTCTTGTTCAAGGGTAAACTTATTCTCCATGTATTCTTTTTCTTTCTATAATTGTAGCTTGTAGCAGAAGTTAGAATGAGACTCATTTGCATTAAGTTAACGTGAGACGGGGGTTGGCTTCTTGTCTATTGTGGGGTAGCTTTTAAGTTGGTGTGACTGTGTGAGACAATGTCGCCTAAGAGGCTAAGACTTGCAATTTATACTTTTTAATACTTTGCTTTAGAATACTGTGCTTTGTATTCCCTGCTAATCAATTATGTCATTAGTGGAACTCCTCTAAATATAGATTCATAATGCAATCCATAGAGCTCAGAATCATTTCTTTTTATATATATACTAAATTCTTTGGGCTATTCTAAGCGCGTGTTTGGTTGGAAGGAAAACTTTTCAAATGGAAAGCGGTTTTCCATGAAAACCATTTTCCGGAAGAAAACTGATTAATAGATTGATTTTCCTTTGTTTGGTTGTAAGGAAAGTAACTTTTCTTTGAACCTGTCTTTCTTTGTTGGTGTTGTGTATCATTTGATAGAGTGGGGAAAAGTATGACTTCTTTTGCCTCGCTAAGGAAAGTAACTTTTCCATCCTTGAAAAATGAAGTTCAACCCATCTTTTCCCCTCTTGATCCGCTCCAAACCGAACAGAGGAAAGTGAGGAAAATAATTTTTCCCGAAAACACTTTCCTCCCAACCAAGCACACCCTAAATGTGGTTTGCTTAAGGTATATGATTGACAATTGTTCTGCCGTTGATCATATTGAAGCACCTTCTTGGCTAGTAAATTTGTTTCTGCATCCTATATATATCACTGAAACTGCAAAAATATTAAGGATGCTTTTGTTTTAAAATATTTCTCTGCTAGGTATAAGTACATGGGAATTTCTTCTCTTGAGCTCACATGTTAAGAGTCTATATTCATGTCTTTATCCAAAATTTTGGACTAATTTAGATTGCTTAAAGTGAGGGGAAAATTAATTTACTCATATTCAGGTTCTTTTTGTTGGAGCCAGACTGCTATACTTGTACAATCTGCCAAAGTTGAGGCCATTGCTTGGACGGGCTGTGGAGATGGGATAATTTCAGGGGGCACAGAAGTAGTTTTATGGAAAAGAAACATCAAATCTTGGGAAATAGCATGGAAGTTCAGAATGAAGGTCCCTCAAACTCTGGTTTCTATTACTTGGTCGCTTGAAGGGCCTTCAGCAACTGGTGCATGTCCGTCTAATTGTCATGCTAAAGAATTAGCTAATTTTCCTTGTAATGCAAGCGAGCATGTTAGTGTGTTCCAGTATGACGGAAAATCTGGATACGTGGCTACTGAATTACAGCATCCTCAACCTGTTTTGGCAATGCAATGGAGACCTTGTGGAGGACGCCAAAAAAATGAAGATGCTCTTTATGCACCAAGACATGTTCTGTTAACAAGCTGCGTAGATGGGACTGTCAGGTTGTGGTGTGAGATTGATGGCAGTAGGATGCGGAAAGGCAACAAGGATAATCGTGAAATGTTGA
This sequence comes from Beta vulgaris subsp. vulgaris, assembly GCF_026745355.1. Classification (NCBI taxonomy): domain Eukaryota; kingdom Viridiplantae; phylum Streptophyta; class Magnoliopsida; order Caryophyllales; family Amaranthaceae; genus Beta; species Beta vulgaris. The sequence goes on along the minus strand of NC_079202.1, from coordinate 61,206,303 downwards.
CGCCTAAACGATCTTTTTGTGTGGTTGCTACCATTGAAATTAATCAACTACTGAGTGGTACTCTGGGAAAAAATATTTTCTTACAGTGGGCGATGGAAATAGAAGGTGTTGTTGGTGTAGGAGATGGACTTAATCAAGTTTTCACTGGTGGGAGATGCCAAGATGATGAGGTTGGCAGCTGTGAATGGTTGATTGGGGTTGGCCCTGGCCAAATGCTTACATTCTGGGCTGTGCATTGCCTTGATGACATTGCTACAATGCGGTCTCCACGAGTGACATTATGGAAGAGAAAGGAAGTAACAAAACTTGATTTGACAAGCTCTTGTAGATTGAACGCTCCAAGGTATTCTGAAGGATCTTATCTTAATAAAGTAGCTATCCGGAGGAATGGACTCTTTGGTCCACCAGCCATGTGCTCGTTAGTTCAATTATTTCCTTGTAATTCTTTGATTTGGTCAGTGTTATATAATCAATCATTACAGAACATGGAGGGGAGATCTTCCCAAATATGTGAAGCCGATGAAAAATTGTCTTGTCAGTCCGGAGGAATCTTGGATACTGTTGGTCACACTGGTAAAATTTTACAAGTTGCTGTTCACCCTTTTATGCATGAAGTTGAACTTGCTGTTTCCCTTGATTCTAATGGGTTACTTATATTTTGGTCAATTTCCTCCAGTACTTGTAGCCTTTCGGGTCTGCCAACCTTTACTCCTTCATGGCAACTTATAGGGAACCTTCCGTTACAGCATACTATATCTCCAGATATAAGCTTGTATTGGGCACCATCGTGGCTTGAAGAAGACCAGGTTCTTCTCATTGGACATGCTCAAGGAATAGATTGCATTATTGTCAAAATATGCATAACTGAAGAAGACAAAATACTATGCCATAAACTTTGTACTATTCCTTTCATTGGGCGTGATCACCTATATGGGCCTGATAAGCTTGTCTCAGTTCCCTTACCTTTCGCTTCTAAAGAGAAGTTCAAATCTAATCAGTTCTTGCTTTTGGGAGTGTGGATGAAGAATCGTCTGGCTGAAACATGGAAAGTGACCTTGCATTCCTCTGAACTATCTGAAAGCAGACATCTATACAACTCTGACACAGGAAGTAAAGCTAAAAGCACATTTATATATAAAACTGACTTTGCTGATAGAACATATTGCATCGTTGTGAGTTCATGCTCATCATATTTGTTAGATGTTCATGATGAAGTTACAAGTGTTTCCATGGTTTCTCCGAGTATATTGAGGCATTCTTTGCAGCAAAGGTTGGTAGATAATGGTTGCCCGAACAATTTTCCTTATCACATGGCCACAGGACATTCTGATGGTAGATCAAGACTCTGGAGGCTTAACCTATCTGAACTATCAGTTGGCCGCACTCCTTTTGAGCTTGTTGGTATATTTAGTTCCCTTCAAGGTCCAATTACTGCAATATCTGTAGCTGATTGGGGTCAGAAGATTGCAACCATATGTTCAGATATGCTTTATATATGGGAACCTCTGCATCTCACAGGTGATGCGACTCTGGAATTGGAAGACAAGATATGCCTCGATGGCAAAGTTGTAGCTTTCAACTGGTTTTTAATGGAAAATATTTTATTTCTCGGGGTCTGCTTTCTGAATGAGTTGCACATTTATTGCCGAAGGGTTTGTAGTGTTCAGACTTCATTGGACCTTGGAAAACTACCAGAAACGTCCCTCTGGGTTTGCATCAGTGTTGTGCAAACCTCACCAACTATTTGTGACTTTGTTCTAGGGCCTGGGGGGACACTTCTTATCATTCATGAGAAGTATTTCACTCTTTTCAGCCATTGGTCATTCTTTATAGATAACAAGCATCTGAGTGATGGGCAGTTTAGCTCAGATACTACTTTCCGTTTCAAAAATGAGGTATTCAGTCCTGCATTCTCTGTGGGTAAAATACATGTTTTTGAAGAGTTGTCATTTGAAAAAAGCAGTGAGGGGGATACTTTCTGCCCTCCTATGACAAAGGTACATAATGATTTATGTAGCTTTTTGTTTGGAGATGATACTCAACCGATCGTCATCTCTCCAAAAAAAAAGCGCTTGTTGAAGATGACGGTCATTGCTGAGTTATTGTGTGGTCCTCTGCCTTTCTATCACCCCGAGACACTCTTGACAAATATATATTCAGGTATGTTTAGAATATCGTATTTGTACTAATCTGTTGGCATTAATAGGGAAAATTTTGTTGACGTGGTTTCAGATTAGGTTAGTGCTGGTCAGTATAGGAAAGACAGAGAACTACTGATGTCCACACCAAAATATTTCTTGTTCTATTGTATGCTCTTCCAGATACCAATGCTTTTACATTCCAGAAAGAAAATCTTGTAGACCATTCTGATTGAAATTTAACCTAATGTTTGATGGCTTCATTTCCTCACAGGTTATTTGTATTACATAGGGATCTATTAAGAAACTTAATGAACACTGATGTCACCACGACGTGCTTCCCCCAAAAATTTCTTCGTTTATTATATCTATATGGATCTAAAATGAACCAACTAACTATTATACAGAATTGATAAATAAACGGGATAGTACTTTCAAACTTGCAGAGGTTCATTGATGATCGCGTTCAACATAGCAAACATAAGTTGCCAACAAGTGTCTTTTGCTTCAACAAACCGATATTTAAACCATCAAAGCTCCCAAGATAACTTACCCAAACATAATTCATACTTGCTATTCTTTGAGTTTCATTAGTAAGAAATCATACTCACCCTGTTACAGTATACAAGTTTGGGCCTTACCGATGGATAGAGATAGTGTGAATCAAAGGAAATGGTCCTCTGAAATCCAGAAGAACTTTCTCTGCTTACTAGTAGTTTCTTAAATTCATCTCTCCTTTATCTAGTTCAAGTTGAATGCTTGTGAATGTGAACTTGATATATGTTTGGCTTGTAAATTAATGTTAATATATTCATCATTCTCCTGCTATACTTCCAGTCACTCATAAGTGATCTGCATGTAGCTATTTTCTTTTTTATTTATCTCTGAGGGTGTAAAGATTTCTGATATACTTTTCATCGAGATTGAATCTTTTAGTTTTTATTACTTTAGCTTTTCTTCATATTCTATTAATCACATGTTATAAATTGCTATAGGCAATTGGAGACGTGCATATGCAGCTATTTGTCATCTCGTGGAGTGTCTTATCTCAAATGCGGCAGCTGAGCAAAGAGCAACTCCTCCAAAGTCTGGTATCATCATTAGACATATCACACTATCGAAGTATTTTGAAGGACAGTTGTCAAAAGTAGGAGCTAATCAAGGGTTTCAATGGGGCAACGATCTTGGCACAAACACTTGGTCTCGACATTCGGGAGGAGAGCTGATGCCTTTGGCAGATTCTTCTGCAATTAATGCTATAAACAGCATGTCCACTATATCTGCCAGAAGTTTGGAGACATGTGAATTCCATGATGTGCTGGAGAAATTACGTGCTCATCAAGCTATTACAGATTCACAGAAAATGCAGATGCTTGCAATTGTAGACCTTCTTCATGAAATTAGTAATTCACAATCTACTTCTGCGTATGAAAGCCTTGATGACTCAGGAAAAAGGTTTTTCTGAATTTAATTCTAAATACTTCCAATGAAATTTCTTTCATATGCTTGATTAAGAACTTTACGTTTCTAATCAATTTGAACAATTTTAGTTCAATCAACTAAAAGTCAGTTTTGAAATTTTGATCTGCAAAATCTGTTTAGCTAAATGAAAATCAATTGAAGAGAACAGGGCTGAATACAGATTATTAGCCTGCCTACAGGGTACAAAATCGAATTTGTTACTTTTAAATGTGAAATAATTTTCTTATTGGTGAATCTTGTACGTAAAGAGACAAGGTTGCGCTGCCACTCCGGGATCTAACGTGATTCAGTTGCCTTACCTTCCTTACCTAAGGAAAAAAACTTAAATCTATTAGCTTAGCTTAACCAGTCCTGTTTGCTAAATTATGTTTGAATCTATTTGTGTTGAATTCCTCTGAATCCACTTACCAGCGCACCAAACATGAAGGCATCCAATTTGTTTCTGGCGTATGTAATTGTGATGAATTGACATAGCCATGGCCGATTAGGAGAGATGATTGGAAAATAACATAGACTTTGGATTGATAATATGAAAATGGACAGTGAAATAAACGATAATTTCAAGCATTCGAGAGGCTTGAATCTCTCCCAAGAACAGACTAAAACTCATACCAATATTTTTCTATGATCTCTCTCTCTCCAAATTATTCTATATATATAGTTTCTTTCCGACTAACCTTGTAGCTTAATCCTCAAGCTACCATCAACTAACATACTTAAAATCCCCCTCCCCCTTGTATCAGTCTATTACAGTAATCTAAGTTGGAAGGATTCTGATTTCTGATAGGGATGGCTTCTTTGCATGCTTAATCTGACCGTGATGTGTGAGTCAACAGAAGCAATATGGTGAATTGTAGAATATCTGGATGTTATTATGTTAGCAAAGGCCTGTGCCATTGTTTTCTTTCACTTTCAAGTGCTGCTAAAATGAGTTAGCCCTCTAAGTTTTAATAATGTTCAACAACCGCACTGCAGTCTCCCGGTCAGCAAAAGCTGTATGGTTTTTGTCCATCAAGGGTGTATTCTGTTTCATAGTTTATGCATGTAGTTTACTTATATGTCTTGATAAGCCTTCATCATTTGCCTTCTTTTCTAACACTTCTTATCTGTTTATTGTAAGGTTTTGGTGTGCAATAAGAATTCAGCAACTGGATTTTCGTAGGAGATACAACAAAACTCCATCAATTGAGGAATTAGTGGTTAATTCTAGGTTGATGGTCTGGGCCTTCCATTCTGATTGTCAAGCGATCTTGTTTAGTACTATTTTACCTACCGAACCGACTTGGGAAGATATGCGGAAGTTGGGTGTTGGCTTTTGGTTTACTAATCTTGCAGATCTACGTGCTAAGGTATATTTGGAGGTGTTAGTGTTTCATATTAGTTCCCTCATTTAGTTTTTAGTAAGTTTGGGGTAATATTAGAAGTGTCTGAAAGCTTTTATATGGGGGAAAGCACAGGTCTTATAAAGGTTAAAAGGCGATCTTGGGTACACAGCTTTATTCGTGTTGTGTGGTTGCAGTTGTGTACTTGTCTGAACCTTTGCAATTTATACTTCCATACATATTGCAAGTATCTGTTGATATGAATTTAGTGCCTTGTTGGTTTCAGTGTACTTGTCCATGATAGCTAGCTGTCAAAAGTATGCTTAGATATGGTTATGAGTAATAATACCAGTAGATTCCTAAATATGTCATGCTTGGCATGCCCTAATTCTATACTATTCACGTACGTCCCTGGATTAAAATTATAGATCATTTTAGCTGATTGTATTTGATCCAAACTATAGGTCTTTATAGGGTTTTTATGCGTAATGCTCTTTTTTTTTTTTTTTTTTTTTGTAAAATACTTTATCCCTATCTTCAAGGATTAGTTGTATCTTCTTCAATAACATGAAGTGGTGGAAGTCGGAAAGCCAATTTGTTCACAATCTTTTACTTCCAGTCCAGCTACAATGCCTTTTTCTTTATCTTATGAGAGGAAGACCAAGGAGTGCCTAGAAGAGAAAGATAGCAGCCGGAGAACATTGGTATTGAGACTACAAGCACTATTAGATGTTCCTCATTTGGTATCAGCCTAAATCATCCTATACTATGGATCAGAGGGGCTTTTGGTGGAATTGTCAAATTAATCTACAGCCATGGTCAATATTGAAGTCATACCTTGGACTTTATTTGATATAAAGAGCTTAAGTCCTAACTTCAGTTAGGGGTAATTATTAGTCATAATAAATTCTGCTAGAGTATTTAATTTTTTTTCTTTTAATCTGATTACAATCTTTGGGTGATTTTTAGATGCTCTAGCTGTACATTTGCGAAATACACGATTTCTCTGTAGAATTTGCATGATTTATGACCATGCATATTGCATTCTTTCATGCAAATAAATTGGCTGCTACTGATGATGGGCAAACAGATCTTTTGTATATCCCGAAATAGGAAGCTAAGTCATTAAGTCAGCTAGAGGCAATTATTATTTTATTTTATCTTGCTAGAGTTTTTAGCTTTTTTTTTTTTTATTACAAACCTCTTTGGTGATATATGGGTGCTTTAGCTGCCCCTTCGAAGAAGATGCCGTTTCTCTGTCGAATATGCCATGATGTCTGACCATGCATATTGAGATATTTGTACCTTTAGAAATATTCAGTGTATTTGCTTGCTGCACATACACTACCAAATCAATTTCATGACATGAGCAGCTTGTGAAGATTTATATGCACTCTACCTTTATGCAGATGGAGAAGCTGGCAAGATGTCAGTATCTGAAAAAGAAAGATCCAAAGGCGTGTGCCCTTCTATACATCGTGTTAAATAGAATTCAAGTCTTGGCTGGCCTCTTCAAAATCAGCAAGGATGAAAAGGACAAGCCATTAGTTGCATTTTTATCCCGAAATTTCCAGGTGTTCCTAAAATCTTGAACTTTAGAATTGCAAATGTTGCTTTGGTGCACCTATATATCCTGTATCTCTATATTAGAACTTATGCATCTTAGTTTATATTGTATTTTGCTATATATCTGATAGTAGTTGGCGACTTGGCGTACAGGAGGAGAGACATAGAGCTGCTGCTGTAAAAAACGCTTATGTATTGATGGGGAGGCATCAATATGAGCTGGCAATTGCTTTCTTTTTGCTTGGAGGAGATACTATCTCTGCTATCACTATTTGTGCTAAGACTCTTGGAGATGACCAACTTGCTCTTGTAATTTGTCGCCTCATTGAGGGGCAGGGTGGAGAATCAGAGCGCCACCTAATATCAAAGATATTACTTCCATCTGCGGTTGAAAAAGGGGACTACTGGCTTGCGAGTGTTCTAGAGGTGGCTTTCTACAAGTTTCTTGTTATAGGATCTGCTGTTGTATTTTTTATCCTCATGTCGAATCTAACTATCAGTTCTTTATATGCAGTGGCTATTGGGTAGTTACCTGCAATCATTTTTAGTTGTTATTGGTTTTCAAGGAGGCTGTTACGCCACTGAGTCTGAAAAATCACTCAGACATTCTGCTTTTCATGATCCTAGTATCGGTCAATACTGCGAAATGTTGACAACCAAGAATAGCTTGAAAAATGCTGTTGGAGAGCAGAATACCGCTATTTTGTGTCGTTGGTCTATGGTGATGACTGCTTCTGCATATAACAAGCGTGGCCTTCCTGTAAGTCTAATCTAACTTTTTGCTAGTATTGCTATCTTTGAATGAATAATCTTGCCTTTGTCTTATCCTTGCAAGTTCTTTGTATTTAGAATAGATATATGTACATCAAGCGTCAGTATGCGTACTGTGCAGAGTGTGCACATGGACTCCCTCACATTCTCATACCCAGGTTGTCTAACCGTTGGACTGATTTTTGAAAAAAGCAATTTTCACTTTAAATTGGCATGTACGTTAAGAAGTGACTAATAAAGGTCCATGTCCATTACATGTAAAAGTTTGGGAGTAAAGTGGTAGTCTTAGGATTTCTTACTATCAAGAGATAGCTATCGTGAGAGGATAATGGACTTGTTGGTCATCAGAAATGAGAAATAAACACGATAGAGATAGAGGAAACGGGAGTTCATTATAATTTTATGATTGTTGTATGTATGGGTAATATCTGCATGAGAGTTGCTTGTTGCTTGGAGACAATTTAAGGAGTGTATTTCGTAGGGTCTGAAAAAATGGACTGTTGTAGTTGCAATTGCCTGAAGTCATCATATCAGATGGTGTCTACTATAATAATTTAGAAGATCGCGGGTTTATCTACTTTGTATTGGATCTCGTCATGTGGTTTACACTTTACAGTCATTTTTTCTTTGTAAAATGTAAGTGATTCTCATTTAGGTCCTCCTGTTCACATAGACAGCTTTGTTCCAGACTTCCACCCCTTTGCAATGTGTACCTAGTGGTTAATATACAAACTTGCTTGCAGAATTATCCTATTGGTAAATATGACTGGTATTAATTTTACATTTTTCTTGCCATATGTGATCAGCTTGACGCTTTGGAGTACCGCTCATCATCTGCGGGACTTTTTGGAGTTTCGGATAAGAGACCAAATGGTGGAGATTTAGAAATTCTTCCTGGAATATTGTGTCCATCTTTAGCTAATTCTTCTAGGTGGCTATCACATGAGGTAGCCTGTCATTTGGCAGACCAAGTCAAATTAGATCTAGCTATGCAGTATGCCATCAAATTAATTAAGGGGCATCCATGCTCACTTGACTCTAGTTCAGGGTTGACCATAGCTGGTGCTACTGGCTTGAGCTCTCTGGAGTATGAGATAAGTCGGCATGGTGCTCTTCTTGAAAATTTTGAACTGCTGCTGGATTCAGAACTTGCATATCTAGAGCAGAAGTTTCATGTGGTTCGGGATGTACTGCTTGATAAGGTAATTGGTATTTCATCTGTTTGATGCCATCTGTTTTATCTTTTCAGGAAACTTCAGTGCCTTTTTTTATTTGATTATGAGTAATGCTGATTTTCCTACATCTTTTATTCTGCAGATTTTCACTTCTTTAGACAATGATAGGCTTTTGCTGCTCAATGGCAATCATGTTTTTGCTTCTAAAGTTCATCTGCCTGCAAAAAACAACAGTGGCTGCACTTCATTCCAGTTGGTTAAGCATTTTGTAGATGTCACTGAAATTATGTCTTATTCACTTTCAAGGTTTGTTATTGCCAGTAGTATAGCTAATTCCTGGATGCCGGCTTCATCTGAGCAGAGTTTGTCTACGGGCAAACAAAATTGCTGCTTCCAGTATATGGAATTCTATATGCAGGTCTTTTTATCATCAATCTCCAACTTGAAATCTGCTTTGATGACACTTTGTAATGGCAGGTCTAGTGACCTCATTCAAGAATATATTACTGCTCTTGATTTATGCACTTACTGTATATATGTCGCTTCAGCAATGCTTCACCATAACCTAGAAGCCCTTAATTTAATGTTACGACCCGTCTTAGTGTCATGTGCTGATGGTAACTATGGGGAAACTGACATTGTTAGTCTGAGGACAATCCTAAGGCAGTACGAGGCACTCAGTCTCAAGTCAGAAAGCCCTAATGATATGCAAGAATTGCATCAGAAAAATGTCAGAGACATGGAATCTATGACTTCAGACTATGAGAAATGGATTATTTTAAGGTTATGTTTGTGGAAACATCTATCTAAGTTCATTGAATACCAGCTGAATCAATTATCCAGTAAACTATCTCATGATGTTGCGGCTAAAATGTGTGCCTTGGATTCTACTTTATCTCCTGATCTTGATGGTGATTGCTCCATGAAGCACATCAGTCAGGTCTTAATGGTCTTTATTGAAATAATGGGAAACACCTTTACACATATACCACTTCATACTGCGAGGCAGCTTGCAAATTTCCTTTGGCAGAAGGTGGAGGGGGGGACCTCTATGCCTATTCTAACATGGTTGGAGAGTGTTAATCAATCTACTCCTAGTGTGCTTCATGAGCATCAGGAGGGTAGTTCTGGCTCTTTAGAGGCTCTCAATAAAGAAAATTCATTTTCAAGCTCTGAGCTACTTGCAAAGATCTGTAATTGCCCTAAAACAGTCTCGGAAATGCTTGCTCAATTACCAATTAAGTTGTCAGAGCTCATTCACTGGAAGACTGGTAAAGGGTGGAACGGATTGCACATGGGTCTGCTGGGAGAGCATGAAAAGTTGGAAAGTTATAAACAAGAAGGAATTTTTGATAGCAGTCCCCGTGGTAATGGAAGCGATAGTCCTTCGGCAGGTTCTGAACGGAGTCATAGCCTTCGAGATTTTGATGAGAAGGGGACAGTTTTCACGAAGAAGGTAGTTCCTTTCGACAGTCCTAAAGAAATTTACAGGCGAAATGGAGAACTGTTGGAGGTGAGTGAGTTGACTTTTTTGGTATCTTCATCTTCAGAATTTTTTCCTTTCCAACCCCATGTCGAGTATAATGGCTGTACTCATTTATTGGGCAGGCGGTTTGCATCAATTCTGTCGAACAACAGCAGGCTGCACTTGCCAGCAACAAAAAGGTACGTTGTTGGGACATAGCAATTTTTTTGTTGTTTTTAGCTTACTATAATAGCATCTTATCTTTTATACATTAATTAGTGTGAACTACAAACTCATCATTAGTATGAAATGTTGAGGCAACAGTGACAATCCTAAGTGTGTGGTTTAACCTCTTATAGTCTTATTTTATTGATGGGCATGAATATGAGAAGCTGTTAATTTTCCCTTTTGATTAAGCCCATGGCTCATGGCCCACAACCCTAGAGGTGGCCACCGAGAATCTATGTGCAAAGCTGTGGGTTCTTGCCCGCAATTCTGGATCAATAACAGCCTCTCACTCCCTAAATAATCTGATGAGGCTTCCATCGTTTAAATCTGGCTGATATCATTAGGCAAAGCTTACTGGTAAAACAGTACTCCCTCCGCTTACTTTCTCACAATCTTCAAGAAATATGTCTGACACACTGACTATTAATATCATTTATTATGCATTAGTAAAAGTTATAATCAGTTTGTATTTTCGAAAATATACACTATGTCGCTATGACAAATCTAACAAGACCCTACATGATAGTTTTTATTTTCTATGTATCTATGAGATTACTTTGATCCCAATGGAGCAATAAATTAGGAATTGAGGGAGTATGTAACTTGTTCATTCTTGTTCATTTCTGAATTAGGAACAATTGCATAGTAGGCAAATATGGTCTACTGGACAGGAGTTATGTCACTTGAGGACATAATATTGATGAATAATTATTATCTTCTTTTCATCATCAAGCAGCTTGTATCTTGATTCTTGATTTCTTCACAATATAAATTCCTAGAAAGCATATTTATGCCTTTCTAGTTTGCCTTTATTTTTTAGTGTGCTAAAAACATCAATCTCATATTGTACAGGGAATAAGCTTCTTTAGTTGGGGTGTACCTTCCAAAGATCCGTCAGACTATGTTTGGGCAGAAGTTGATTGGCCAAAGAATGGTTGGGCTGGTACAGAGTCTACTCCAGTTCCTACATGTGTTTCTCCTGGTATTGGTCTTGGAAGTGATAAAAGTTTACAACTTGGATTGGGTGGAGGTGCAAGTGGTGCTGGTTCTCAAGCTAGATTTGGAAGAGATTTGACTGGTGGTGGAGCTTTTGGAATCCCAGGTTATGCTGGCATTGGTGCCACTGGCATGGGCTGGGGAATCCAAGAGGAATTTGACAAATTTGTTGACCCACCAGCTACTTTGAATAATGTAAATGGAAGTGCTTTAGCTGCTCATCCTTCAAGGCCATTATTCCTAATTGGTTCTAGCAACACTCACATTTACCTATGGGAGGTATGACTTCATTAATATACTGTTGCGCATAATCCCATTGTCAGTGTACTACTTTGGCACTGTGACTGTTACAGAAAGTTCTAGATTTTGGTGGATTTGCTAATAGTGGGAGACTCATTGTTTCAAAATAATACTTCATATAAATATTACTTTTGGTTTGGATTTTGGGAAACCACGGTATAATTGTTCACCTAATTAGAACCAAAATATACTATAGTTTGTCCTTTCATAAATATCCATTATAAGGATGTTGCTTTAGAATATGCATCATTTGCCTATGAAGCATTGAATTTTGCAAGGAATATCCATATGTGAGCAAGTTTAAATGGTGCCTTTCTCATAAGAGTAAAATTATGCATGTATATTTGCGTCATTTTCTGTTCTTAATAGAATTCCGTGAAGATGTTCCAGCTATTTTTTGTTACTCAGATTCAGGTAGTCTTATCAGTCATGTTACGTGTCTGAGTGCCCTGCTTGGCTAATAAATGAAAAGTTTTGATGATCTTGGCCCAAACTGGAGTGTGAAGTGTCCATACTCATGTCGGAGTGTCGAGGATCCGACATGAGCACTTAGGTAAATTGAAGAGTTTGAACTCATAAATAAAACATTGAAATATTGGATACATGGGTTTAAACTTTGAACTGTTCTTCCATAACATGGCTGATTGAGGAACTATTCTTATAAAATGATATTTTCGTTGCTGTATATTGGGTCTTTTAGTAGATGGAAATGAGTATTTTAGTGGATACCACCAACACGATCAAATTGTCTGATATCTTAGTTCATGGTGTTACTACTTACTAGCCTAAACATATCTTGTGTCAAACCAGCATTAATGAATTTTTTTTAGTGAACTTATAAAATTATATTTTCGTTGCTGTATATTGGGTCTTATTTTTAGATGGAAATGAGCATTAATGAATTGTAGCAACTATACAATGATGTCATTTGCTGCTGTTTTTTTTTATTTTTTATTTTTTGTTGTGCTTGCTTGAAGACACGTTTTCAACCTGCTGATTAAATCACAATAACTGCAGTTTGGTGAAGAGAAAGCTGTAGCAACTTATGGAGTACTACCTGCTGCTAATATACCTCCTCCATATGCTCTTCCATCCGTTTCCGGGTTGCATTTTGATCGCTGCGGCCATAGATTTGCTAGCAGTGCTTCAGATGGAACTGTGTCCGCCTGGCAACTGGAGGTGGGAGGAAGGAGCAATGTCAGGCCAACAGAGTCATCTCTCTGCTTTAATGGCCATGTGTCGTAAGTAACTTAATGGAAATAAACTGTACAACTGCGTCTTTTCATAAAAACTTGATCGAAAGAGACTAGTGTTCATTTTACATCTTTTTGAATGATCTGCTCTCATGAGTTGCTACCCCTCACACTTTCCTTTATGAGCATGTAGTCATGTACTATGCTAGTTGGGTACTGTTTCTTTTCCACGTTGCTGTGCTTTGCATCGAATGTGGACGGAACTTTAATATGTGTAGCTTTGGGATGCAATCATGCAACATGGACAATATCTTGTACAGAGGTTCCCGTCTAGGATTAGGGGTTGGATGTATGCATGCTCAGGCTGCTTCCTCAAGAGTGTCCGTCAATTTACATTAGATAAAAGTATAGAGTATAGACAGTTTCAGGACTTATATGGGTCTAGCTCATCACAGTTTGAAGCTAAAATAGTGGATCTTCTGTTTCCATTAGGGATAGAAAATGTGAGCGTTTAATTGATTAAGTTTTAAATGTGTCTGGATTCTTTATATCCTAATCTTCATTATGGATGAATGTCTTTGTGTTTTCAAGTTGGAAGATATATATATGATATATCTCATCAAGTGCGCGGACTTTCTAGAAATGCATGCAAAAATCATTCAATTTGTTCTAGTGCTTCATGGAGTTTCTATCTCTCTGTTTTGTCTGTCCACCTTCTACTCTCTTTTGGTTGTTGCTGCAGTAATTTGTGATGTTGTGAAGATTAACGTCACACTGTAGGCTTCTAATTGCTTGCTGGGTATAATTGTTTGTTGTTATAGAGTTATCCTAAACTTCAGCATTGTTCACTCTTATAAATTTGCATACTCCTTCCTATTCAAAATATGTCATATTACTAAATCAATGCCATATTTCACTAATATTACTACTACATTTTAGGTCATTTTCTATAATCATATCAATACTATATTAGATGACACTTTGCAATACCAATGCGACTTTGACTAAAGTTAACTGTAAAATGGCATTTTGAAATGGAACTGGTTCTAGATGTGTTGGGTAATTTTACCATTTCCACTGGTTTCAGGGGTGGCAAATCTAATGACATGTTGGGTGGGTAGTGGTTTCGGTAGGGGGGAAGATGTGTGCTTCCCAAGCTTTTGATGTAGCATCCCCCCCTGCCCTGTCCTCCCATCCCTGTTTCACCTGTGTTATGCTTCTGATGTGGGTGCAAACTTTTGTGTTTTTGATGCACAAACATGTTAAACTTATATATATATATGTTTGCTATCTGATTTGACAGGGATGTCTGTTATGTGTCAACCAGTGGGTCAATTATTGCTGCTGCTGGTTACAGTTCAAATGGTGTTAATGTAGTTATATGGGATACACTAGCTCCCTCATCAAGTTCACGGGCTTCTGTGATGTGCCATGAAGGTATAATAAATTAGCTTAACTTATCTACTGATCCACCCTGAGTACACATCATTTTATTTGCTTTAGCATGTAGTTTGTATGAGTCTCTCTTTTTACCTACCATTTTTTGCAAGCTATTCTCGAATGTAGGATTGCCTTCTCTTAACCTTTTTGGCCCCTTGGTGTAGGTGGTGCATGCTCCATTGCTGTGTTTGATAATGATGTGGGAACTGGTTCTATCTCACCCCTAATTGTTACTGGTGGAAAAGGTGGTGATGTCGGACTTCATGATTTCCGGTATATAGCAACAGGAAAGACCAAAAGACACCGGCATTTGAACACTGCTGAGAGGATAACTGATGCAGATTCTATTGATATACGATCTGAGCTCTCATCAAGTGTGGGAGATCAAAATCGACATGGAATGCTGTGGTATATTCCAAAGGCTCACTCAGGTAAATTCTGGTTTATAAATTTCCAGATTCTGTGAAACTGTATCTGCTTGACATGCTATAATTGCTATGTATTGTTTGCAATAGGGAGTGTTACCACAATTGCAACAATTCCAAATACAAGCTTTTTCTTGACTGGAAGCAAGGATGGAGATGTCAAACTTTGGGATGCTAAGAAAGCTAGCTTAGTCTTTCATTGGCCAAGACTGCACGAGAGGCATACTTTTCTCCAGCGTAGTTCCCAAAGTTTTGGGGGTGTCACTAGGGTAAATTTGCTTTTTTCTAAATATATAGTTTTACTAGTCTTTGTCTACATTTTTACCAAATACATCATCTTGATGTTGCAGGTTGGTGTCACAGATATTCAAGTTATTTCCGATGGTTTTCTTACATGTGGAGGGGATGGTACAGTAAAACTAATCCAGCTGAACAACTTCCGTTTCTGAAAGCATCAATAATCACTCTGAACTTTTAAAGCGAGCGCTTAGATTTGAGTCAGAATCTGGTGTGATCTACGTGCTCCCTCTCTATCTATTTATCTACCTACCTTCCAGCAAGTGCTCAAGCATAGAGAGGCTTTTGCACAGGGTTGTAACGCACTCCTTGTAGGGGCTGCGATAAACTTTCTTCAACTGAACTGCAGAATTCACAATTTCACACAGGTTCAAGTCTTCAAAGCCGTGAATCGGTAAAATCCAAATAGTTTGTGCGCTTGTTCAGGGATCCAACCTAAATGATCCCCAAATGAGACTCAGTCTGGTATGTGCTTCTGGGAGAAATTGGTAAAGGATATAGGCGTTTTCTGTTGTACCCTAATTTGTTGTACATCTAGCTCATAGGCTGTTCAGAAGGAAATTTTGTAGGCTTAGTAAAATTGAACATTTGTACATATGTAACATAAGAGTTGAGAAGTAATACAGTCAAATTTTCGCAGCTGTTTTTGAACAGTTGAATGCGAGTGTAAAGTTTCATTATTGCTTCCTGAAACAGTTCTAAATTTCTTGCTTATACTTTTTTTGAGGAAGCTACAAAGTAGAAATTGAAACTTTAACTAAGTATAAATAGCATTGCTGCAATCTTATAATGATTTTAAATATTAATGTTGTTTCATAGATAAAAGCTATGAATATTGAATTCCACTTTGTTAGTATAATTTGACCAGTAATAAACTACCAAAATTGACTAGTTGGTGAGATATTCAATTTACTCTAGCATAGCAATTTAGTGAGAAAGTGACGTAACTTATAGTGTGATGGTAACTGGTAAGATGGCATCTCACAAAAAATTTGATATCAGAGCTAAGTCAAAGTTGTATTAAAAGTAGAGTCATTTGGTACCAAAATGTAACTGTAGTAAATTGATACCAAGTAAGAATTAGTTTGGTATTGGTATCACAAATTCACAATGACTTTATTTTGATACCAATTTGACTCCAAAAATTTTGTAAGATGCCAAAAATGAGACGCAAATCAAAGTTCTAAAATTTAGTTACCTTGTATATACGGAGTATTAAGGGCCTGTTCTCCCCAGCTTATTTTCAGTTCAATTTAGTTCAGTTCAGTTCAGCCCAGTTCAGTTCAGTTCAGATCAGTTCAGCTCTTGACAATACTTTTACTCTCACATATCACTATTCATTTCAATTCAGTTCAGTTCAATTCAATTCAGTTTAGTTCAGATCAGTTCAGTTCATATCAATTCATATCAGTTCAGTTGTTTTATGCCGAAGAGAACATGCCCTAACTAGATTAGTTGGTAAAGTCTTATAAAAATGGTATTTAAAACATGTCATCGGATTTCCTCTACAACACTCGTCTTTGATCCTCTCTACCCACCAAAAACAATATAACCAAGGTGGCGCCAAAACTGCTCATTTACCCGCCATAAATTGAAATTGAAAATCCAAGATACACTTATAAGCAGTTTTCAGTTTTCACTCCTTTCTAAAATCACAATTCACAAACCCACAAATTTATAAACACCAAAACATTGTCAAATGAAGAAGAAAAACCAAAAATCCGTGGAAGAAGAAAAACAGGAAGAGCAACAAAAAAAGTGGTTGCTGAAAACAGAATTTGAAGAATGGTCATGGGAAGATCAAGCAGCAAATGAAGGAAAAACAAAATGGGATGGTGTGAAAAACAAGCAAGCTCAAAAATATCTCAAGTCCATGAAAATTGGTGATTTATGTTTCTTCTACCATTCAGGCATCAAAGCACGCAGCGTTGTGGGCGTAGTTAAAGTGGTTAAAGAATTTTACGACGACGGCGATGATGGCGGAGTGGCAGTTGATGTGGAGGCTATTGGGGAAATGAGGAGGCCAGTGCATTTGGCGGAAATGAAGGCGGATGAGCGGCTGAAAGTGTCGGGGTTTACGTTGTTCCGGCAGCCAAGATTATCGGTGGTGGCGGTGTCCGAGGAGGTGTGGAAGAATGTGTGTGAGTTGGGTGGTGGATATGAAGGAGATGGTATGGGTGGTGAACAAGATTGAGGTTTAAGGAGAAGGCCTTGTTTTGGAGGGAAGGGTTGTTTATATGTTTTGGGTTTGATGTTTTGAGACACTAAGGCTACGTTAGGTAGGACGTAATAGAGGACAACAGTTTTTTTGGAAAACGTTTTACGCCCTATCAAACGGAGTTTAGGTGAAACAATCTTTGGTGGTTTGATGGCCTTGGTACTAATGCTATTTTAGAAGTTTCTTGTGATTATTGAGGTGTTTTGTTAGTTTTTGGCTTTTAGGGTAGGGTGGAAATCTTTTATAATAGTATTGTTGAAGAAATTTATGGATGTTAAGAGTTTTAAATTAGTATAGAAAGAGGGTTTTAGAATCGTAAAAATGATACGGTAAATATATTCTAAGTTGTTTATGATTATTAGTTTATTACGTATAAGAGGAGTATATTGCTTAATGCTTATGTTACAAAAAAAAAATTGAATTATGTCTCCCTTGTAAAATGAATAGAAATTGGATCAAATCCCATTAGGGGATTTTTAGAGTGAGATTTTCTTTAACATTCTCCTCTTTTCAAGGAGTCTGACCTGCAAACCTGACTGATAATATCTTTACGATGTGCCAATTTAATAAGGTCGCATATGTATTTGGCTTTTATGAAGCAATTGGATTGTGTCTAACACAATGATTGATAGATTTGTTTTTATTATGAGTTTTTTAAGAGATATAATTGGCGCAATACCCTCTTACAACGTTACAAGGCATATGATCTAAAGTAACATATACAACTAGTAAGGCATATGGTCTAAACTCTAACGTAACATACACACAACTGGTAACTTGGTAAGGCCGTAAGGCGTATGGTCTATACTCCATAGTAACATATACAACTGGCAAAAATTATTAAAAGAGACGGTCTAATTTTAATATAAAAGTAGACCTAGTTACTAAATGAATTAAACTAGTTACCAAATGAAATTAACCTACTTACTATTGGGCTAATTTTCTTTTTAATATTGGGCTTACCATTGCCTAATTTTAATTTAAAAGTAGGCGGTCTCTTACAAGACAAACTCGTGGTAAGACATATGGTCTACACTCTATAGTAACATATACAACTGGTGCGCTACTTATTACTATATGTATTGCTGGCTATTGCTAATTAACTTTAGGTTGTAACCTCACTAAACTTCTATACGGTCGGAAAATCCTTCAACAAGACATGAAGACAACAAGGGTCTATGTAGATAAACCATTAACGAATTATTACAATATCAGACCAAGTGATAATCATGGTTAGTCCTAATGTAACTCCTATATAGCTGCAAAAAGTTAATAGGTGTAGGGCAATCATGTCTATATAAATATATAATAGTATACATTTCCTAAATTTTGTACTCAATTCTAAAATATGAATCAGAATGAATATGAGTCTCTATCCTTGCATTTCTTTTATTACAATCGTTATTTTATAATCGAAAATATATTTGTACGATCTAAGTAAGGCATAAATTTAGATATACTGTACGATATTTCTACTGATGTCTGGTTTATTAGACATTTAACTTGATTAATTGATTCATATACATCTAAATTAGGCTAACTATTGGTTATAGATGGTTCTAAATTCTAAGGTACTCCAACTTAGTACAGTAATTAATTACCCATTATATTTAAGTAGACAAAGCTTTTTCTTTTTACTCCGTATAAAATTGATTAATTGCTTTCTTCATCATTTAACGTTCAAAGTTCATAATTCCATGACTCATGTTCATGCTGTCGCATAAACTATAATAGTGACATTGCTAATTATTAAAAGTAACAAATAAATTATTTTTCATAATTAAAAATCGTAATTAGTTACTGAATCCATGTCAAGTACTTGTAAGTTTTGTCTTCAAGCCATAATGGATGTTTCAAATATAATATGGATGAATCATGATCATAATGACTTATGAGGAGCTCTATTTTGTTTTGTTCTACCTAGGATTATATGGCGTACATACACTACTAAGCCGACCCCTGATTTAAGCAAACTAGTAAATGTATATTTTTTGTGGTTAAAAAATATTTGTTATTAAACAACTTGGATATTTTCTTCATACGCCACAATAATCTTGTAGCAACTAGCAAGTGATTAAATTATTGCAAGAGTATTAACTACTCCTAAGGAAGGTGGCTTCTCCTTTGGTCTCCATTCCATGTCACAAGTTTGTCGCATCCATATTTTTTAATTATCATTTACATACTCCCTCCATCTAATCAACGATATATTGGTCTAGTGGTTAAGATTGAGGTGCTGTGAACAATAGGTCATAAATTATATTTTGACACGGGGGAGTATTAAACTAGCTATATGATCGTTTAATTAACTTTTAATCAGATGTTCGTCTAAATTAATTAAATAAGATTTATAATTTAGACCACGACAATTAATATGCATATGAGATTTTATATGTAGATTCGTCTTCAATAAACGTAGCTATCAGTCGTTCTCATAAATCATGATTTCTTTATCTTACTAAGCTTAATGTTTACTAAGGTCGTTGATCAGTAGGTGACTATCAAATCAAAACAAATTCCATCTACCAAAAGTTAAGGCGAGTAAATGTGGATAAGTGGATGTTTCAAATTATCAATGGGCGCCACTAAGGGTGTGCACAAACCGGTCCGGATCGAAATTTGAATCGGGTCGGATCGGAAGTCCACGGAATATCAATATTTCGGTCCACCGGTCCCGTCCAGTCCAAATCCGGAAAATTCCGGTCCGGACCGGTTGGACCGGAATTTTTTTTTTTAGTAAAAAAAAAAGTTTATATGTTTTAAAAAAATAATTAAAAGGTAGAAAGTTAAAAATTTAAAAACCTACTATTTATTCTTTTAGGATTATTATTATTAAAATTATTAATTTTTAATGTATATAATTTATAAATATTTTTGATAAAACAAATAAATAAAAAATTTCAAAAAAAAAATTCCGATCCAAGAGGTTCAGGATCGGACCGGAAATTTTTCGGTCCGCTCCCGTCCAAGAAAATACCGATCCGGTCCGATCCTAGACCGGTGCACATCCCTAGCTAGGCACCACACATTGGTTTATAAGGAAAGATCTTGTACTCTGAGTCTCTCACAAATTTCTTTTCCATCTTTTACACTTACAATCTTGACACAATTTATATTTAAAGAGAAACTTCTCAATTTTTTTCAATTTATAAGAAAAAATATAACTATATGGGTCTTGTTTGATGCATTTTAATTATTATTCCTTCTGTTTTTTTATCATTCTTACTTAGAATCTTGACACTATTTATATATACTTAGAGATTTCTCAAATTTTTTCAATTTATAAGAAAAAATTAGTCATGTGGAGTCTTGTTTGATTCGTCTCAATTATTACTTTATTAATATTCAATCATTATAATTTTTACTAATATATAATGAAAGATATTTAAGTTCAAAGATGTGCATTTGGAGACGCGCACGGGGAAGTGAGAAAGGTAAAAAAACAGAGGGTGTACTTTATTAATATTTAATTGTTATAATTTTTACTTATATATCATAAAAAAATATTTATTCAAATATGTGCATTGGAAGACGCACGCATGAAAGTGAGAAGGATAAAAAAACAAATAGAGTATTTTATGTGCTACCATCTGACGCTATTACATGAAAAAATTTAGGATGTAGATATAATGAACTTAAAATTAGTTTTATTATGCTTACTTTTGAAATTGACAAAATAATAATTGAAAATTACTTTTTCTGATACCTTTCATTTAGTTAACAAAAAAAATGAAAATTCACAATGGTAACAAATACTCTTTGATTTAATATTTGTTTGAAAAAGGTGGTAATAATAATAATAATAATAATAATAATAATAATAATTATTATTATTATTATAATAAAAATAATAATAATAATAATAATAATAATAATAATAATAAGGGTGTTTAGTTGACAAAACCAAAAAAAAATCGAGGTTTTGGGAAAAACCAATTGTCCACGCTGAAAAGTTGACAATTCATCCCGAAAATGAGTTAAGTATACAGGAGGGTACTGAACTTTGAGAAAAGTTTCAGTTAAGGTACTGAACTTTCAAAAGTTCCAGTTAAGGTACTCAAATTGGATGTCTGTTAACTTAAGGTACTAAACTTTGGTTTGTACCGTTATCAGCCCCAAAAATAAAAGAAAAATATGACATGGCATTAATTAAACAGAAAAAGGTGACATGACATTAATTATTAAAATTCCAAACTCTTTTCTCTCTCCTCTAATTCCTCCCCCTCTTTTCTCTCTCCTCCTCTATTATTCCTCAAAGTTCAACCATTGCAGTATTGTTATGTGGTGAATGGTGATGCAAACATAGGAAATAGGAATAAGATGGTATTTATTTTAGGATGTATAGGAAATTCTAAAATGACCTTAATAATGGTAAAACAATCGACAAACACCGCAAATTCAACAGCCCTAAACAAGACACATATAGCCCAACTGGGGCAGCATATACCCAGAAACAAAGGAAATTTTTCTGCTTACTCGGCATTGCAACTAGATGAATTTCCTCATTATTAACCAAAACAACAGCAGTTTTAAGCTCGTAAAAGCAAGAAGCATGGAGACTCAGAAGGTGTTGCTGTTGTTGTTGTTGTTGTTGTTCGGAGGGTTCAAGCTTCCACAGGAGAGAGAATGGGGAGATGACGTGGAGGAGAGAGAGTGGGTGGCAACGTTCAGTGGGTGGGGAAATGTGATGGATTCGAATTTCGTTGTTTGGGAATTGAAATTTTGATTCTTTTGCTATACAAATTGCTTCTAATTCTTTTATCAATGTGATGGTATTTATAAAAAATATAAGAAATAGGAAATTCTAAAAACAAAATACTAGTATAAATCTGCCTTGATAATAGTAAATCTGAGTAGAAAAAAGTTCTCAAATAGTCAAAGAAAATTTTTATAATTCCACAACAACTCAAACTTTTTTTCTAAAAGAATGGAAGAATAATAGCAAAAAAAAATTCAAGCAAACCTTAGGAATAATGCGTGCTGAAATTTAGAGCAACACTTTTCTACTCCCTCCGTCCCATAATATAGTGCTTGATTCCATTTTTTCACGGGAATTAAGGTAAATAGAATCTAAGAGGAAAGTAAAAACTTTTTATTATTAAAATAAATATTGTGTGGGAAAAGGTGATCTTAGGAGAGAGAATGAAGAATAATTGGTGAAAGAGCATTAAATGCAACCCTTGGGTTGAATAAACAAAGCAAAAAAACTATTTTCAAGAAGCAAACAAATAATGATGGCACGATTTTTCTAGGCAAATCACAAAAAATTATGGAATTAAATATAGAACCAAGCACTATATTTTGGGACACCCAAAATGGAAATGAAGCACTATATTATGGGACGGAGGGAGTAATATTCATCTGAGAAACTTAAGAAAAGAAAAAGTAGCAAAAAGTAAAAAGAGGGTGAGGAATCAGATGAGAGAGAAAAGAGAGTGAGGAATCAGAGGAGAGAGAAAAGAGTGTGGAATTTTATAATTAATGTCATGTCACATTTTTCTGTTTAATTAATGCCATGTCATATTTTTCTTTTATTTTTGGGGCTGATAACGGTACAAACCAAAGTTTAGTACCTTAAGTTAACAGACATCCATTTTGAGTACCCTAACTGGAACTTTTGAAAGTTCAGTACCCTAACTGAAACTTTTCTCAAAGTTTAGTACCCTCCTGTGTACTTAACTCTCCCGAAAATCGTAATGTGGTGTTTAGTTGCCAACGGAAGTATTTATTTGGTACGTCCTTCCCTTCAAAAAAAAAAAATTAAGTGGTGTTTCCCCCCACAAAAACCCTATTTTGATTGGTCCTTCCCCACAAAAGATCCAAATCATAACAAAGAATATTACCACTTAATTTAAACAATCTTAAATCAAAGAATTTTGGTTACCATTCTTAATATTCTTAATATCACTAACTTGTTCCAATTAAGGTCAAAATTCTAAATTTCAATGCCACGTGCTAGAAGCGCATGATGAACAAGATAATTAATTATGTGGATTTGAATCTAAGCTTCTAAAATACCAACTAATAAAAAGTTATAATAAGTGTGTAGAAATAATTTATCCAAGTGATGAACAAACTTTATTTCTTCATACAATAATTTAGAGTTTATCTGCAAATATATCATTCCAACAAACAAAGTTGACAAACTAATTGAGATTGAACTATGTGATAACCAAGTACTATATACTTCATTACAATAAACTCTAACTATAGTCTTGAAGGTTTCATTTGTTTTTATATTTTCCTTTAATTTGTAATGCTCCCCTTATTGTAGTAATTGTTGGAGTTTATAAGAGTAAAAACCCGGAGTTTGCTTCAAAATAATATGAAGAGTCATTTTTATCTTTTGTTCCACATTGAAAGAATAAAAAGAAAGTGTAAGGTTTATAACCATTATTCTTCCTTTACACTTTGAATTGTGTAGTAATGAGATTTTTAGTGGATATGTGGTGATTGGAGTTACAGTTACCCCATGCATGTCACTTGAATAATGCCTTGGGCCTTGGGAACAAACTTAATTATTTTTTTGGGTCAATGTTTTCGGTTTTCCCTAATTTCTCCCATAACTGTTGTCATGATTCTCCCCACTAAATGATCGTTTTTCCCACGATTTTAGACTTCTTCTGATCTCATTCTGGTTTTCTCTCTCTATAAATATTGGCGTTTTGGTTTCATTTACAACACAAAAACACACAATCTTTTCTTCTTCTCAATTTTCAATATTCAAATAACGTTCTCAATCTGTTTTTCTGCCAACATCGGAAACGCCGAAACCGTGTATCCCTGGAAGTTGATTGTTGTGAGTCTGTGTGTTGTTACAGGGCAAATTCAACTTTTGGGCAGTGATCTTCTCACGCCACGATTATCAGATAAGTTAAATATAATTGTTACCAATTTACGTTTATAAGGTAACTAGTATTGCTTTGATATTGTGATAGTATGAGTAGACGTAGTGCTGTTATCAATCATAAACAATGTAGATAAGATATTGCTCTTCACTTCTGGTCCAGCATATGTTACATTGGCATGGGACAGTTAAATGTGTAACATGCATGGCCAGCCCTCCTCATAAATCCTTTTCATCACCAGTTAGTTCTGGCTTTCTGCTACTGTAGTTATAACTTTTAGAAGTACTTAGCTTCATTTGGTGGATCCTTTGGTTTTTATTGCCAACTTGACTAGCATACGTACAACATCATGACACCACTCACAGCAGGGGCGGGGCAAACATAACGGGGGCCCTATACACTCTCTTAAAATTGGACCTTTCATATTTAGTTCATAAAAGATATTAGATTCTCAATTAAAAAAAATACTCTCAACATATCGAATAATTATAAATAAACAAAAATTTATATATAAATAGAGTAAATTTTATTGGAAAATCGCCAAAAAAAAAAGGAATATGAGTAGAAATTAATGAGAGAGGGTTAGGAGGAGAGAGAAGAGAGTAGCCATTAATGGGGAATTGGGGATTTGAAGCAGCCCAAGAAAAACCCACGCGTGATGGTTTATTAATGTGAGTAGGTGATGAGTCGGCACTCATAATTAGAACAACAAAAAGTAAAAAAAAACTGCTCCTAAGTAGTAGAATTGAACCCACGCCCCTTTGCCCAATCCCTTATTACTTTACCACTGATCCAAATGCTTTCTTTTTGTTTTTTCTTTCAAACATTTAATACATATAATATGTTTTGGGGCCCTTTAATTTTTGGGCCTCTATTCCATCGCCTATATTGCATGGGCCAAGAACCGCCCTTGACTCACAGAGTTAGTCGTATGTGTTATGAGTTGATACTTGATAGCAAGAAACTAACATTATTATTGGAAATTTCTAGTACCTATGTTATTCTCACTTCTTTTCACTTGTTCAGAAAGTAAGTTTATGTAAGTAAAGTTAAACGGTAATACAATGGAAACTAACAACTTTTATAGTTTTGTTTGTCACGTCTGATTTCCGAACTTATAACATTTTCAAGGTAGAACCTCTTCTAATGAAAAATTGCAATCACTTGTGATTTTTGTAGGTCCACATGTGAGGAAAGTGAGATGGAAATACTGAATTTCTATTCGTTGTCCTAATATTACTTAAAATTGTTCAAAAAAAAATTGAAATTACATTTATAACCCCAACCCCCTATTTCTCTCTCCTCACTCCACCACATTCCACCTCTGCCACCACCATGTATCTAACAAAGCCACCCTCCCCCCACCCCCTGCAAGCCACACGAACAAACCCCCGGCAAACCCCAACCCCCTCTTTCTCTCTCCTCTCACTTGATGTTAACGTCCATATATGGACCCGACAAGATTGATAGACGTTGACAGAGCTTAACTTGCGTCGGTGCTATGTCGTAGTGGCAATCGGTCCTAAAACCGAATTTTTTTTGCGGACCATGGAAAAACGTCCGGGCTAAACGTTCCACCCATGGCCCGAACGTTTGACCTGGACGTTCGGGCCATGGGTGGAACGTCTGGGCACTTAACCGGTTGGTTTCGGAATGTCTATACATGTGTCACATGAACAGGTTACAAGGACCCCGTGGGCTTGAGAGCATTATGTCCTAATATGAGATTATTTGGACTACAAAATCAAACCAGATTATCGAACAAGATTTGATAAATGCTAGTCAACAAATCGAAATTCATTTATCAATCGAATTTTTTTCTTCCATTTGAACTCATTTCAATAATTCTATTAGTTTTTTTTAATAGGTGTAATTGTCGTGGCTCGTCAAATAATTCATTTTCAATTAATTTGAATGAAACTTGACTTCAATGATTGAAATGAGTAGGCTAGAATCCGTAATATTCGATGAGATTAATTAGATAGTATGGTAGAAAAATTCATAGCAGGAATCTTTTATGAATCTTTCTACCATATATACTATCTAATCTATTAGTTTTTTTTTCCCACGGGCCACAAATGTCTATATTTTTTAGTTACATCAAGATTATTAGAACTTTCTCTTCTAGTTAAAGTACTACAATTCGTGATATGGACGTTCGACCCAAAGCCCGAACGTCAAGGCTAGACGTCCGGGCCATGGGTGGAACGTCCAGCCCGGACGTTCACTCGTGGTCCCCAAAGAAATTCGGTTTTCTACAAGGTGGGTGGTGGAGGAGGTGGCGGGTGGTGACGGGGGGAGGTGGGTGATGGCGGATGGCAATATGTGGTGGCGGGTCGTAGTTAGGGTGGTGCAAAAAAGAGAAGGGTAAAATTCTCTATTAAAAGTGGATCCGGGATGATTTTAAGTAATTTTAAGGCGACATTTAACAATCGTCATTGATATATTGTGGGAAACAATAAGGTACACGGGGGACCACAAAAAGTTAAACAAAGCGATAAGCTTTGTGGAGCAACTTGATTTCTCCCAGCTACAACATCAATTCTCCTTCAATGATCAAGCTAGTTGCTCCAAGATTTGAGAAACTACAAGGGAATCCTCCAACCCCATCGCTACAGTTGCTCTTAATAATACGATCCGATAATTACTAGAAACTAAAATTCAGGGTTCATAAGTTACTATCGAGTAGAGGTGATCATGGGCCGGGCCGCGGTCAAAATTTTTTGCCCATTGGTCGGGCCGGGCCGCGGCCAAGAAAATTTGGCCATTGGTCGGGCCGAATTTTTGTGTCCAAAACCCGCTATTTCGGGCCTAAATTAGCGGGCTTTTGCGGGCCAAAACGGGTCGGGCAAAAAAATAGACTAAAAAGTCGTTTTTGACTTGCCCAAAGCCAAAAAAATACGACAGGGCCGGACCGGACCCGGCCCGCGGGCTGAAAAATTTTGCCCAAAACCCGGCCCAAAAACGAGCCAGGCCGGACCAAAATGATCACCTCTACGAGTATCGAGTAGAAAATTAGGGTCTAGGAATCTTGCGTTGATAAGAATACCAATAATTTAAACATTTCAAAATGGAAGAAATCAACCTCATAATAGTACCACTGTGATCATTAGGCTAATACTTCATAGCTTCTTTCCAGGTGAAAGGTCAAATTTTTTTTAGTATTAGAGAATCTCAACACCAAAAAATGGTCCCTCTTCTTAAAATCTTATCACCATAGTTGATTGCTTTTTTTCAACATGACGCGGATCGAAATCTTTGCTTAATATAAGTCGTTTAAGGTTTTTGCACACAAATTAATAATTTAGTTAATTTTAGTTAGTTTTGCATGGGTAATAAGAATTGACATTAAATATTGTATTGATAATACAAAACAACCTATAAGCTTATCTTGATAATATAAAATCGCATTTAATCTTACATTGGTATTGTAGAATGCCTTATATTTTGAAACAAATTCTTTTAGCTAAAATGCCTTATAATATGAAACAGAGGGAGTAGTAATTAATCAATAACTCAATATTCTTTACTAATTTTTTACCATATACCATGACTAATTTTGCTACTAGCTATTTACACAAATTATTAGAATAGACAGATTAATTTTAACATAAAATTAGACGAATCTAAAACTGAATTTTTCTAACAAACCTATTCCATTTCACTCTAAACAAACACTATCCTAATCATCCCTTATATTTTTCTTAATTTATTTTCTTGATTCTCGAACTACAACAGGCAATTTCAAAAAATAACTCGATAGTCTTACCGAACAAATTAAATTAGTCACTAAATGGATTAAACTAGTAACTGAATAGGTTAGAGAATATCATTACTGAATATTTAAACTGGTCACGAAAGAGATTAAAACGGCCCTAAATAGATTAAACTAGTCACTATATTAAAAAAGGTGGCATGTTCTCTGTTGAATATTGGGCTTGACCGTCTACTTTAGATTAAAATTAGACAATGACAATCTCTATATTAAAAACAACTTTAGCCCATAACGACTAGTTTGATTTCATTCAGTGACTAGTTTAATCCATTTGGTGATTAAATCTACTTTTATATTAAAATTAGACCGTCTCTTTTAATAATTTGTGATTAATGTGAAAGCGACGAATTTACAAGGGAGTTTGCAACTTGTAAGGGCCCAACCTCTGAGGCCCACCATGCAATCTATATTTCTAAAGTCGCTTCTATATGTTTGTATTTTTTAAGGTATATTTTATTAAATAAGCTATATATCATATAAATATTCTTATTTAAGTGGTAAGTAGGATAAATGAAAATAATTTTTCAAATAAATTTGCTCTTCATATTTAGGGTGTGTTCGGAGCAAGCTTTTGAGGTAATTTATAGTTTTTACTCAATCAAAACACTAATTAAGAAAAATACGAGTATTTGGTTAAGTAATGCTATGAGTAACTTTTGATGGTGGTAGTATTTTGACTTTTGATAGTGTTTTTCAAAAGCTATAGTTTGTAGCTTTTAGAATAGCGTTTAGTGGTATATAAACTTTATATTAAAGTTCATTTGAGTTTTTGACTAGTTATTTGTAAATAGCTACTCTGACAACTTCTTTTATCGAACATCAACATATAATATTGCTACTTTAACAGCTAAAAGGTACAGACCAACCACTAACAACTAACAACTACTCTCACAACTAAAAGCTGCTACCACACCTACCGTTGCCGAACACTCCCTTAACCTCATTATTTTTTTAAATTCTTGAATTCGGTCTAGATGTGGGATGATACTAGTAAAACCTTTCTCAATGACAATTGACAATTAAAAAAGAAGCAAATTCTACTTATAAATCTCCACAATAAAAAGGTGATTAATAAAAGCATATTCTGCTTGTAAATCTCTACAATAAAAAGGTGATAAGCAAAGGAGCAATAATATTCCCATATTGAATATGGTCTAATACCATGCATTTAAGTAATTTTTATGATAAAAAGTAATATTTAAAAGATATAAATAAAAAAATTATATAAATTTTATATATTTTTATTTCGGGATTGTTAGTTGAAATTTAATTGATGTATTAGATGACTAGTATATCATATCTTTACATTATTTTATTATATCAGTTAGCTATTATATCATGTCCTGGCTGCATATAATCATATCGAGTGAATGTTATATTTAGACCTGGGCATGGCCCGACCCGAGCTTGTGGAAATGGCGGACCGGACCGGGCCTGTGAGTGGCGGACCGGGTGTGAAATTTCAAAATTTTGTCCACGGGCCGGGCTCGTGCCTCCTGCGGGCCTGCCCCGTGTTTTATGTTGTTTTTTTTATTTTTGATAATTTTAGGCTAAAAAACAAAGGAAAGGAGCGTTCGACTGGCAATCCGGCCCACGCGTGCTCGTGCCGGTGCGGGCCTGAAATAAAATTTAATGACCGTGACAGGCCCGCGTCCCACGTAGCGGACAACGGGCCAGGCCGGCCCATGCCCACCTCTAGTTATATTGTATCAAGTTGCTAGTAAAATTAAAAAAATATTATGGTATGAGACAAGTTGGGAAAATACAGCAAAGCACGAAGCACCTAAAAAACGAAGGGGGATGATTTGGAAAATATAGGAGCACATAGAGATAAAAATCCATGGGCACATATTGTGGGACAAGCCTTACGTGGGAGAGACATAATTTGATAAAAATGATAAAGTTTATGAAATTAAAGCAAGAGAATGAAATAAGGAAGAGTAGTTGCAAAAAGTAAAATTAACAAAAGCAACGTGTAAAACTCTGGAGTGCTCTTGCATAGCTTGGTCCCTTTGCAAACTTACACATAACATCCCTAGTTTAGTTATTCATCTATTCTCATCCCATGATCATCATTCATCGCATTTGCTTTCTTTTTACGTTATGGCTAATATTGTTATTGTAGTATCACTTTCTTTTGATGGTAAGAAAAAAAGACAATGAAATCTAAGTTTGCACGATGTTCTTGGTCTAATATTTATAGGTTAGACATTTAACAGTCGAGGGATAAAGATTATTAATGGCTTTATTTGACAATATTAGTTGAAAAATAAATTGAAATTGGTAAAGTGTGGAATGAAAAAGGAGCTGATTAGTTTAACAGTTTAGTAAAATTAAGGATCTGTTCTTCCCAACTTATTTTTAGTTCAGTTCTGGACAATATTTTTACTCTCACATGTCACTATTCATTTCAGTTCAATTCAGTTAAGTACAATTCAGTTGTTTTATGCCAAAGAGACATGTCCTAAGTTAATAAGTAATTTTGACAAAATTAATTGTTATCAAAATTTTAAAAAGAATTTTCAAGTTTTCAGTTACCTGATTTTAAAAAGGTCAAAATTTTATCTTATCATTTAAGTCAATTTAACCATCTAAAATTCATTTTAAGTAACCCAAATATTAATAATCATTTTAACACTTAATATATATTAATACCTTATCAGTTGAGGCAATTAAAATACTTCTTCAAACAGAATTTAATAAATATTTACTTTTATCGTGATTTGTGGGGGAATAATTCAGTAAAGTCGAAATTTAGAAACAACAAAAGTAGAGTAGTTAAAAAACAAATAAATCCAGCCGCACCATGACTATGTTGAGGCCCCATTTGGCCATTTCCCTATAAACGACATCGTCCCCGTAGATAAAGATGTCCGGTCTATAATGTCACTTCTTGGCCCCATCCGGCCATCCCTCAACAACTTGACTTAACATTCTCTTTTTTGTGCTAACTTTGTAAAATTATGATTCACTATTATTATTTTACACTGATATAACCAGTTAGGTATGCAGATCAGACTATTTGGAGGGAAGAGGACGATAATTGATAAGAAAAATCTCACCTCAAAAGTCCTGAGAGAGATTTGATCCCAAAATCACGAGGGCAAACTTTTACCACTAGGTCAAGCCATCACTCAACAACAAAAAAAGTTTTTATGTATATCATGCTTACAATATAAATTGGTATATGATAAAAGATGTACACTAAATTGCTAATGCTCGAATTTGACTAATAATGTCTTTAATCATCAGTCGATTTAAAAAAATTAGTATAAGTTGTTATCATGAAAATATCTATCGATACAAATCAAACAACATCTACCATAGTAATATCTAATTTTTATATATACAAGTACCATTGAGAAGTTTAAGACCGTTTAGGCTTTAGACTGAATTAATACGAATTCAGTTTAATTTAGTTACTTTTCTCCTACTGTTTAAACTCAGTTTAGGACTTTAAACTAGTTATTAGGCCTGAGCTATGTCTCGGGTAAGAAAAAATTTCATTTAGTAATATACTACCTCCGTTTCAAAATAAGTGCAACATTTGCATAGTGTTTACTATTCACAGTTTAAACTTTAATTAGCTTTGGTGATTTACATTTTAGGAAAAACATAGTCATGTGGGATCTTGTTAGATTCGTCCGGATGTGAATTTTTTTAATATCAACTTTTTATAATTTTTACTTATTGATAATTGAAGATATTAATGGTTAAAATAATGCATTGGCAAACGTGCAAACAAGAAATGTTGCACTTATTTAGAAACAGAGGAAGTAATACTTTATGATAATAACATTGAATACAACTTATATTATTGGTTAAGATTTTAGTATATGTACTTGAGGTCTTAGGATCAAACCTTATACTATGCAATTTCTAAATTTTTTTATTGTACATGGATTACATGAACTATCGAATACACGAACATAAAAACTACTTCCTCTATTTCTTTTTACTTGCAACAGTTTGACTTTCACGCTTGCCCATGCATAATTTCAACCATCGATAAGTTTAATTATCGATATATAAAAATTATAAAAATTATATATCTGGAAAATACACATTTAGACGAATCTAACAAGATCCCACGTGAATATGTTTTTCCTTAACTATAAATCACCAAACATAAATTAAGTAGAATTAGTAAACAGTGTAAAAGTCAAACCGTTGCAAGTAAAAAGAAACGGAAGAAGTATATGAATACGGCAAAAGTTAAGGTCGGACAAGTAAAAAAAACAGCCGTAATAAACTCCTGATTTGCTAATCCTTTGATAATACGCCAATTATCCACTTCTTAATCAAGCAAAACAAACACACTAGAAAAACATAACTGCAAAACAACAACAACAGATCAAAGCAGAAGAGAGAGAAAGTAAGAGATCCAGAGAGAAAACACCCTTCTAGCTTCTGTTCGTCATCAACTCTTTTATGTATTCTCATGTATTCTTTTTTTGCCCAATCATTTTGTATTTTTTTTTAATAACTCCACTTCCCCAATTTATCTCCCTTTTTTTTTCTTCCTTAATCTGAATTTCTACTGTAACTCATATATCTTTCTAGTATTAGATTTTTTCTGGGGGAACCTAATAATTAGTAAGATTAATTATGTTTCATGTCGATTTAATTGTGTTTTTGATGATGTTGATTTTTTTTTTCTGTTATTAGCTAAGCATAATATTACAGTTAATAGATTCTAGAAGATTCATATTCTCTGTGATTTAGGATCATATGTGTAGTAATTTTTTTTCCCCAATTATTATCTGTTTCAGTTATTTTAGTTTTTAGTGTTAATAATCTTCATTTCTTTGCATAATTTGATATATTATGACACTATTTGTATGTTGATGAAATTATTGTTGAGATTTTATTTTGTGGGTGGGTGTGTTTTTTAAGTAAACTCATGTGCGGTGCTTTTTGGTCAGACAGAATTATGCTTATTGTTGATTACATTTAATGGAATTTATTTTGTATGATATTTTGCGCGATTAATGGTGATATCATGTGCTTTAAATGAGATTGGTGTAACATTGAGCAGATAATTTGATGTTTTAGTTGGAAGTTGTGAATTATTGTACGGATCTGGATTTTATCTTTGGTTGTTTGGGATTATTCAAGGTGATTTTGTGTTTTTGGTAATCAAATCATAGAGACTGAAATGTGTTCAATTTGTAATGTAATTTGTGGGTTATGTTGTGCTTATGAGATCTATTGATCATCTTGAAATTCATGGCTTCAATTTCAATGAGTAGGAGTGATTTGTAAATGATATGCTTTTAGGCTTGGGTGATATTCTGGTCAGCTATATGTTACTCGGACTCGGGTATTTGTACCAAACGTGGGTACGTGTCATAGTGTCCGACACTCTGATCCGGTTATTGTATGGTTTTTTTTATGATTTTGGCCCAGAATGAAGTGTGGAAGTGTCCGAAATGATGTCACACGGGTATATGAGGTAGTTCGAGTAACGTAGCTGGATAGGTGTGATGGTGCATGTTTGCTGGATTGGATGCTGGGTTTCAGATTGAGTTCTTGTTGTTGTATGCTCTTGTTTGTGTGTATAATTTTTGAGGTCTAGATCATGAAATTAGGATATTCATAAGATTGAATGCTTTGGAACTGATGGTTGATTATTTTTCTTGCAGTTAAAATGATTGATGGCTGCTGCAGAAGCAAGAGCAGCTTGGCAAAGAGCAGCTAACCGTTACTTTGTCCAAGAAGATGCTAAAAGAGCTCCCAAATTAGCCTGTTGCCAATCTTCAACTTCATCATCCAAAGTGGTCGATGCAGGACCTGCTAATACTGCCGATGCGCCGCATCGAGTTGTAGGTCGTATGCCTTTCAATAGTATACCTTCATATTCTAATTTGCCTCCTGATGCAAAATGGTGGCTCCAAATGCAACCGAATAACGATCATCAAAGAGGCCCTAACTTTCAGCAAGTTGATGCTGGGATAGCTGATGTGGAATCCTCTTCGCCTGTTAAAATGAATGCTGATTTGCCAATCAGAGAAATGGCTACAATGAGTGAGGAAAGTATAAAGGATGTTCTTTACAAGGACCTTGAATCGTTTATGGATGTGAAGAAACATCCTGAATCAAGATTGGACGAACTGAATGTTGTTGATAGTAATAAGGTGGATCAAGATTTTCTTGAAGTAAAGAACATGACAGATTATTATGAGTATCTGGAAATGGAGATGGTTGGTAGCTCAGTATCTAAACAAACCAGTGAATTTTCTTCAAAGACAGATTCTTCTTGGATTGGGGGAGAGAATGTTCCTTGGTGGCGTGTGACGGATGGGGAGGATTTGGCCTCGTTTGTGGCGCAGAAATCGTTTCACCATGTTGAGAATTGTGATCTTCCTCCCCCTCAAAAAATACATCAAAGAAAGGAGGGGGAGCTGTATAAACAGGCCAAGTCTATTGACCATGATACAGTTTTTATGTCATCTTTAGAGTGGGAGTCTCGGAGTGATGCTATTTCCAGTCCATCTTCTGCTGCGTCACATAGAAAACATTGGTCTTCAGTACAAGGACTGTCTCACACTGGACATGCAGCTTCTAAACCTATGAGGTAACATCAAAATCCTATTTTTGTTGCTGAAGCCTGAACCCCTATCTGCACACTCGCGATTTGAAAATTTATGCTGTTTGCCCGTCAAAATTGTAGACCGTACATTGCTACTTGTTTACGTCTCTCGTTGAAGCTATTTAGTTGTTTTTGTCCATATCATTAAACATCTAACTTTGGCTCTGAAATACTCCAACAGATTTTTATTAGTTTACCCACTTCTTTGGGCACAAAGTTATAGGATAATTAGATTGGTGGATCATAGAAGGGAAGATAAAGGCCTTGTTTGGTTGACAAAATAAATCATGGGAAGTGCAAATTCCTAGGAAGTAGAAGTATATGAAGTTGTTTGGTTGGCAAAACCATGAGAATTTGCACTTCCTAGGAAGTTCTACTTCCTCCAAAATGGAGGAAGTTACTTACCTAGGTCCCCCTAGGTAAGTAGAGCTTCCCATAGGAAGTTCTACTTCCCATTATCAACCAAACACAATTTTACACTTCCTAGGAATTTCAAATACATGGAAAAAATAACTTCCTAAGAAGTATGACTTCCTATATACAACCAAACAAGGCCAAAGTATTAACTTATTGCATATTGTATTGAAGTTAATGTCATGGGCCAAGAGAAAAAAGGTGAGAAGGTAAAGATAATAATATAAAATTGGTAGGATCATTCCAAAAGAAGAAAAAAAAACTGGGTAAACTAATGAATAATAACCCAAAAAGGAAAGTGGGTAAACTAATAAAAACTAGAGTATACTTTGTTAATGCCATTTCAAAACTCATAGTCTAACTGGTGGAAGATGGGGTTGATATGTGAATCCAAGTGCTGTGAAGCCAACTACTTTTCTAGAAGTTTATGTGTGTTCCTGTTTGAATTTGAAAAGACCAACTCATATTGGATTCGGGTGTGTGAGGGCTGGATAATGGTACTGTGTTAGAATGAAGAGACGTTATGGGGTATCCTTAAGAGAATATAATTGATCCTTACAGTAGTATCGGTACCTTGTTCTCCTTGATAGCCGGTAGCCTTAAGCCCTTATTGAGATGGTAGACTCTCTGAATCCATTGAGAATTAGCATAAAAACTAGTCAAGTTTGCATGCTCACATAATCTGCAGCCACCTCAATTTAATTTTTTTGCTGGCTTTTTCTCTTTATCATAGTGTTCTTGTATATACTGAGCTGCCACTTTGTTTAGAAGCCTGATTCCCTAAAAGCTGTATATGTATTAGTCTTAATTTTGTATGAGCCAAATGCCTTCTTAAGATTTAACTACAGCAAAGAAGTTACTTATTACTGAAAAGAAGCATTATCTTGGATATCTTCAGCGACTTTCTTTACACTTCTAGTGTGAAAGGTGGGGGAGGGAAGGCGGGTGCTTGCATTTTCCTTCCAAATCTTGCCGACATTGAAGGATTTGTTTTTTTTTTTTTTTAATTAAGAGAAGAAATATATCCATCCTATTAATTTCCTTCTCTTCCCCCATGTTGTATCCAGACAAGAGAAAATGAATCCCTCCCTATTTGTTCTCATCCTTTCCTTCCAAGTCCCCCTACCCAATATACTAAAAGGGGAATATGGATCAGTTTAAGGATCTAGCAAAAGAATTGTCCTCACACTATAGGAATGATTTCATTTGAACCTCCTTAGCAATGCTTGAAGGCTCTCTAAATCATTGGATCGACCCATCTTAGTATCAAACAGTTTTTTGGGATAATACTGCCTAGTACTTATGTTACTCGGGACTCGGGGACTCATATTGATGTGGATATGTGTCCAAGTGTCCGACTCAACTTTTTGATGAATATTTTCCATGTTTTGGCCCAAAATGAAATATAGAAGTGTACTAGTTCCATACCCATGTCAGAATGTCGAGGATCTCACATGAGTGCTCTTAGTTAGAAGGAAGAGTTGAGTAACGAGTCCAGTATACACTATTAGCGTGTTTAGAGCTTCTGGTCTGCAGAGAGCTACATAGGGTAGGGATGTAGATTGAATACGATATGAGGTCTGAGGTGACTTTATTAAATAAACTACTTGGCATCTACTTACTCCTCATGTGATGTTTTCTGATTTGACATACATGATATTCGTCCTTTAAACTATCTGTACATGGCTCTTTGAACTTTTTAAGTGGCAGAAAAAATAGTGGCATGCCAGAAGAAGAAAAGATCACTGATGATGATCCTTGCAAGGCTAAGCTATTGGAAGCACTCTGCCATTCTCAAACTCGTGCTAGGGTAGCAGAGAATGCAGCCAAACAAGCCTACACCGAGAAAGAGCACATTCTCAAGCTCTTTTTCCGACAAGCTTCTCAACTCTTTGCTTATAAGCAGTGGTTCAAAATACTACAATTGGAGAACCTTCTCCTACAGACTGAGGATGACTTGTCACCTCCCCCTGCTGAATTACTTCCATGGATGGCCCAAAAACCTCGGAAAAAACTGCATAAAAGCTGGCAGAAGGCAACTAAAGGTAAGCGACGTAGGAGAGACTCACAAGAAAACGACATTGGTAAATATGCTGTTGCTTTTGCTGTGGGCTTCACTCTCGTTGGGGCGGGGTTGATTCTGGGATGGACAGTTGGGTGGTTGTTACCGGCTTTCTAGGAGCGATGCCTTGTTTTGAAGAATTGAAGAAGCAGAGCAGTCAGATTAGGTTTCATTTGGTGGTACACATATAATATGCTTAGGTTTTTAGCAGTTTGGAGATTTTTCTTAAAGATGGATCTCTCTGTTCTTGTATTTATAATGTTTGTGTGTAATGTAAATATGTAAATATTGAAGGTTAGAAGAAGTTAAAAGTGACATTTTGTAACATCTTTCTACATTTCAAGGTAATGTACAATGTCTTTGAGGTAACTTTATTCATCTCAAGCTATGTGCAATATCAAGTTTAATAGAGATTTGGGAAGTGAAATATATTGCATTCAAATGTCATTACTCATTTGAAATCTCCAAATGAAAATAATCACATAATCTGTAGAGTTTCAATTGATCATATAAGCAAAAAATAGTCTTGGATGTAACATGCATATTTTTTTTTTTTTTTGGTAAACATAGCAAAGCATAAAATTAAGTAGACATGAAATTAAACATAACATGCATATGTAACATGCATATATTACATCCAGGTGTATGATGAATGCATTTTATAATGTATAGAGAGATGATGTAGAAACAACCCATTCAAGTCTTAACTCTTAACAAGATGTGACTTTTCATAAATTTCAAACATTATGAATGAGCTTTCACCAAAAAAAAGAAAAAGAAAAAAAAGAACAATAAACCAAGAATGTTAAAATAAAAAATATCTTTAATCACTTTTTATAACTTTTACATATACATAATTAGTATAAAAAAAATAGTCATGATATATTTTTTGCAAATACATATAACTATTATCAACTTTTATAAATACATAATGGTTTGGGGGAGAGGTAATATCTCAGTGCATTACCAACCCAAATATCAGAACATTGTCCAAGGTTCGAATCCTCATCCCAACAATATGTCGGGACATTTACTTGAAATACATAATGATATTAAATTTTTATAACTTATACAAATAAATAATTAAATTTATTACTGGTTAGAGTGGTATGTTGTCAAAATTTAGATTAAACGTACTCGAAGAATAGAGAAAAAGTAAGTGGGTGAATGATATCGCTAAATGTTGAAAATTAAAGCCCAAGTCCGAAACCAAAAGTTCGAACCCATTTGGTCCATCACTCCATCTTCCACCATTGACGCACCAGAAAGCAAAACTCCCAATACCAGCGAGAGCAAAAAAAAGATAAGAGAGAGAAAGAGGCTGCAATAATGGGAGTCATGCAGAGGTTGCGGATGTTTGTCGCTGAAGAACCAGTCGTCGCTGCTTCTTGCATCATCGGTGGCATTGGTATCAAAAACCCTAATTATTTTTGTCGATTCAATCTCATTTCGATTAATTTGTGTCTAGATTTTCGATTCACTTTGTGATTTATCTTCCTGATCTCAATATTTGATGCTTTCTCACTTTTTTTTTTCTATTTGGAGAGGTTTATTAATTGAATTTTTAGACGATTAATTGAAATGTGTAATCGGATCATTTGCTAATTAGCATTTACAAGTTTGAAATTCTTAAATTAAAGGTCGTATGTTGAGTACGGAGAATTGCGAAAGTGGTTGAACAAACAGATATAGATCCTCACTATATTTGATTGTTTTCATGAATCATTTATCCTGTTAGTTTGTTTACTGTTTAAGTAGGAATTTGTTTGTATGAGACATTTTTGCTTTCAATTATATAATGTGGAGCTACATCTACAATAATTGAGCTCAGTTTGAAGGATTTTCATCCGATGTTATTCGATTTAGGGTTCCTTTCGGTGTTGATATTCTGTTTTATCAGCATCTAGGTCATGTCAGGAGGGAAAATAGTTCTTTGACATTGAAAAGTATCCTAAAGTGTTGGCATGGTCCGATTGAAGTTTGGGTTGACGACTACAGTTTGGATATACGAAGCGATTTTCTTAACCTGCATCAGATTGAATCAAACTTTATGGAAACAAATTTGAAATTGTTGTTGTTCCATTTTATTTCATCTTGATATGCTTTTGAAATTGCAACTTGTTTTAGAACTTGAGAACAACGGTTGAAGTTTGTTGGTGAGGATAATTTCATGTCAGATGAAATTGTAATATTGAATAGCACAAACTGATATGATCTTACAAAGAAGAAGCTAGAAGTTACAACTTACAAGTTATACATGCTATGCAGGGAAGCAATGATCAATATGTTTGGATTGACACTCTTATAAGTTATAACCCTTTATTATTGGTGTACTAATTCATTCAGGCAAGGGAATTCGACTGTGTTGGGAATTTAGTATTTGGTGCCGGAGTCCATGTTCCACAGCTTAGTGTCATGCACCTTTTTTTTAGTCAGTTCATCCATTCGTTGAATACTTTCTCCTCGTAGTAGTAATTCTGAGAAGTCTTGAATGCTGAACATATTCTAGTTTAATGGCAGTCAAGTAGTCAAGCAAAGGAAATTTTATAGTTTGTGAAGAGACATTCTATTTGTTGAAGCCAATAACGATTTAGCCATTCAATAGCTCGCCAAATGCGTGCTATATTAAATTGCTAGTGTAAATTGACTGGTTTTTCAGGTTCTAACAGTTAGAAATCCTAAATCAATATGGTGTGCTCTTCTATATTTAGGCTTTTGGATAACTGTGCTCTCACTGTTTTTCAATTTGATGCTCTAGGGCTTTTCCTTCCAGCAGTGGTGAGGCCTATGTTGGATTCTATGGAATCAGCTAAGCAAGTACCTCCACCTCCTTTAAGTGATGTGAGTGTCATTTTATGCATTCTTTGTGCTAAGTTCAGAAACCTCTTGTGTTACATTTAATACTTCCCTTTCTCTTTAGATAAGATTTGAGCAGTCTGCTGTAGAAATTTAACATGTCAAAATGTTTGCACCCTTCATTATGTAGCTTATTGGTTGGTATCCTTTTTGCTGATTTTTGCACTATTTTATAGTTGCCAACTCCATAATAGGTGGTAGCTAAATACTGATCGTGAAATCGTGATAATATGTCTGTGAATGGAGTATTCTGTAGTCTGTAACATTGTATTTCATTTTCGGTCTTATGAGATGTAGATGCTCAAAGTGAACCCTGCACCTCCTAGTTCAGAGTGCTCTATGTGGTTCTTGGTGCCTAGTATTCCTTCATGCTTTTCATCAGTCCAGAAGATGGTGTAACACTTTCTTTGCTGATTTACATGTCTTGGGCTATCCTAGATAGTTAGCTTGTGCTTCCTACTAACAAGTTTAGTACCTTTAGATGGCTAAATGCTCAAATTGGCCCTGCACCTCTTGCTTAACGTCTTTTGGTTTCTCATTCACTTACATACCATTGTGTGCACTACTTACGTGTGAACGATATCACCTGTTTTGTAGGTTGTTTCTGGTGTTACTGGTAATAAAGCTTGAAGTGGATCATGGATGTGAGTCCTGTTTTTTCTTATATGTTTCCTTATGTTCTGTTAATGTGAGACATTCTCTTTTAGGAAATAAGCCATTTTTTGTATGAGCTAGAAATATCGAAGTTCATGGTTTTCCATTGTGATTATAATGAAAATGCACATTGTAATGAAAATGAATGTGAAACTTGCTTCACTCCTTTTTCTATAGCAGATTTCAAATTCTCTATTCAATATTGTTTGCATTGCCGAAGTTTTTCCCATACCAGCTAACCAGTACTACTATGAGATGTTTAGACATAGACATAATAGTACTGTAGTAGTGACTAGTGACCAGTGAGCAGTGAGTATATACAAGTAGTACTCCGATATCACTTTTGCTAATTGGAAGCACTGATCGAGGATTTGAGAATACATATTAGAAGTTGGTGTACTGATTTTGTTATAATGCTGTCACCCCAAATAGCAGCTTGATCAGTATAC
Source organism: Beta vulgaris subsp. vulgaris (assembly GCF_026745355.1). Classification (NCBI taxonomy): domain Eukaryota; kingdom Viridiplantae; phylum Streptophyta; class Magnoliopsida; order Caryophyllales; family Amaranthaceae; genus Beta; species Beta vulgaris. The sequence continues at coordinate 61,165,637 of NC_079202.1, read as the reverse complement.
ATTCAGTTTATTACTTGAGAGAGAGAGAAACAAGAGGAAAAAGGTTGGTAGCGATCTGGATATGTCGTATTCAATAAGTTGGGATATGTCGTATTCAATACGTTACATGCCAACGGATGCTTTAAAGTTTAGTTGCTCATCTTTAAAGTTTGATTGACTTGGTTGATAGAGTAGGCTGCACTTTGATATATGGAGGATTTACTCTATTGCAGTGCTTAAATGGCTATTAATACGAGTATATCTCCACATATATTATTGGAGTTGGATGATAGAGGGCCTAGTAGGCTGGTTGGTTACGAAAAGACCATTCAGTGACTCATTAAGATGTAATAATTCATTAACTGTCTTTTTGTCACCACATTACTGAATAATGTTTATGTGAGCACCATGAAGGTCAAGTTTTTGAGAATGCTTAAAGCTATCAGACCTGCCTTTGTTCCCTGAGAGATGAGTGAAGGTGTCATCTATATGCACATTTTACTATTTGAACTTTTACGACTATTTTTTTTATCCATATGAGCCACAAAGGCAGTACAAAGAAGGGGAGGGAGATTCGAACTTGTGAACGTATTGTTCACAGCACCTCAATCTTAACTACTAGGCCAAGACATCCTTGGTTACGACTCCATATGATAGGTGGTAATGGCAATGTATCAATAAGTTGTTTCTTAAGAAAAATCTGATGCCATCTTTCTTGGTAATGTTTGTTCAAAAACATGTTTGAGGACGAAATTGCATTACCATAGAGTTTATAGACATTGGCATAGGACTTTCTATGAAAGTTACATGTATTGGTTTTTTATTGCCTACCCAATAGGTTATCAAAGCCTCAAAGGTCACCTTAAACTCCATCATTGTCCATCAAAATCGTCATTGTAATATTTTTATTGAACTTTTTCTTGGTGTTGGTTTTTGCTCTATAAGGTGTGATTGGAATGTATATTTTTCATAGGAATACTCATTCATTTTGAACTTCCTATTTTTTTTCTCATGGTTTCCAAGAATAAACCTAGACCACTATAATCTATGTATGTCCGTATGGGCTACCGAAAATTATTTTTATGAAAGTATTTTGAATTGGTCAATAATGATTATATTCTATAAATGAATTTATTTTTGTATATTTAAGGTCAAAGTTGTAAAGTTTGATGATAAAAGTTAAAGTAGGAAGAACAAAGGTACATAGTAATTAACTAATTATATATGCAAAATGTGGTTATCATAATTCATAACCTTAAAGGGCGTCTAATAGGGTGCATAAGGTGACACAACTACACAAGGCCTTAAACTTTAGTTGTTATTTTATCGCTTTTTAAGGGCCTTGAAATGTTAAAATTGTGATAGCTTACTATCATATCATATGTGAGACCTTAAAATGTTACGCTCCGCCCAAAAGTATTGTTGAATTTTCACAACCCTATAATTCAACAAAAAAAAAAACACGAGTGATGTGCACAAGAAAGCATAAGACAATAAGTAGCACAAATTCAAGGGTGTTTAACTGTTTATTCAACAGGTCACTAGTTCGAAACTTCGAATCTTGTCAGTTATCACTAGGATCCTTGGGCTGAGATTTCTCATTATTTTCTCTTGCTTTCATGGGCCTAGTTTGCATAGTTGAATTGGTTTCATCTCGTGCAGGATTTCTATTTAGTGGGGCCTGCTCCCTATATCAAGGATCCATTTGGTAGGGCGTAAAACATTTTTCTAGAAAACTGTTTTTCTCTGCTTTCAATTTTACATTATTTGGTTTGCAAATGAGTGCAAAACTAATTTTGGAATTGTATTTTTCATTGTAAATTATTTTCCATGAAAATCATTTTATATTGAAGATGTTTTACTCCCAACTAAACGGAGCCTAAATCAAAAATAGAAAAGAAATTGTAAGTTACACAAGCATCGCAATTCGTAGTCACAGTAGTTGGATTATGTACGCTGTAGAAATGATAGGTTTGGGACAGGTGTAGTTGATTTTATGGCATACATCATAATTCATAGCCTTTGGTTTTTGTGGTTAGGCTTTAGTTGACGGTTTGTTTCAGTAGACCTCGAGACAATTCTTCTGTGGAGTACATTTATGTTTGTCTGTTCATTCTCAAATGTCTTCGTATTACTAAAATGGCTCTCACTTTGATCTCACTTTCTACTTTCTAGCGTTTCCTCCTCAAAGATGATGCCGTGTTGTTTAGGCTGAAATTTGGGACTAGAGGGAAGCCATACGATGAGCAGTATACTTAGCTTTAGCTCTACCCATAACTATTTTTCGTTGCTCAACTAGAGCCATTTAAATGAGCATAAAATAGTCTTAGGTACGCCTAGCTCTATATATTGTCTGGAAATATAATTCGTAAAATAAAATAGAGTTGATCCTGGGCTAGTTCACGGCAAATTTAAGTCGGCTTAAGCCGGGCAAGATCGGGCCATAAAATAGTCATAACTGTTTAGGTTGGGCTAAATATTGACCCTGGCCAGGCTGGCTATAGGATAAAATTGGCAGATAAGATTTCCTCTCCCAGCAAAAGTTGAGAAACATTTAGCGTCTCATCATGAGAGGCAAAATAGCCTCTCATAGGTACCAAAGCAAGAATTACCGAATCAAAGAAGGTCTTAATGATACTAAAATTTGAAGTTGATATCAAATTACTATACCAAAGGAGGTATTAGTGATACCAAAGTTCAAAGTTGATACCAAAGTAAGTATAATTGATACCAAAACTCAAAGTTGATATTAGTAATTACACTAGGTATCAAAATAAAGTTATTTTGGTATTGTTACTAATTTTACTAAACTTTGGTATAAATTGGTATCAAAGTTCAGCATCTGTTTTTTTTTTTTTTTTTTTTGCACAAAATATTAAGCGTACCCATGTGAGAGGCCATTTCATGAGAGGCCTAGACAAGCTCACAAAAGTTGTCCAACTACTATTACCATGTGAAAAGGGAGAAAGAGAGAATCAGAAACAAACGAGGCGAAATTTCTAGCTCTATGACATATCCTTAGTTGAGAATTGAGATCACCTGTGAAAATTTAACTATTTAAGATAGTAGTGCTAAGTGCTAACTTAGAAGAATCCATAAAACTTTATACATGTTGGAAAAGATATATAAGCATATAAAGTAACAACATACATACCCCAGTAACTTAGCTGTTCTCTAATACTATCACAAAGACACAGACATTGCAGAAAGGTTAAACTTTCATGTTTACAGCTTTGAAAATTCGACTATTTCGCGTCGTTTTCATCAAAGAGAGAGTAAATGGGGAAGAGAGAGCTTTTAATTAGAGGAGTAAAATGCAGCAGAGGTTTTGTTTGTCACTAGTACTTGGGTTGGTGGAATATGATGGAGACTTGTTGCTGCCAAAGAGATAGTAATGGCATTACCAGGCATCTTTCTTCCACTTCGTACTTCTCCTGGGGCTTGGTATCACTTGCTTGAAGGCCCCATATATGGCTTCCTGCATAATGAAAACAATCTACTTTAAATTTATTCCTGGAGTATAATCTGCAGCTGTTTACTGTACAACTGTTTCATATGTATATACTGTACTAGATTCTTAAACCTATGTTACTCGAACTTGAGTACGCGTGTTTGACATGGCTATGTATGTAGAGTCGATTACTTGAAAGAACTTTTTGATGTTTATGGTTGGAGAATGAAATGTTAAGTGTCTATACTCTAAACTAATGTTTAAGTGTCGAGGATCTAATCATTTAACGTAGACGTGAAATGAGGAGTCTGAGTAACATAGTTCATAACTAAGGAAAGAAATTACGCCTAATGACATTGTAGATATAGAAAATCTTACTCCAAAATAATAGGCAATTAATATTTTTTAGGGGGCATTCTCTTTACTTGACCTTATTAGACTTAATTAGTCCTTAGTATCCTTGATTTCATTTTATATTTTCACTTAATTGAACCTTAATTAACCCTAATTAGACTTAAACAGCTTTTGAAAAAATTATTAGATGAAAAAAACACCATCTTAGTAAGCACTAAATACCAATATAAGAGGGATTTTATATTATTATTACATCTGTGATCTTAATACAAGTATTATACAATACTATGACCTAATTGGAGCTGGCTGCAATTGTTTAAAAGTACTCATCACATAACTCATAAGTGATTATTCTCTCTTTTGCTTTTTTTTTTCCTGTCAAAGTTACAAGAACTTTAGCAGCCTCTACATGAAAAGCAACTATATGAGAGGAGGAAACAGAGGAAAATACTGAATTCCTTATTACTTAAGAGTCTTTCTCCATATAAAATGAAACTAATAAAGACAAAAGTATCAATATACCTCCTCACTTTTGTTTTAAATGAAAGGTTTACTTTTTCACGCAACCCAATGCGTTTCTTTAATCATTAATATCTTTAGTTGTTCACACGTAAAAAATATAATTAAATAGTATGCATCGAGACGAATCTAACAAGATCTCACTTGATTATATTTTTCTTTATACCATAGCGATAAATTGAAATCAAAATTGATCAATGAATAGTGTCATTTCATCCGATGTTTTATTTAAAACAAAAGTATAAATCCGTGGTTTAACTAAATCAAAAATAGCCCTGAAGGTTAGAAGTACTCAAAGCCTCAAAGGCCATCTACACTTTGTGTAAATTGACCTCAAAATATGACACTTTGAAGATTACAGTGCAAAAAACTAGTGTAAAATGTTCACTAATGACAGATATAGAATGTAGATTAGATTAATTATGGCCTATGGCTCCTCGATTATGGAATATGATTACATCTAATTCTTAATAAAAAAAATTTAGTTGTTGTAACCTAAAAGATAAATTAGGGTACTAAATACTACTATGACAGCATGATTATGGTGTTGTAGGACCATTACACTGATTAGAGTAACCTTTTTTGCCCCCCATGAAAAGTCATACTACGAGACTCATCAAGGCCATATATCATATATCCACCCATAAGTAGATAAAAATATTAATCACACCAAATCAATGCTTGCACATGATATTAGCCAAGGACAAAATTGATGACCCTACTTTATTTGTAGTAGGTTAGCCAAAGGAACTCATTTTTGCACTTTTTTTTTAATGATTGATTTTCACATTACTAATAGAGATTTATTAAAATATTTGTAATAGTAAAATATAGAGGAATCCGACTACAAATCGTCAAAGTTAGTTTTGTAAGAAACCGCCTACTTTTAAATTAAAATTAGGCAATGACAATCCCTATATTAAAAACAGATTTAGCCCAATAGCAACTAGTTTGATTTCTTTCAGTGACTAGTTTAATCAATTTGGTGATTAGGTCTACTTTTATATTAAATATTTCTTTTCATAATTTGTGATTTGGTGAATACTATATGACAACCTCAGAGAGTAACACGCGCATGGTATTCCAAGTGAATATATACTTCCTCCATTCTAAATATAAAATGCTTATTATTTTAGGCCGTTTCGAAATAAATAAAACATTACTTTATTTGGTATTTACTTCTTTCTATCTCTCTCCACATCACATGAATCCCTCTTTTCTCTCTCTATCTCTTCCCTGTCCCAAATTCCTGTGACAATATACTATGCTTCATTTGAAACGGAACGGAAGAGTATGTACTTTAATTTTTATCTGAAATGAACATCATCGTTTCCGATAAGGAGTATAGAGAGTAATCCTTTTGAATGAAAAATTCTATTTAGTTTAATACTCATATTAGCTAGCTAAATGACATAAGAAATGTATGAGCCCTACACAAAGTTGACAGTACAATCATAAATAAGCTCCATTACATTTATGAGACAAAAATTTAGCTAAACGAAATTTAGCCAGATAACTTCAATCTTAAAACATTTGCATTTGACCATAAACCATCTCGATAATGATTGGACAAATACAAACAAAACTATCAAAATTAAAACTAATTTTTTTTAACATATTCCCTAAATATCTAATGGTGTGGACTGTTTATAGTAGCAGGTTCCTTGATTATCATTTGGATGGTAGTTAGGATTGCCAAATATGAAAAGAAAGGTGGTTAGCATTTTAGCAATGACCTCTAAATAAAGCAGTATTGTGTGTCATTATCAGACGAAAATGAGGTCTTGAAAGTTGAGTTTTTGTACTCATTTCCTATCTCACCACCCACCCACTGAACAAGAGAGTGAGAGTAATCACTATCTAATTTTCCATTAATGAACATGGCAGAACCATAACTTGCTCCGGTTTCTAGGCGACGATGACTCGTTTGGTTACCGTTGGAACTTAATTCTCATGGGAAGTTTTATTTTATGGGAAGTAAATTTCCTAAGAAGTGGCTTTGGGTGTTTGGTTGAGCATAGGAATGTGTAATTGATACAAAAATTTCTAATCAGCAAGAGGGGGTTGGTGATTAATTTCCTACACTTTATAGGAATTGACATTTCCTTGGAAATTCTATTTCCCATGAATTCCTTATTTCCTGCATACCAAACAAGTACCCTATTTTGTACTTCTTAGGAAATCCAAATTCCGGTAGAATTTGAGGTGGGCCAAACAACCTCTTAAATATATGACTATATGAGCATATGGTTATTTCTACAATCAGTGTCAATCACACCATATCAAGTACTTCCTCCGATTTTGAAAGCAACAAAGAAATATTTTATATCTCACGAAAAATACTCCTTTGTTGTATTTAAAACGAAATGGAAAAAGTATTAGTTACACAAAAGATATAAAAAGTTCAACAAAATTTATAAATATTAATTAGCCTTTCTTTTAATATATGCTAACTTTGTACATATTTTGCTTTAATTTATTTTTTTTATTTTGGTAATAATTGACGATATGCCGTCTAATACAAGACTTTGCCTTATTATTCTATTTACTTCTTTTAACAAAATAAAAAAGGGGGTGTAGTTATTAGTTACTCTATCTTCCTTAATATGGAAATTGAGACACCTTGACTAGATACTTTTCTAGATGGCAAAAATAGGTATTTCTGGCTTCAGCCTTCAAATATCATCCTATTTCTTAATAAAAGTCGACCTATTACCATATAACCGTCTTAAACAAGAACTACTCTAATGTGCATGGGAAAATAAGGACTTAAAATGCGATACCAAGTTCTTCTTACAAAGCAGAAGTCTGATCCAAACACCCAAAAAAAGGCCAAAAGCTTACAAACATGATAGATAAAGTTTGAGCCTTAAGTTCAAAATACTTAAACACTCAACTTTTTTCAATTCAAAAACTTTGGTCCCAAAAAAAATATGTGCATTTGGCCTATTCTTTATCTTTAATGGTCCAACTACAACCTATGGAGGAAAGTGGAGACAGACAGAATATGCATTCTCAAATAAAAGTTCCTTCTTCGTACTGACAATTGTATAGTACTTATTTCATAGTTCATGCAATAGTCATTTTTGTTCAAAAATTAAAAAGAACACCTAACTGAAGTCATGTCCTATTGTCCTTATGGCCCGTTTAATAGTTCGTTATAGATAGTGCGTTTAATAGTTGGTTATAGATGATGGTAATGAGAACAAGAAATTTTCAATTACTTAACTCTTCACATTAAAAAGTTTTTTTACTCGTAATTAGGTAATTAATGTAGTGTAAATTTTCCTGCATAACCCTATTAGAATAGCACTTAGACTTGACGTAAACAATATCAGAAATAGCTGGTAGGTTAGACTGTTGACTTTTCATGAAAATCTCTAATTAATACTAGGTTTTAATTTTAACTTTTGAACAATTAGTGGTTCTGCTCTATTATTGAGCACAGAGCAGGTGCCACTTATGGTTGTTACAAACTTAGGATGCTAAAACATCACACCAGCATGTTACCTACTTTCTGTTTTTTCTTACGTTTAGTTTTTTCAATTTTTCAATTTTCATTTTATGTTTTTTCCATGTTCCATTCTAGTTATATCAAGGCCTAAAATAGAATTTATGTAGCACCGAAACAATTTAAAACCGGAAAGTTTTTTATATCCGATAATTTTTTGGGCTTCATTAGCACGGAAATAGTTGGAAGTATTTCGAAAATGAAAATATTTCGAAACTGAAAAGTATTAAGTTTTAGAGATTTCCGTGCTTCATAAAATAGAATTGTAGTATCTCCTCAATGTAATACACTAATACACACTTCTTTAGACCTCGGTCCTCATTTAACATGACAAACACAATTCTGAATTTCTGACAACTTTGACGTACCCAATAAATCAAAACACACAGTACTAAAATTCTGATCTTGTAAAAAACAAATTCAAACAAAAAAAATCATCAATCTTTTGTACTTCCTCTGTTTCAAATTACTCGCTATATTCTAACTTTTACGTTTGTCGATGCACTACTTTGATTACTAATATTTTTAATTATGTATTAGAGTAAAGTATAAAATTTTGATTTTCTAAAAATATACATTGAGACAAATCCAACAACATATTATATTATAATATTTGATTTTATCTAATAGTAAATAATACATGGTCAACCCTCATTCATGAATAGTGGAATTTTCAAAGTGTAGCAAGTAATTCGAAACGGAAAAGTAGTAAAACAATAAAACTTACCCAGAAGTTAGACTTGTTTGATGACAACCCCAAGAAGTTGGGCTTCTTACTCATCTTTGTAACCTTCACAGTAGCTCCACCAACATCACAGCTACTACTAGTAGTAGTAGTACTAGTACCATCATCAGACAAGAAACTTGGAAAGACAAAACTACCCTCAGTTTTACTCTTCAAATTTTGTCCACCTCTTTTTCTCCAAGAACCAAACAAGCCCTTATTATGATTATTATGATTATCTCTTCTACTACTGCTACTACGACTAAGAACAATAGTCCCAAGTAAGCCTTTTTCAGGACTAGTGTCCTCCAAATTAAGGGAACCATCAAAGGAACCTTGTCTTTTTCTAAGGAACCTAAAAGAAGAAGACTTTCCTACATTAGAAGAAGAAAATATGTAAGGACCTTCTAGAACAGTAGTTGGGGAGGGTGTTTTAGTAAATTTAGTCTCGTTGAGTAACCTAGGAGGTAACTCTAAAGATTTGTTGTTGTTAGAAGGAAGAGCAAGTGTAAGACAAGGTAAAGGTTTTCCAGGTTGTTCTTCCCAACTAAAGGGTACTGATGCTGAAGTGTGGAGTGGTGAATTCAGATTTGATGAATAATGTTGGTGTGATTTTAAAGGGAGTAGAGAGAATAATGGAAGTGTTGGAATTGTTGTTGTTGTTGTTGTTTTTGTTGTTGTTGTTGAATTTGTGTTTGTATCAGTTGTTTCTACTTCAGATCCCATCTCTTTTGTTTATCTGTTTTTCTCTCTGTTTCTGTTTTTTCCTTTGTGTTTCTCTGTTTCTCTTTGTGTTTCTCTGTTTTTCTCTTTGTGTTTTTGTGTTTTTCTCTCTGCTAGTGTTTGAAATGTGATGGGTGGTGAGAGTGGAGAGTGGTGTGGGAGAGACAGAGAGTTGAGGAAGGAAGAGGGAGAAAAGTCAGTGGTACTGACTACTGACTTGTGTGAGAATGGGGGTTTTGTGTTTTTGAGTACACAAGAAAATAGGATAAATTCTATATTTGAGTTATGACATTTGGGGTTTTGTCCTCTCTGGCGGGCCTCTAATTTTTTGTGTTTTTATTATCGAAGTTATTACCTTCGTTTTATATTATTTGCAACGATTTGATAAAAAGTGTGAGTAGAAAATGTTTAATCGTAAATAATATGAAATGGAGGTAGTATTTTTTTTAGTTGTAACATCTTTTATTGGCTACGGGTGTTAGGCCTCATTTTTGGAATTAGAGAAATCGGACTGAAATAAATTTAAAGGAAGGGAACTGAAATGAGAGAAACTGAAATACAGATAATAATTGAACTGAATAGAATGGAACTGAAAGAACTCAAGATAAGTCTAAAAGAACAATGTCTAAATGATGCAGAGTTAAGTTTGAGTCTACGCTAGTTCGGCTCGGTTCATTAGCATGTTGAATCGAGCTCAATTGAGTCGACTTTTGACCAAGTAGATCTCGAGTAGCTTGTAACTTTCTCGGGGTAAAATTAACCATAAGATAGAAAATGTACTGGATTTAAGTACTTTGTTATAGACAATTGGATATTTGAGCTTCTCATGAGTTTTGGAGTCAAGTATTGAGTTGCTCAACTCGACTCGCCAACATCTCGAGTCGATCTTGAGTTCGATCCGTGCTCACTCGAGTCGAGTTTTAACCGAGTCGATCTAGAATAGCTCGCAAATTATCTCGTCATATTTACAGATTTTACACCCCTAATCTTGGCTTTTATATTTATCCATCATCTAATATTTTGGTTATTACTTTATTCATTTCAAAATTGTAACTTTACTTGTGTATGAAAACAAATGCTTTAGTATATATATTCGCCATTTTCTTTACTCCTATATGCAACATTGTTGACTTTCACATTTATCAACGAATAACCTTAACCTTTTATATATCTAATTATAGATTTGTAAAAATCACTGTATAAATTTACATATTATAAAAATATATATTAAGACAAATTTAACAATATCTCACATGATTATATTTTAGCTTTACATTAAAATTACCAAAGTTAGTCAAAATGTAAGCAATTGGATCTTGTATGGTTGCTTTCTCTTTACATTGCAGATCAGTATGACTATATAGTTAAAATAACGTTTTTTATCATACTTTATGGAAGAGTGTTATATAACTAGAAAATCTTGTTTGGTCTAAGAGACTAAGGGGGCGTTTGGTTTGAGGGAAATTGGAAAGGGAAAGGGAATATAACCCCTTGATTCCCTTTTATGTTGTTTGTTTTGGGGGTTTTTTCCCGCCCTTTCCCCTCCTTACCCCCAAACCCCTCTAATTTAATTACCCACACCCCCCAAGGTTTCACATTCACTTTCTTTGTCTCATCATAGACTACCTCCTTGCCCGTCCAACCACCACCACCAAACCATCACAACCTAACCCAATCATTACCACCACTAACCGGCCACCACCCAACCACTTCCTTGACCACCCATCCGCTAGCAACCCTAACCCGACCACCGGAACCTTAAACCAACCACCACCATCTGACCACCCAACCACCGCACACCGCATTGTCTCCTCCACGCCAACCAAACGGTGACGCAGTTAACGACGACAAGAAGGGGAGGGGGAGCGAGAGGGCGCGACGCAGGGGAGAGGGTGGCGGGAAGAGGAGGGGGAGGTGCGGCGGTTCGCGACGCTACTGGGTGGAGAGAGGGTGGCGGCGGCACTACAAGGGAGGAGGAACTGGTGGTGCTATGGTGGAAGAGAGGTAGGAGGAAGAAAAAGAATTTGTATCAACCAAACAACACTTAACATCTAAGGGTTTTGCTTTCCTTTCCCTCTCTACCCCTTTTTTGATTCCATTCCCTTTACCCCATGACAACCAAACACCCCTAAGAGTCGTAGTACCCGTGGAATAAAACTGTTGAATTATTGATTTCTTTATTTTCCTTTTAGTGGGAAAGGTGTTTCATAGGAAAGTATATATTATTATAATAGGGGTGCTTAATTGGGTTGGTGCAAGGTTTGCTTGATGTCGTTCCTTTATTCATCTTTAGAAAAAAAAAAAAAAAACTCTATAATCATATCTTAACAAAGATCAATAACTATATATAATTCAAATTAGGGTTATCACATTCAATTGATAAAAATAAGTAAATTCATTTAGAGTTATTATATATATATATAAGTAACTATATTTTGATCTATAACAAAAATAGTACAAAATACAAAAAAAGGTACATTGTTTTTTTTTTTTTATTTAAATATATTTACAAAATTATATACATTAAAAATCAATAATTTTAATAACAATAATCCTAAAAGAATAAATACTAGGTTTTTAAGTTTCTAACTTTTATTTATTTTCTTAACATATAAACTTTTTTTTACTAAAATAATAGAAATTCCGGTCCAACCGGTCCGGAGCGGAATTTTTTGGATTTGGACCAGACAGGATCGGTGGACTGGAATTCTGATATTCGACGGACCGGGGACCGAACAAGAATCCCGATCTAATCCGATGCGGTCCGGACCGGTTTGTGCATACTCTACCTATATATAAATAATATAATAGTCTATTAAGTACATTTTTTTCCATGTCCAAGAAAATGATACGATCTCAAAGAAAATTTACGAGAAAAAAACATTCACAAAATTTAACTATAGGATTTATAGAATTCTAACACATCAATCTTGTATAGTTGCATGTCATATCATTTTAGTTGGGAGAAAATGAACTACACATAGATCAAATATAGTATATATAACCTTTTTTGGAGATTGAAATTTTACGACAACGTGTGAGTCTAAACTATCTAAAATTCCTCATCGTTTACTTGTTAGGATAATAAGTGGTATATATGATCTAGAGAGAGGGGTGTTGACATGTCATTGCACCTCTTTTGTCGGTAAAGTTTTGTATTAATAGTCAAAATGAAAGCAAACTTTATTAGTATAACATGATTAAAAAAAAACATGATAAAAAAGGGAGAATTTTTGAGATAGAAAGAGACTAATTTCGACATTGTTGACGCGTAATTTAAAAGCGAAAATGAGAGCTAACGGAGATTTGGTGCACTAGGATTTTATAATCATGCAATGCATTTTCTGCCCACCTTTAAAGAAGAGGAAAGCATGTTACTCTTTTTTTCCCTCAATATTTTTAGTGTGTAACTAAAGAACTATAACTTTCCTTTAAAAATAATTGAGCCGTTTCATATTTTTAAATTTGCCGATGCATGATTTCAAATATTAATATTTTAAATTATTAATGAGGAAAAATTATAAACAGTTAATATTAAAAAATTATACATTGAGACGAATCTAACAATATTCCGTATAAATATATTTTTCCTAAAATATAAAATCACCGAAGATAATCAAAGTGTAAGATGTAAATAGTAAACACTATATAAATGGTGTAATTATTTCTAAACGGAGAAATTATATTGTCTTTATCTTGGTTGTAGCCTTTTAGGGTGTAGAAGCAAATATGGGATAATATAAATGGAAAGGCTTATTTGCGTAACAATGGAATAACTAACATGGTAAATCAAATTTAAGTTAGTAAAGTAGTTTTTTTAAGGCATTAGTAAAGTGGTACTACTTTCGTTTTTTTAAATGTTACACTTTATTTTAAGGGATAATCGATATAAGGCATAAAAAACTTGACAAATAAAAGTTCACCAAAAGTTGATTTTGTTTTGGAAAATGTAAGAAAATCATTAAAGTATTAGATGGGAGAAAAAAACGTGGTAGGTGGAATGGTTTGTAGTAGGTTTATGAAATAAGTGGTGGCCAAAATGACGTAGAAAATTGAGTTAATATGGTATAAAAGGAAGTATATATAGATAAAGTACTTGATTAGGTAGAAAAAAAAATAAGATTTTTCACTCTCTACTTGCTAATGTTGACAATGAGCTAGATGCTCTTTCACATTTCTGTTAACTTATCCTTCTTTTACTTTTTTTGATTGTATATATGAAAGCATAACAATATATTTTTCTAGCATTAATATGATTAATATAAAAGCATAACAATACAACAAACGGATATTAGCAACATACGACATCACACTTAACTGCTACTTATAAACTACTCCAACCGCTATCTACTACTATAATCACTATCTTACCAAACACTCATAATTTTTTTAAGTAGCGTTTTGATCTTGTCTAACCGCTATTCGCTACCTAAAGCTAGTGCCAAATAAGTATTATATTGACCGAATTTAGCTATTTCATGAGTATTATTATCGATTACTAATTTTCTTAAGTAGCGTTTCAATTTGGTCCAACCGCTAACCGCTACCTCAAACGCTAGTGCCAAATCAGTACTCCAACTAGTGTTATATTGGTAATCAGTACTCCAACTAGTGTTATATACTTATATTGGTGCTTGTTCAGTTGTTTGTAAACATAAAATTGTAAGAACTGGCTCATCGTAAGTTCCTGAGGCTAAAATGATAAACATTGAGTCCAGAAATAAACCAACGGCATGCATGTTACATTACTGTTGTGTATAGGATAAAGCAAGCATGAAGCATAAAACATTATCAGTAAATTAGGTTTAAACTTTTAAGGTGTGATTAGTTTGGATCAATTTTCAACAAATAATTTAGTCAAATTTCATTGATTGCCATATAAAGTACAAGCAAAAGTGCAAAACTGTAGTTGGCTCCAAATAAGAAATAATATATTCTAAGTTTTTCCTATGCAGTTTCATATTCTAGGAAGTATGAAATTTTTTTGGTTAATCTTAATTAAAAACAAAGTTTTACATACAAATTTCTACGATCGTTTGGTTCACCTCAAATTTCACTGGAATTTGGATTTCCTATAAAGTATAAAATAGGATAGTTGTTTAATTTAGTATGCAAGAAATAATAGGAAATTCATGGAAATAGAATTTTCAAGGAAATGAAAATTTCTATGAAATTAATCACCAACCTCTCCCTGGTGATTAGAAATTCCTATGTTAATTACAAATTTATATGCTCAACCAAACACTCACATCCACTTCCTAGGAATTAGACAAGAGAAATTAATTACTTCCCTTAGTTTGAAATAAGACGTCCCATGAAAATTAAATTCTAACGATAACCAAACGAGTCTAAATAGCCAACATCACAATTTTTGTCACTTTTTAAAAACTTATTATATTTTTTTTCTTTCGTATACACCAAACAAGCACTATATTATAATATATATATAACCCTAACAAATTATATTAACAAAAGTTCATGTTTGATGGGGTCTTGCATGAGCCATCGACTAGGGGAGTAGAATTTATTATAGATTAAACCATACACATGATTGATGAGTGACATGATAGAGTTATTAGTTATACATAACATATGGTGATCGATTGGTCATTGGTGTGTGCAAATTAAATCTGCTCGAACTCCATCCACAGTTGGTTTGTGGGCTTGTGGCACAGCAGTGGCGTATCCAGGAATTACGGGATGGGGGTACGGATGAGAAAAATTCAAATAAAACAAAATACAATACTTGAGTTAAGTTACGACTAAAAATTCAAATCAAAATACAATGCCAATATCAATTAATAATTCAAATTACAACTAATTTAAAACGACAAAAATACATAAGTAATTTCAATTCACAACCTTTATTTCAATTTTACAATCTCTAATTTCAATTCAA
Organism: Beta vulgaris subsp. vulgaris; assembly: GCF_026745355.1. Taxonomy (NCBI): domain Eukaryota; kingdom Viridiplantae; phylum Streptophyta; class Magnoliopsida; order Caryophyllales; family Amaranthaceae; genus Beta; species Beta vulgaris. Next base: position 61,150,477 of record NC_079202.1, on the reverse strand, counting down.
GTAATCTCAATTTCAATTCAAGTAATGAAGTAATCTCTAATCTCAATTCAAGTAATTTCAATTCAACTATTCAAGTAATTAGTAATCTCTAATTTCAATTCAACATTTAAATCTCTAAGTTCAATTCAACTATTCAAGTAATCTATCCTTTACAAATTAGCAGAAATTATACAAAAAATTAAAAAAAAAAAAACAGAAAGTGGCGACGGGAGTTACAGAATACAAACTTACAGTGAGACGTGAGTTCTGCTTCTTACTGCCGGGCCGCCGGCGGTGGCGTCTCGTGCGAGTCATGCCTCGTGGGCTCGTAGTCGAACTCAAGAAGAAGTGAAGAACTCTGGCAAAGGGCAAAATGGCGACAACAACCGAACGTCTACAATTCTGGGCACAGCGTGAAAGTGGCGACTGAAAGCATCAAAGCAGTACGTCCGGCACTGCGGCACAGCGGCACTCCGGCAGGCGAAAAGAAAGAAGGAGAGAGAAAAGAAAAAAGAAACGTTATCTTTATTCTTTAGACTGACACCAGAGGAGAGAGAAAGATGGGGAGTTACTTTAGGGACGCGTGAGAGAGAGAGACTGAGAGAGTAATGAGGAGCATTTTTGTCAGTTTTGGGAGCCCGTTTCTTTTTTTTTTCCCTTTTTTTCTTTTTTTTTCCCTCAATTTTTTTTTTGAAAATGGGGGTACAGCTGTACCCACTGTACCCCCAGTGGATCCGCCTCTGTGGCACAGAGACACAGAGTCACTCAGCCTTATTCATTTTCCATCCAGTTATTGAAGGTGTCTTCATTTATTTGAAAAGATGAGTCAATGACTTTATTGTCTCTCCTCAATTCATATAAATCTTGTCTTTATGATTATTTTTTTTAAAACAAAATTTTACTTCAGAGATAAGGCATAGGGATCGGATAAAGATAATTACTAGGTTAAATTTTCGGATCATTATTTTATAATATCTCATTTTATTATATCCGTGTTTTAAAAAACACAATTGTGAAATATGGTTGACTAAACCCCTTTTTATGAGTATATTATTATATTATTTTAAGAAAAAACTTGGGGACGCATGAATATATTCTATCATGTATTTTTGCATATAACCTTTTTTAATTTATTCCTATTTTACACATTTGTCAAGGCTTGAGATTCGAAACTCTATGAGAATGGGTGATTTTCACCTCTTATCTCATCTTGTATATCACTAATTTCCTCTTTCATAAGTATATTATTATAGTACTTTAAAAAAAACTTAAGAATGTATGAATATATATTATGATGTATTTTACATATAATCTTTTTTATTCCTATTTTTGCACATTTGCCAAGGTTTGAGATTCGAAACTCCACGAAAATGGGTGATTTCCACCTCCTCTCATCATGTATATCACCAATTAGATATATGTTTTGTAAGACTTTATAGAAAAAATAAATAGGTGGACTATATGAAAGTCTGAAACATCCTTTTAGATGAATCATAATAACTTCGAGATAATAAAAATATGACTAAAGCATAGAATGAAACTCAAGTTCTAGCCTGAACGGTGCGTCTGGGAAAGAGATATGGGCTCCAAAGACTCATAGTGGAATCGGATTGTCAATCTGTGATAAAACGCCTCTCCAAGCATGCTATCCATCTTTATGAGTTAGACCTTGTACTCCATAATATCTTATCTGGTTGCATTGTTTTTTCTTCCATTAGTTGGTCACATGTCAAACGTGACAGAAATACAGTAGCTCATATCTTGCAAAGTTCATTCCTTTCGGGGTTGAACAAGTGTGGGAGAACCCCTATCCTAGGGAGGTGGCTCCTTTTATTTTGATGGATTCTTTATCTATGGAGTAATAGTCGCATGCTTTTCCCCTAAAAAAAAAAAGTTCTAGCCTGAAACTAACCCAACCCCATTCCAAGAAAACTTTACTCATATTAAGCATATAAATAAACAATAGTCAATACAGCTATGGGCAAGCAAAATCAAATCCGATTTTTAAAGTTGTATTCATCAGTAACAAGTTATTTAAACCACAAACATCATGATCTATCTTTAATCCTGTTATTTAAGACACAAAGATAAACCCTAAATATTATGAATTACTTCCTCTATTGCCATTATATATTACTTATGAATCATAATAGGATTTAGTGTGGAATAATTTGAAAAGGTATTAGATAGTTGAGTTTATTTTGTAAGAGACGGTGTACTTTTAAATTGAAATAAGGTAATAATAAGTCCAATATTAAAAAGAAAATTAATCCAATAGTGACTCGTTTAATTTCCTTCGGTGATAAGTTTAATCCATTTAGTAATTGGTCTAATTTTATATTAAAATTAAACCGTCTTTTTTAATAATTTTTGTAAATATTTTTTTAAAGAAAAGGCTTGGGAGGAATCTATATTCTCAACTTTGCTTATTTTTGTATTTGACTAAAGGAAACATTTTCTTCTTCTTATATTCAAGTAAAGTTATATACGCCTAATCATAAAGCATTTGTTTGATTAAAGCACAAAGAAACATGTGGTAGTATTATTGGTACAAGGCTATAGAGAAAAACAGCTCTTTCTGCTTTAATTTGTTTTGTCCTTCTCTTGGATTGTTTTTTCTAATGAAGGTCCAAATCATATGGATCCTTATATCAGGCCCATTTTTGGACCACCATTAACCTTTTTACCTTTGCAGAGATCGTAAAGCACATCATTATTAATTTTTTTATCCCACTTTTGAGTACCTAATCATGTTGGACAAGAGTGCTCCTACGTAAGAAAGATATTTCATACCTTATTTAATAGAATAATAACTTAATTATAAGCTAAATAAATGTAGTAATTTATGGTTTCACGTGTTTTTGGACTTTTTTATATAAAATTATATGACCCCAATTATTCTTTTGTCTTTAATTGCATACCTAATCTAAATATTACAAGAAAGAAAAAAGAAAAAATTAGGTTTTATCGTAAGTCTATAATTATTTGAACATATTGAAACTTACTAAACCTTATTATGAATCATAAACTTATTATCACTAAAGTAGAAGTGATAGCGGAATAGGTTGGGCTTGGCCCAAAAATGGCATGATCCAAATCTAGGTGTTTGACCTTGCCTTTTTTGGCTGGAAATTTTATGCCCAAACTTAGGGGAAAATCGAGATGGGCATGTTCGGCTTTAGGGCCGGAACATATCTTCTAGCACATGAATTGTTATTGTATAGTAAGTTTCAAACATGCAACCAATAAGTGGTAAAGTAGAAGTCTTACCATCTCTACCAACTATTTTTTTTTTTTTTTGATTAGGAAATTAAGTCAGCCCAAGGGCTAACCCCTACCAAGGCTACTAGCCTTGTAGGAACTACCAGCACATTGACTGGTAAAGCATGCAAAGCATGCTAAGGAAATATCCCAACATAATGCTGGGGGTAAGGATCGAACCCCTAACCTCAGAGATCAGAGGGGAATGCTCTACCATATGAGCTAGCTCCTCATCCTTATCTCAACCAACTATTATATAGATATATCTTGTATTCTTGTATTATTGTTTTTTTTAAGGTGAGATGAGGGGGGATCACTTGAGGGTGAACACGGAAAAATCCTCAAATGAGTCTCATGCGTTTTGATTCTTGGACCTAAGAGATATAAGTTTGGAAATCGATGCCCCTACTCCACCACCTCAACCTCAATTTTTTTGTTTTTAGGTAGGTAAGATGAATGACCCTACTGAACTAACACCTCGCTCAAGTTTAACCAGTCAGGTTTGCAGGTCAGCCCGCCTTGGCATGAAAGGGAAATTATAAGGGCAACCTCACCCCAACCCAAAGACTAAAGAGCCCCTAGTGGGGTTTGATCCCATGACCTTGATGTTATAAGGTCAAACCTTTACCATTAGATCAAGTCTTACTTTGTAGTTTTATTGTTTTTATTATGTTTAGCTAAATCATAGAAGTATTTCTGAAAAAAATGATATCTACATAAAAAGGCCCAAATAGAAGTAGTAACTAGAAATAAGCTGTTCATGGGCCGATCCGCATTTCGTCCCGGAAGTCAACGCATGACACCAAAGATAAACAGGCCTTCTAAGAGTAGTGTAGTATATAATAAGCCCGCATCAATAACACTAAACAACTGTAAAAAATGTAGGGTGTCTTAATAGAATTTCATGCGGAAAGTCGCAATTTTTAAGGCAAATTCAGATGAATAAAACATAATAATACAATGGTTTTAGATGATTATGTTCTAAAATGTAAAAAAAATTGCCTTTTCGTGATGCTACTTGGGTCCATTTTTATTAAAATGATGTGCCTCATGGACAGTGGCGGATCCAGGAATTGAACCACGTGGGTTCGAACATGTTCAAACATAAAGCCAAAACTAACATTACTTATACGAAGCGTGCGGCGAATTTTAATATTACTACTTATATTCAAAGGTGCTAAAGACACTTACGCTGATTGATTGTATTCTAAAGCGACATTATTTTTCAATTTTAATCTTTCAATGAGATGAAAAAATATTTATTTACAACTATTAATTTAAAATTAAGTCTTTTTAAAGGGGCTTCCATCGGTTTTTACCGTTGGAAATCCCCCACCTTTGTTTTTTATTTTGTTTTTAGGTTTCCAATAACGATTTCTCCCTCGAAAGAAAGGATTTTCGATCTCCTTCGTAAGAAAAGGTTTTTCGATCTCCTTCGAAAGACAAGGTTTTTCGACCTCCTTCGAAAGACATGGTTTTTCTCCTCTTTTAAAGGGGAATTTCTACAGGTTACAATCCGGGATACTAGATCTAATGGATTACCGTGAAATTATTTTGTTGGTAAAGAATTATGCGGGATCACAAAGGTTATCAATTTTTCGAATACAGTCAGATGAATCCGACGCAAATCATCCTCACGACTACAAGGGATCGTTAGATTGTCTCTCCAACAAGGCTGTATTTTCCAGCGATATAAGCGGGAGATGTTCCACATTGCAAGATTTGTTTGACGATCGTAGTTTTTATGAAGGAAATTTTTGTTTGATTCAACTTATGTATTTGTTTGATTCGATTGCTTATGTAGATGTCGTATGACTTTTTATTAATGAATTAATTTTACTATTCAAAAAAAAATCTCATTGCATATATTAATCTTCATTATTTAATCAACCAGTGAATTAAAACTCTATTTGTTTTAACTTATATTGATAAATTTTGATGATAAGTTGTCTTTAGGTAAATAAGTGTTAGAAACTGTAAAAACTCTCACTCGTGAAACGGAAAAAAAGATAGTATTAACAATCAAAAAAAATCTAAAATAAATAATTAAAAATTCAACTACAATAAAGTTTTTGTAATAGTTTGGCAAATAAATAAATGCTATCGATAATTGATTGCCTAAGCAAGAAAAATTAGAAGAAAAGTGAAATTAGACGAGATTCATTTTCTATCTATATTAATATATTAAAAGATGTTCTTAACCAAGGAACACACCACGTGGTGCTCTCCTTTAAATTGTTTTACTATAAACTAGTTAATGTTTTAGTACTAGGTGGATGGGGAAATTCTAATGAAAAAAAGCTAAAGGATTAGAAGATATTGAGAAAATAGAACCAAGAAAGTAGTAATAAAAACAATAAGATGAGAAAAAGAAAGGGGAACAAAAAAAAACAAAGAGAGAAAAAAAACAAAGAGAGAAAAAAAAAGGGGGGGGAAAGAAGGGGAAAAACAAAAGATAGTATTAACAATCAAAAAAAATCTAAAATAAATAATTAAAAATTCAACTACAATAAAGTTTTTGTAATATAGTTTGGCAAATAAATAAATGCTATCGGTAATTGATTGCTTAAGCAAGAAAAATTAGAAGAAAAGTGAAATTAGACGAGATTCATTTTCTATCTATATAATATATATTAAAAGATGTTCTTAACCAAGGAACACACCACGTGGTGCTCTCCTTTAAATTGCTTTACTATAAACTAGTTAATGTTTTAGTACTAGGTGGATGGGGAAATTCTAATGAAAAAAAGCTAAAGGATTAGAAGATATTGAGAAAATAGAACCAAGAAAGTAGTAATAAAAAACAATAAGATGAGAAAAAGAAAGGGGAACAAAAAAAAAACAAAGAGAGAAAAAAAAGGGGGGGGGGGAAGAAGGGGAAAAACAAAAGATAGTATTAACAATCAAAAAAAATCTAAAATAAATAATTAAAAATTCAACTACAATAAAGTTTTTGTAATATAGTTTGGCAAATAAATAAATGCTATCGGTAATTGATTTCTTAAGCAAGAAACATTAGAAGAAAAGTGAAATTAGACGAGATTCATTTTCTATCTATACTAATATATTAAAAGATATTCTTAACCAAGGAACACACCACGTGGTGCTCTCCTTTAAATTGCTTTACTATAAACTAGTTAATGTTTTAGTACTAGGTGGATGGGGAAATTCTAATGAAAAAAAGCTAAAGGATTAGAATATATTGAGAAAATAGAACCAAGAAAGTAGTAATAAAAAACAATAAGATGAGAAAAAGAAAGGGGAACAAAAAAAAACAAAGAGAGAAAAAAAACAAAGAGAGAAAAAAAAAAGGGGGGGGAAAGAAGGGGAAAAACAAAAGATAGTATTAACCATCAAAAAAAATCTAAAATAAATAATTAAAAATTCAACTACAATAAAGTTTTTGTAATATAGTTTGGCAAATAAATAAATGCTATCGGTAATTGATTGCTTAAGCAAGAAAAATTAGAAGAAAAGTGAAATTAGACGAGATTCATTTTCTATCTATACTAATATATTAAAAGATGTTCTTAACCAAGGAACACACCACGTGGTGCTCTCCTTTAAATCGCTTTACTATAAACTAGTTAATGTTTTAGTACTAGGTGGATGGGGAAATTCTAATGAAAAAAAGCTAAAGGATTAGAAGATATTAGAAAATAGAACCAAGAAAGTAGTAATAAAAAACAATAAGATGAGAAAAAGAAAGGGAACAAAAAAAAACAAGAGAGAAAAAAAAGGGGGGGGGGGGGGGGGGGAAGAAGGGGAAAAACAAAATACATGCTTTTGCTGGGATTTGATCCCGCGACTTCCCATACACAAGACAATGCTTCACGCGGACTTAACCACTGAACCATAATATATACACTTAAGTAAAATTCAGCGCTTAAAAATATAACCCACTTTCTCTTTCTGCAGTAAAGTTCAATTTTTCCCATATGCTCATGGAGTCATGGTCATGGAAAGAAAAAGGAATTGGAATGACGGTCATGCATGACGTCTTCTAATGCAATAAGAAAAAAATATTACGATAGCTATTATCAATAAATGACATTCATTATATAGTGTTTATTTGCTAACCGCTATTTATAAATCTCAAACGTTATTTGCGTTCACGTTCTACAACTGCTATCCATAATAAATGATGATGAAGAAGGATATCTAGGTTGAGTTCGGGATGAAGAAGGAGGATGAGAAGGCATATGTGGGACCAAAGGTGGTGGTTGTTCGACGATGAACGAAGAGCTGACAAGTGTCGCTCTCCAATTGACTTACGCTTTAATATAGAAAATAATTATAAAAATTATATTAGATTACACTTTATTTTAATGATGTCAAGAGTACTTGCTTATATTATGAGATATTATTTTAGACCTATCACATAATATTTTGACTCTAGAATATTTTGATTCTAGAATATTCTTTAAGATATTACAGTTTTAGTCTTTTGATTATCTCTATTCTATATGGGAAGAGGGGTAGGACACCAAAATATTAGAAACCCCATTTTACCCTCATAACATCTCTATTATAACTACTTCCTTTAATGAAAAAATATAAAAAAAAAACTACCTAATTAATTTTAAAAATAAAAAAATATTACAAAAAGAAAACCATCAAGAATTCAAATATTTCTAATTTATTAGAAATAATGAATAATTAATTTAATTTTTTCCATCTCCTAAAAAAATAATTTTGTACGTATGTTCGCATGCATCGCGTGCATATAAAAACTAGTACTGTAATATAGTAAACGTCATACTTACCGATTTTTTTTTTGTCAAATCGTGCAATTTCTAAGTTTAATATATTGCACTGTATATATTACGTGAAGGCGTCTTATAGTATAATCACATTATATTTTTTACCATTATATTACCAGCCGGATTACATGCGTTTATTTCAACTTCTTAAAGCACTGTCGTGCTTATATAAAAATAATCAGGTTAGATAAGATCGGATAAGAAAATTTAGATCAGATAAGATTAGAGAATTTCATATTAGAAAAGAAAAACTCAAATCAGATTAGATTAATTATAACTATTAAAATAACTATAACCAGAAAAATTCAGACGATCAGACCACATCCTTATTAACACTTCTTTGAACTTATTTGCAAAATAGTTGAATAAGACAGACCCATACATAGGGTGTATTAGTTTTACTTACATGAATTTTTCTGATTTGATCTGACTTTTTTCATTTGATTTAATTTGATTTGAAATTTTCTTATTGTAGCTTTTTTTTTTGCAGTTATAATTTTTCAAATTTGACCTGAATTTTTCTTATATAATTTGATTGGTTTCTAAATAAGCATTGGAGTACTTAAACAAGGGTGCGTTTGTTTTGTTTGAATTATTCTAATCTATTCTGAACATTTCTGATCTGGTCAAAAAATTTCTTATTTGATCTATTCTAATCTGATCTTAATTTTTCTTATCGTAGTTGTTTTCAATTCATACTTATAATTTTTCTGATCTTATCTTATCTAATCTGATATTTTAGTTGCACACTTGCATTGAACTACAAATCCTATTTGTTAATTTAGCAGCCTAGTTAATGTGAGTTGGAAAATAAGCGTATTTTATCAGTTTAAAATTAGTTACAGTATTTTTTTTTATTCATATGAGTCACGAAGGCAATACAAAGTACAAACAAGGAGAGTGGGGATTCGGGCCTGTAACCTATTGTTCACAGCATCTCAATCTTAACCATTAGGCCAAAATATCCTTTGTAAAGTTAGTTGCAATGTAAGGGAATAATGAATGCACGTGAAGAGAGTAGATAATTTTTTTTTTTTTTAAATGAACTCATGTGATACGAAAGTTATAACTAAATAACTCCTTTCACTATTCAAATATGGGAGGAATAATTGAAAAATCCATAAGAACTAACCGAAAATGAAACATACTTTTATACTATTATTAACAACTAGTATATGTACATGCTATGCTGTGCTCCATGCCCAAATGTTTGTTTCGTGTTCTTGCAACTTGCAAGTAGTTGCTCCTTCAATTTATTGATTACCTCATTTGCTAACGGCTGGAGTTTGGACCATTTGATATGACTATCTCCATATGCTATAAAACGTCTAATTCATGTTGTTGCTATATACTCTAGATATTGCCCTATCTCTACATTCTAACTTATCCTTTACCAAAATTTTATAATTTCTTATTAAGAAAATAATATTGCAAATGCCAATAATTCTACAAAACAAACATGTATCCACCAAAAAAAAAAAAAAAAAAAATGTAAATCCAAACTATTATACTAATTATAAGACATCAATAGTTTTTTATTAAAAATAGTGAGTAATCTGACTAATCACCCCTTAAAATAAAGATGTACCCTTGTTGTTCAATTACATATCATATTTATAAGTCCATCTTATTACATCTTTCGTTTTTAAAATGATGTAACATTTTGACCTAAACGTTTGCCAACATGTTACTTTGACCATTAATTTCATCGATTATCGATTATCTACTCAAAATTTTCTGGTCAAAATTGATACTCCCTCCGTCCCAAAATATAGTTCCCATTTCTCTTTTTTCACGGTAATTTATGCAAGTAGAATCTAAGAGGAATAGTAAATATTTTTTGTTTATCTCTATTATATAAGCCAAGGGAGGAGGTGTGGTGTCCTTTTTTGAAACGGTGACTCTTCTCCAAAAAACTCATCACAATCTTTGGGTGACTAAAATACCCTTAATGATCTAATTAATGAAATGAAAAAAATTACAAAAGCAAATCATTTAAAAATTCTCATTCCAACTTGCCATTTAAAACAAGTTTAAAATGATATATGCATCAAATACTTCAATCAAAAATTAAATGGACAAAATATTTATACCTTAAAAAAGATGGCGGCATACATAAAGTGCACATGAAAAGTCTGAACATTCACTACCTTTGATAGTCTTTAATCCAGTTAAACCAACTCTTATTTTTGTTCTTTCTGTTCAATATTCATTCACAAAAAATTAATGTTAACAATCACTCACAACCTTTTTATTTTTTTACATTAGCGAATTAATACATCTAAATTCATCTAACTATATTTAAGTTCAATCATAAATAAAATATAAAATACGAATGGAGTATCTAATAATAGAATAACAAATTTTGAAATTAACGCACGCATCGCGTGCATATGAAGGCTAGTTTAAATAAATGTTGTATGGGAAAAGATGATTTTAGGAGAGAGAATGGAAAATTATTGGTGAAAGAGCATTAATTGTAACATTTTTATTGAATAAACAAAGAAAAAAACAAAATTCAAGAAGCAAATAAATGATGGGACACGTTTTTTCTAGACAAATTATGAAAAAATGTGAAAACAAATATGAAAATAGAAACTATATTTTGAGACACCCAAAATGGAGATGGGAACTATATTTTGAGACGGAAGGAGTACTTAAATAGTGCAAAAATCAAAATTGATACTTAATTAATAGGTAAGATTTATGATAAATCTTTTTGTTGAACAATAAAAAATAGTTTTTTTTTTAAAAAAAACACTAGGTCTAATTTTAGCCTTATCCGTACGAGATCCCATCAAGGACACATCCATCTCATGCATCCTCTTACGTTTGATTTAACCCCAAAATGTCATTGTTTTTGGTCCTATGTTTATGCAAAAATCCAATCCACCATATTGCCCTGTCTATACTTTTCCCCTCCAAAGTTCATAAAACATTTCCCCCTTGGAGAATAATGTCAAAATGATTAACAAACTGTGATCAATATCATGTCCTTTGCGTGTAAATGTTCAAATTCAATGGGCGTTGTAGATAACTATGACAAATATCCCAAATAAAATGGTACTGCTATTTGATGCAGTTATGCAAAAAATTCATCGTAGACTTGAAGGCTATTTCCTACTAATCTAGAGCTCCCTCTAGTTTGCTTATATTTGTTCATTCGGATAAGATAATCATCAATCAATAATAAAAGTTATACCATACGCACGATACACCTGAATCAATAAAATAAATTATGTCTTCCTGCTCCCTAAAAATTATACCATACGGACAATACACCTGAGTCAATAAAATAAATTACGCCTTCCTGCTCCCTCGAGTCATGCCATCGCCAAAGCCATCACCATCGCCAACAATTTCTTACAAATTTACCCACTAGTCAGAAAAATCCCATAACACTAGCTTCAGGAGAAAAAATGCCCATTTATAGTATGGCTTCCCCAACCCACCATTAAAAAGAAGGTGAAAAAGGTAATAGCACTACCCCATAACCTTTGCATAAATGCCTAGTCAAAAAAGACAGCTCAAAACAATTGAATGCATCATTATTCATTCATAGGAAGTTCCATCTTTACCAAACCTTTCAGAATTGCCCAAAAATACTAATTTTCGTATCTTGGATGTCTCCATCACTTAGATTTTCCAGCTTTTTCTAAGCAACATTACACATTTTTCCCTCTTTTACTAGTCAGTTCAACAAGGAAAAGACCTCCTTGCCCCCATTCTATCTGACAAAACTTTCTCCAACATTAGTGGTTAGAATTCCATGTCTAGTTGACACTAAAATTCTCGCACACCAAACGTTGAATATACTCTTAATACATCTTACTAATCACCATGTTAAACATCATTTGTAACAAATCCATGAAAAATTCCAAATCTTAATCATGATCCACAAAGACCAACAACACATTTCATTATGTTTACTTCAAAGTGCATGATAATTATATGGAAAATGAGACGATAAACACGTTTAAATTAAAGTTTTCCACTCACCGAATTGTCAAATTAAAGCATAATCAGGGTTCTCCACATACTATATATTACAAGCTGAGAAACCAACCAAAAGGCACACTAAATCACAACATTAGGCAAGTTATAGACAATTAGCACCGACTAATCTAGGACACTTAAAGGGTTTTAGCACAATTTAGGTCCTACCCTCTTCAAAATGATAACATAATTACCTACCAATCATCAATCGCAGGCTTCGGACTTTTGCTCGGTTCCCAAGCTTAGAACTGTGCCTTCATCAGTTGATAGTGAAGATAGTCTTTTATTGCAACTCATTTTCTTCACTTCCTCGCTTGAGTAAATGCATATCTTTCTTACCATCTTGCAAAACTCCCTGAATAAATATTGATTAATAAGATACAAATCATTATTAGAGAAAGAATTCGCAAGAAGATGAGATTATTATTTGTTGTAATTCACTTACTGCCATGGATCATCGCCTACAAGCATCATATCACCTTCGTCATCTGTGAAAACAACGGCCCACTTATTTCGGGTTTGAAGTTCACCTTTGATGTCAAACATTCTTTCTAGCTCACTTATAAGTTCATCATATCCCTCTAAGATTGTCAGATCCACTGCCCGACCAACAGCAACACCTTGCATGTGTACCTTCCCGATCAAACAAAAACCACAAATACATAGTCAGGAAGCGTGTTGCATTTCTTGCCCGGATTTAGATAAAGATAAACCATTTCAACATTGTATCGTGGAAAATTTTATAATAATTACTCCATCCCATTTTATTTTTCCTATTTGCCTTTAGTAGAGTCAATATTATCATGAATATAGTCAAGAACATTATCATATAGGACTTGGTTTCGCTCACTTCAATCTGTAAGTTCCAGTTATCAACATGTTAACGTCACTACTTATAGAACAACTAAAAAGAGATAAACAGTCAACGACGAGCATTTGAGACAGTGACCAATCCCTTTAGGGCTATTAAATTGGGGACACAAGGAGTACGAAATATAGCAGATCCTTAATCAAGGACCCTTTCATCATCTAGCACATATTCATAAAAAAGTCGAATGATAAGAATTTCACCTTAGTGCGGCTCCTAGTTGAAGATTGAGAAGATTGCTTAGTCTGACTTTCCCTGAGAGATGAATCAGAATTAGCTTGATTCTGCTCTTTCAATGCTTCCCCAACTTCAGTATTCTGAACCTCATCAGCCTTTCTAGCAGAAGTCTCCAGTATTTTGTCCCCATCCAGCAAGTTTTCAGGGCAAGCGGTTATCTTTTCCAGGGTAGGAACTATGTGAGAGCTGTTTCTCAGTTCAAATCCAAACAGCCGGATCCCTCCAGCTGATTTTCCACCATTGATCACTTGCTCCGGGTGATCAGAACTAAGTTTTGTAGGTACCACAAGACAAGAAAAGGCAGAGGGAGTTGAACATGACTGAACTGACGACGTTTTGCTTTCATCTTTATTGTCGGCGAAGAACCTGAAGGAATTTCTTCCATGAGTAGGAGTCCAAATATTATCTTGCTGGTTACCGGGGCTACAGAAATCTTGGGTATGGGCTGGTCCGTACCAAAAGTTTGACCCGGCAGAAACCCCAGTGGTTTCTAGGATTAAATCAATTGAAAACATTACAAATCACATATAATTATGCTCAAGAATTAATATAATTTGATTGAACTAACAAGGTGGTCTCTCACCAGATATGGACAGATCACTAGGTCGAGACCTCTTGGTCTTTGATATTGGTGGCGGAGTAGGATTGACAGGAATTGAAGCAGAAAAGGGTTCTATCTCCCATGGGGAAACCTTGTCTGGTCTTTGAAATGTAGCAGCTTCATCCCATTGAACCTAAAGAAGAAACGTGTGGAGAAAAAAGTATCAAAAATAGAAATTTTGGCAGGCGAATCATTAGTCTCGTCTGTTGTTATATATTCAACCTTCAGTGACCGCCATTTAGAGCCTGACCAGTGAGGACAAACATCTTCAACCCCAACGATGGTGCCTGTAAATCTGAGCAACGAGAAAAACTCAGTTAACTTCACGATTCTCAAGTAAAGCTGATGATAATGTACTGAGCTACACAGAAACTTATGTACAACAAGTGTATCATATAAGGCAAGGTTTTGTCACCCTAACATTATACTAAGTGAATTTTAGTATGACTGGGGTGATTGAGCTTATAGTATGGCGTACAATACACCCGATGTACACAAGACACATTGATTTAGCTAAGGGAAGAAGATACCTTCTCTCAGGGGTGTCATCACCCTCAAATCTCATGTTAAAACGCATGCCAATAGAGAATCTATGGTCCACAGCTTCTAGAAACTTCTTTACTCCAACAATGAACTGGCTAGACCTAAAAGAAGAAAGCAGAAAAAAGAGCCATTTAAGCTTACTTAAAATCAATAAACCAATTCAACAAAATCAAGCACTTCATAAGATAAAGCATCCAACCTCGGCTTATAGTAAACAGTAAACATAGTACTGGTATTAACAGCATGACGTGCAGTAGCAAGAACACCAAGATGCATACTTTGGCTGGATATAACAGATGAAGGCATAGGGGCCTGTTGACGGACAAGCCGCCTGACACCAACTCGCAGGTCTCCTTTATCATCTCTACATGATATATGGTAAGTGATGAGCTTTTAGCTGTCACAAACAAATGCACCTCAGTTCCCCAAGTAATTTACAACCAAAACAAGCCCCGTCCCTCAATACCTTAAGAAAACAAATGCATCTCCAGCAACTAAACGCTTAGAAGTAACAAAAGTACTCCACCCAGTCGTAAGCAAATGTCTACGAGGTTGACCTGAACAATTTAGTAGGAATTACACTAAATCACTAAATTGATCCACAAAGAAATGAGTTCAAACTTTCAAGCAAAATCACATTATTGCAAATACAAAAAAAAACTTTTAAAAAGAAGCAAAAGAGTAATCTCTAGTTAATACCTCTAAAAATATGTTTAAAGTGCCACTCATATCCATGAAGATCTCTTGCAACTAGCTCTTGAGTAGGAGTTGTCTGGCTCATATCCTAAACAAATCATATGTAAAGCAAAATAAGCATAACCTAGATGAAGACAATTCGAAAATAATCTCGAATGTTTAAGCGTCGTAATTACCAAAGGAGGCAAGCATTCATTGGCATGCTTGCGGAGGACCGAGAATCCACCATGAGTGCTTGTATCCGAAGCAGTTAATATCTTACAAAACGAATGGACTTTCGGCCTTGGAGGCTCAGGTAAACATGAATCAGACCCTTTAAACTCATCTTGCTACAATGTAAATACAATCAACCCATAATCCACAATTCAGTTTTTACCTCATAAATGAAATTCTACAAAACACAATGTACAAACTACAAAGTACTGATGATCAAACTGTCTTACATCTTTTTCTGGAATCAGAGTTATCTGGGCATATACTTCATCTGTTTCTAGCTCAGCCTAATAATAGAAATTAAGCAAAAACACCATCAATGTAGAAAAACCAACTACCAAATAATCAATTGTATTCTGTCTCATACCAACAAAACAATAATGTACCAACAAATTTTCTACTCCAAAAAGGGAAACAACCCAAATTACCTTTAGTTCAATGTTCATAACATGACAAAGAATTTTTGGTGGCAGATTAAAGCGTGGAATTTGATGATTTAATTCCTGATTTGTTGATGCTTCCAACTAGAACAAAAACCAAAAACCCACCTCCAAAAATTAGTGAAAAAATTCCAACAAAAATATAATAACATCATAGGATAAAAAATAATTTAATGCAAGTATAAAAAGTAACAAAGATAAAATATTGGTAAGATGGAAAAAAAGAAGAGGAAGGTACTTGTTCCATGTGACCCTGTGGAAAGTAAAACACTCTCTCTCCTGACTGTGGAACATCCACCAGAGGTCCTGCACATGCCCTCCATAGCTCTGCATACAGTGCATAACTTTCTCCACCTATAACCCATAAATTTCAATTTAACCCACAAAAAAACAATCTCAAGATTTTCAAATTAAGTAACTTTAAAAAATACGATTTCTTATGACGATTCATGTTAGCCGACTCCAAATTATACCAACGCGTGTTGTGGTTATTATAGTAGTACTAATTTTTTATGACGATTCATGTTAGTCGACCCAAATCATTTTGAGACGAACGCGTGTTGATGTTATAGTAGGCACTAACATGAAAAATTACCAAATTATAAAATCATGAACTTTTTTCCAATTGGGTATTCAAAAATAGCAGAATTATGCCTGTTTATTGCAGAAACATGTATACAGGGAAAAAAAAAGGAAAAAAAAGTACCTGTAAGCCTTTCATTACTGTGTGTTCTCTGACACTGCGCCATTAAAGAGACCAAATGAAAGCTTCAATCTTGGTCAAAAAAAAAACTAAAATTCTCCAGAAATTGAAATGAAAAAAGTGGCTTTTGAAGTGAAAGTGAAATGGGTATTAAAAGAAACAAAAAAAAAATTAATGGGTTGAGTAATTAGTTTGAAGTAATTGGATTAAATAGGATTAAACACTCATGTAATAAGATGAGTGAGTGAGTAGCAAAAAAAAAACTGTTACGCGCCTTCATTAAAACCTTCTATCTTCCAAGTTTTATACTCTTCTTCTTTCTCTCTCCTCCTATTTTTCTTAAGTCTTGTTTGGTTAAAACTAAAACAAGTTTCCAAAGATTGCTCTTAAAAGCCAGAAGTGTCTTTGTTTCTCTTTTCTCATCACTACTACAAAAACTCTCATTTTTTTTCTCTTCTTACCAAATCCCAAAAAACACTTTCACCTCTGTCTTTTTATTCTACTCTCTTTCTCTCTCTATCTCTTAATTGTTATGGGTTAAATGAGGGTTATTATTTAACCATGGTTGGATGGGGGACAAGGTGAAGGCCAATTTTTTTGGGGAGGAGGGTGGGTCCTACTTTTATTAAAAACTTAGTAGTAGTGTGCTTTTTTTGTATTGTATTTCAAAGTTTTCATGGTACCTTGAAGTTGTATGTTTTGGGATGGTCTCAATGATGTTTATATTGTTATTTTGTTGTTAATAATAAATTACTGATTATTATGTGTAGTAAGGTTATGATTTGGGTTCAAATTGATGTAATTAGCTACTTTTTGTTATAAATATGGAAAATGTAACTTTAGCATTTGTTTGTATGTCATATAAAAATGCTGAAACTAATTGAATCGGTTACTACTACCAACTTTGTAGTAAAATTAAGTGATGAAGAGATGATTGTATGGATAAAATTGAAACTGTTTCCAGTATAAAATTTTAAATTGGGATCAGGTAGTAAATTCAATGAGGAGTATGTTAAGGAGAGTGTCGATTGTCTAATAAAGATATAGAACCTGTAAAATAATAGTTAAATTACCCTAGGTATTTCCAAGGTCGTCCTTTTGACGCTCAAGTCGGTTTTGAGATTAGAGATATAGTTAATGGGTGAACAATTCATTGCCTCGATGAAATAAGGACTCGGTTCCTATTTATATGGATTGGGTGGATGACGTTATGTTAACGTCATGACACTTGGCTAAGTGCTCGAGCTTGTTAGGCTGGCTTTTAATAAAGGTAAGCCCCTCATTTTCTCAAGGGTGGAATGGTAATTTCATCTAGGGGTCGGAGTGTTGTGACTTATTGGGCCCAAACATAAACCATTATATATCCACGGATAGTCAAAAACTTGTAGAGAAGTAGTAATTGTATGAACTAGATTTTCAACAAGTAGAGGGAATATGCCAAAAAAAATATGTTTCAAAAGAAAAAAAAATGAAAAGGGACATTTTGAGAAAGAAAAGGAAAAAAGCTTTTAAATAAATTAAATGATATTTTAATCCTATATTACAACATAATTTAGAAGTGATTACGATTATAGTAGAGTGATCATGATTTGGGTCAGGACATATCCATCAGAAAGAATTGTCCATTGGTTAGGCTGGGCAAAATTTTGGGTCAAATTTATGTGCGCAGCTCACTATTTCATGGCAAAAAATAAATAGTATCTTTTCCAGCCAGATCGGGTCTGGTGATCTACTCATAATTCAATAAATATTTGGGGTTTACCATGGCTCATTTGATTAGCTTTAGGTTAGAGAAGATTGCACCTCGAAAAACTTATCCAAACCAAATCCAAATAATTGGATAGCCCAAAAACAACACAAATGTTTGGTTCAAGTACCCGATTCGATATATAAAGTATTGGATTGAATACAAAATATGGATACTCATTATGATATTATCGAGTACCCAAAGTAGTATTTAACTAGTGTAAGGAAAATTACATGTGAATTTGTCACACACTTTAAAAAAACATGACTAACATACAAATTAGAAATGTGCTCGACACTGATTCAAAATAAAAGATAAGTAATAAATTCCAATATAAGAACCCCAAATAAGTTCCGATACATAGAGATTATTGTAGTGTTCAACATGTGTGTCCGTTCGGGGAATTACAATCAAGCTTAGATGAACTCAAAGTGTTATCAGAGCTTACTTTTTAGTACATAAATAGTATTTAGATGTTGCAATCTTCAAAATCTTGCTTAGATAAAGTTGTATGATCAAAGCTAGAATTGTTATTGACCCTTCTTTTGTACATGGTAGGTCTCCTATTGAAAACCTTTATAAAAATATGTAATATGGCCAGTGTAATGCCTAAGGCGAGGGGAGCAGTGATATAGTACTCTGGTGAGATGAATGCTTTACCACCAAAAACATGCATGATTCTCGACCGATTCAACTTTAAAGTTTAAACTATATGTAGAGGCTACACCGACTAGTGCAACGATTATTTGTTCTTGTTTTCATTGTCGAACACTAGAATGTGATTAATGATTTATCATTAATCATGTTTTTTCAAAATAATAGGTGTTGCATATGGTGTAGAGTCCAACCCTTTTATGGCATTACCGGCCCATTTGGTAGTCGTTAATAAATTGCGGTAATGGGAATGAATTTTAAGTGTAATTTTATTAGGGAAGCACCCTTAAAATCTCCATAGGGAGGCATTTTTTCTTCATGGACAAGCAATCTCACCCCTAAACTTGTGTTTTTGTCTCCAAGGGGAAGCAATTTTCATTACCACTCATTACCACCCTACAAGGTGGTATTGGATGGGAATGAAAATTCAAGAAGGAAATTGGACACTTTAGGATGAATTAGCATTACCATGGTAATGGACAATGATATTTTTCACAAATTTACACATGAATTCATTCCCATTACCACCATTTATGATCAACTACCAAACGGGCCGTCTTATATATGATATAATGAAAATATTCATTTAAACAAATACAATGCCATCGATTCTAGTGGTTAGAGCTTCCCTTCCGTTCCAAGAGATCCTAGGATCGATTCGCACCCTTGGCAAATTGAGATCCCTTTTATTCCCCCCAACTTGTCAAGGTTTCTCCTTACCTTATTTTGAAATAGAAGTTAGTATATATGATATACGCCCAAAACTAATACTTCATCCATACTGAAATATTTTACTTATTTCGAAATAGAGGAAGTATATAAAATACATAGCTAAAGGGAAATTTTACTATAGGAAGTTAGGAACTATTGTCAACAAACCATCGGTGGAGTAGATATATAATCCAAAACCAAAGCTATGCCGAATGAACCATCAATGGAGTTAGAAACATATTTTGATGGGAGTATGGGCCATAAGTTAGAAATTCAACTTTTTATCGAATTAATTTGTCAAATTCTATTGGGTATATAGACCTATACATGTTAGGATATACCATCTCTATTTTTAAAAAATTGTTACACTTCGACTTTTGACATTATAAACAAATTTCAATTTGATTATCATTTGTGATTTATGGACAAGGGAAAATATATTCACGTGGGAATGTGGGATCTTGTTTTACTCGTCTCAATATTTACTTTTAGAATATCAACTTTTTTTTATTTCTTTGAAAATACAAAATTAGATATATATAAAGGCTCAAATTATTGCACATGCATACGTGAAAAATATAAGTGTACTGTGTAACTATTATTTAAGAACGGATGCAGTAGTAAACTCTCACTACTTGTCTACTTCTAGTGAGGAAGTTTCTGCCAAACCCTTTAATATATATTCCCCCAATTTCTTTTTAATTTACTCACTTCACTTTGGGGGTGAACCAAGGAGGAAGTACAAAAGTATGAGAGAGAAACTGAAAAGATGGAGAGAGACACTGAAAAGTGAGATAGTAAAACAAAAAAGAGGGTTAAAATATTAAAAAGCAAATGACATGGGTGAAAAAAGAGGATAAAGTAGATGTGATATGTTACCAAAAATATAAAAAGTAATAGTGTGTAGATTAAAAAGAAACGGACTAAAAAGGAAATTGTGTAACTAAAAAGAAATGGATGGAGTATATAACTAATATAGATGAATTTATTTATATGGCGAAGAGGATAAATAAGGTGAGGACAACAGATCTTTATAGTAATAAAAACAAAGTATACTTCCTCCACTCTAAAATTATCGTAATACTTACCAATTTTAGTAGCTCTTTAATTAATTCAAGACTTCTATAAACGAAATAGTTTTAATTCTAATATGTCCAAACCACGATCACATGCAAAGAAACTTAATTCTAATTGGGGTTGAGGTTTCTCTTACAATCCCTTTCCCTCAAAGGAGTCTGACTTGCAAACTTGGCTGGTTATACCTGTGCGAGGTGTCAGTTCAATAGGGTCCCTTTATCTTACCAACTTAAAAAACACGGTTTTTTCACCAAATACCTCTGGAAAATATAAAAATTCACCATATACCCTCAATGTTTCATAAATGCACCATATATACCCATGAATTTCAAAAATTGTGCGCCATATACCTTTTTCCTAAATGTCGTTAACTCACCGTTAGCTTTTATTTACAATTTTGCCATCATTAATCCCTAACCCTAATCTAACCCTAATCTAACCGTAACCCTTACTCTAATCCTACCCTTAAACCCTTCCCCTTCCCCTAACCCTAACCCTGACCCTGACTCTAACTCCTTGGCAGCCCCCACCCCTCCCATCCACCCCACCCCAACCCCCACCCTCCTCCCCCACCGCCGCAGCACCCATCCGTTCATCGTCGACCTCTCCCACCCCCTGCACGTTCGTTCATCGTTGATTCCTTCATCCCCTCTTTGTTCTCCGTCAATTCCCCCACCCCTGCGCGAAAATCTGACGCACCCCCCCTCTTCGTTCACCCACCCCTTGCGCGAAAATTCGATCTGATGTGGCGACAAGTGAAGTGACGGTGAACGAAGAGGGGGGAGGCGGAGGGGGAGGGGGGATGCGGCGATGGAAGGGAGGGGGATGCGGTGGTGGAGGGGGAGGGGTGGGGTGGGGGTTGGGCCTGGGGTGGAGTGGTGGTGGGTTGGGTGGGTTAGGGTTTGGGATAAGGATAAGGGTTTAGGTTTAAGATTAGGGTAAGGGTAAGGGTTAAATTAGGGTTATAGTTAGATTAGAATTAGGATTTAGGGTTAATAATGGCAAAATCGTAAGTAAAGCTAACGGTGAGTTAACGGCAGTTAGGAGAAGGGTACATGGTGCACAGTTTTTGAAATTCATGAGTATATGATGTATTTTTAAACATTGAAGGTATATGATGAATTTTTAAATTTGTTAGAGGTATTTGGTGAGAAAATCGAAAAATACAGTATATAAATGAATTACAATGGGCACTATACTCACCGTTAGTATGATTGACGGCGTTAGTGGGGAATAGACTCATATAATAGCAGTGTGACAGGTGGTAATAATAAGTAATACTCGGAAGAAGACTATGGGAGTATTATTATCTGACTAACGTACTCACTGTGTATTGTGTAAGCCGTCTCTTTCAGTTGTCTGCTTTATGGCAGGCAGTCCTATTGGTTTGGAGTTTACCCTGCAAATTTATTTGTTGTGTATTGTCATACTACTTTTTTTTTTTCACTCTTTCTTTCTCTCTTTTCTTTTTCTTATTTTCCCCTCTTATTTCGTTGATTTTTTAGCCTCCTGAAATCGACATAATTTATGATGATGAATAGATATCACTGATTCATTGGGTCCCACCGCCTGCCCTTTTTTTTTCCTAAAAGAAGAGTTATCTCAGCTCTGAATTTCTGATGTGTTTTTATCAATTGTAAGGTTGGTGGTCCTATGTGATTGGTGCGGGTAGTGCCATGGATTAGCGTTTTTTTCATCTGAATGATGCAATTAATTGAACTTATCTGAATAGAATTAAATTTAGGGGGAGTTTGCTTCGTTAGAAGAAAAGATAAAGTATGAGAAAGAATTACAAGGAGAATGAAAAGAGTTTTTTCTTTGATTAAAAATATTGTTTGATTAGGAATGTCAAATAAAATAGAAAATTAATAATAATAATTTTAAAAAAAATGTAGAGGGATATGGGGTAATTTCAAACCTTGAGGGTGGTAGGAAATCAATCTAAGGGGGAGGAGGGTTATCTTAATAAGAAAAAGGGATAAATGGTTTGAAAAAGTGTACTAACCAAACATAAACAACGAACTCAATTTCATTTTCCTTTTTGAAACCCTCCAACCAAACGACCCTTATTGGATCTGATTAGACATGATTCAATTTATTGGACCTAATTGAATCTAATTGGAACTTATTGATCCGATCGGAACTTATTAGACCTAATTGAAACTTATTAGACCTTATTGAAACTTATTTGACTTTATTTAACAAAAAATTTGATGAGTAACACCATAAATATTACTCCTCATCTAATATGATTCTTATTATCTCTGCCTATTACTTTTTGAAAAAGTTATATGTAAGTGATGCAACTCTTAAAAATGAAAGCATTGATTGATCATCTATTACATTGGTTGATATATAAATTTTCCATAAACTCACAACCTTATTTTCATTTTAGGTATTGTTTTTACATCTTATGTGCAGCCCTTACCGTAAACCTTATTCTTTCAATTTCATTCTCCCCTTATTTCTTATCATTCTCACTTTTTCGTGCACATCTCCCAATGCATATATTTGAACTTATATATCTTTCATAATTTATTAGTAAAAAATATAATAATTAAATATTAATAAAGTATTAATTGAGATGAATCAAACAAGACCCACATGACTATATTTTTTCTTATAAATTGAGAAAAATTGAGAAGATTTCTCTAAATATGAACAATGTCAAGATTTCAAATGAAAAAGCTAAAAAAAAAAAGGAGTACTTAATATAAAGGATAAATTTTCCAGCCAATCTTCGGTCAAATGATCTGACATCATCAAGACTTAATTTTAGACCAATTAGTTAAGTGTTACAACCAATTAAATCTTCCAACAAAATCATTCTTCATCTATTAGTGCATCATTACAACCAAATAGATTTTCTAGTATGATTGACTAATTGGTTGCAGCACGTAGCTAATGCGTATGAAGTCTAGAATAGCAATTAAAGACCAAGAGAGAAAGGGATGTAAAGAGGGAAGAGAGAGAGATTAAAAGTAAGATATTTAGACCTACATTTTTGACAAAAAATAATTAGCGTAAGTATAGACACCGTATCTTTTTGTGTTAAAGAACACTATGCCCCTTCACATTGAGAAGAGAGGAAAAAAACACAACACACTAGAGTAAAAGAATGATTCTATATTATAATTATATTATCATCTAATGAGATTGGTAGAGCTTTCTATCTCATGGAATATAAGTATATAACAGTATGTATTGATGTATCATATTGTATGTTATCTTTAGAGAGTTTCCTTGTTCGTACGAGATGAACATTATATTGCTTGATCACAAGTCAAGGGTAAATTTCCATTATATATAAAGGTATATACAACTTAAAAGCATATATATCACAAGAATCTTACGTTGTTTGAGTATCATATTGGAGATATAGAATATATATATGATCATATGATCATATGTCCCTCTTTTGATTGAGATTTGACGAGCTTTAGAAACAATGACATTTTCATTACTATATTGATATTCGACAAAAGGTTCGAAAAGAATACTATCACTCACTTGACTTATATCCAATGTATAACGGGTTAAAAAAGAATGTCGTCGTACCTATTTCAATCGTTTTATCTTGTTAATTGTAGTCCAACACAGTAATATTTGAGTAAATTACATATATTTTCCTATATACTTACTTAAATGGTTCAAGAGCACCTCTCAACAATATCAAGTGCCTATGCATTAAAGAATAAAGAGATGAAGTTGATTAAAACTAAAAGGAAGATCGCACCTTCGACGACAAATCTTGGATTCCACATTGTCACATTTTATAAACAATGAATTTAAGCGCACGGATGGGAATATTGCCTAATTATTAAGAAAAGGTTAGTGCCTGCATTAGAATAAAATTTTCGTCATTCGTTTATCATTAGGTAATGGAAGTTTCCATTTGTACTCTGAAAAATCGTCAAAGATCTAGGATAATAGAGCTTTCTCTTTCTTTCGTGCACTCTCTAATTTATTTTTATTAAAGAACAAACATTGATTACATATATTTTTTTGATAATATCGTTGTGATTTAGAAACAAGTGATAATTACTTTGTGCAATAAAAAATAATTAATAAAAAGTATGAAATTGAAATAACAACTGAGTAAAGCAAAGAGAAAGAAAACAACACACCAATTTAGTGATTTACTTAGGAAATCCGAGCTTCGAGACAACAAACCCATAAACTTGCACAATGAAATAAATGGAGAACAATTGTGAACATACAAATTTCCCACAAACTTTCTATCTCCTAAAATCCTAGGAAAAATGAGATATCAAGTTTGAACTTTGAGATTGTCTACTACTCTATCTAAAATTAGAAAATAGGGTATTTATACTCCTAGTACTAAAGACAGTACAACGATCACGATTAAAACTTAAGCCGTGTGCAAATATAAGCTGCCAGGACGGACTCAAAGAATCGCCCGTTTGGGCCAAACCTCAAGGACAAAATCAAGAGAACTTGGGCCGCCCGCCAGGACCGATAGTCGCCCATCTTGGCTGACCAGCCCGCCTGAAACACGTGGAAGCCCGCGCGGGGAAAGAGGCTCCCAACAACCTGCCTTGAGCTTCCAAAGTTGGCGGCTGCCCGGGCTTAGATGTCGCTCTCCCCAACCCTTTGTGTGCAGCCCGCCGGGGCCCTGCCGTCGCCCGCCCGAGCTACTAACGCTTTTGCACTCCTTCGCGATCTTCCTTTCTTCTCCTCGTTGGCACTTGCTTCAAGCATTTCCACAAACCCAACAAATATATCAATAACAAGAATTATAGAATCTGTTTAACACCTCTTCCAATTCACATAGAGCTTAAACAAGAAAAAAAAAAAATTATTGGCACTTGCTTCAAGCATTTCCACAAACCTAACAAATATATCAATAACAAAGATTATAGAATCTGTTTAACACCTCTTCCAATTCACATAGAGCTTAAACAAGAAAAAAAAAATTATATTCTAGTAGAATGAGAAAGAACATCCATGTGAGCACATCATAGTATTAAAGACTCACTAAATTAACAATACATTATGAGAAGATTACTTAATATATATATACTATTATATCACATATGAATATATGATTATCCCACATTGATAGAAAAAAGAGATGCTTACATTATAGCGTTAAGCATTACTTATCTTATTGTCATACTAGCAAATTATGCACGCGAAGTGCCTAATTTTTTTTGTTTTTCAAACATAAATTATAGCGTTTTTGGGCATAAATAGGGTGAAAATTCGAACATTAGACACTTTTTATTGGCTAAATTTCACAGGGATCACCCTCTATTACTTAACCCTTATTTTTTTTATTAATTTCTTTTACTTATTCTTTCTTTTAGGTTTTTAAGATTAAAAGTAAAGAACGATAAAAGAATGTTAAGAGAATTTATTTAGAATTTCTATATTGTATTAACATATTCTTGTGTGTTAAATAAATCATTTTACTTTGTTAATTGATTGAATATTCCGTTTTGAAGTAATACTTTGTGAATTGATTAAAAATATATTTGATTGATATAATATTAATTTTTACTTTTTTAAGCATAAATGTACTGAATCTTATAGCCAATGTTTTTTTAGTGGCTTAATTTATAATTTGATTGTCTTGAGCATTTAAGTTAAATTTTAATGTTATATTTGAGTTAAACGTGACTTTGTTTTTTCCCATTTCTCAAGATAAAACATCATATGATCGTCTTATCATTTTTTTTTTCTTTCCTCTCTCCTCATTGTGATAAGTTGATGACTATTGTGTAAAGCTTGACTAGGAAACATTAGGGAGAAGAACGTTCGTACTTTAGGTTAGCTGTGTAGGAACTAAAACCGCTAACTAAAACCGTGGCGTGAAGAATTCACTGCCCTAAAGTTGAATTTGCCCCGCTACAACACACGGCCTCTTAGCAATCAACCTCCAGGGGTACACGGTCTCTGAGTTTTCAGTGTAGATGGGAAAACAGATTGCGAACGATCTTGAATATTGGCCAGAAAAAGATTTTCGAGAGAGGAAGAAGAAGGTGTTTATTTTCTGTGTATCAAAGAGAACAATAACCTACGTATTTATAAAAGGATAATAGGGTTAAAACGTGGTTACCAGCCGACTTAGTGGGAGGAGATAATGGCCCGAAATTAGGAGATAACGGCTCATTAAAGGAGGAAATCCGGGAAAAAACGGTAACCTAATTACTGGCTAAAAGTCCTTTTGTCACACAACTCAAAGGGTATAGAAAGTGTAATGTATATAAACCCCTTACATACCTATTATTCTATCAATGTGGGACTCTTCACATTCTCTTTTGAAGCAACTCTTGAGTTTCCTTTACAAACATTTATTATAAACTCCAACAAGCTGAATAATTTCTTGATTACTCTATTCATTTGAAAATAATAGTCATATACTACTGCTCTTTTTGTTTCATATTCAACATTATTTCTTTTTAAGGAGAAACAAAATGCTCCTTAAACAGTAGTACAGACTACAGAATATATTCTTCATTTGCAAATATTAATATCTCAAAGTATCGAATAAATCGTGGTGAATCGTCTTAGTACTGTAGAATGAATCATGATAATCATCTTTGACGCTTTTTTTGGTCTCATTTGAAGAACAATGTTAATGGAAACAAAGTGAAAGATTATGCTTAAGAACCGAACATCCCTATGGCCACAAATCACGATCTGATTCCCACTATATACTTTTATGTTTTCTTATTTTTGCTATAACTCTATAAGCACCTCTTTTCTTTTTTTAACTAGCAAACATCTTCATTTGTTATCAGGAATAAAAACTTATCATTACAGTAAACCTTGCAAATTGCCTCATATGTGTAAATTCCATTTGTTCTTTTTTTTTTTTTTTTTTTGGAGAGAGTGATAATGAAGAAATTAAGGCAAAATTGGCCTCAAAACCTTGAACTGTAGCTCGGTTGCATTCAACACCACCAACTACGACTAGTAGTCTAAACACCACCAACTATGCGGTGAGGTGCATTTCGTACCATAAATGAGGATGGAAGCCTAAAATGTTGCCGAAAACGGTGGGTTTTTAATTTTATGCTACATATTGCACCCCACCCTGTAGTTGGTGGTACAGACTGCATCTCACCCCATAGTTGTTGGTGTTTAGGCTATTAGTTATAATTTATGGTGTTGGCCTGTTGGGTGCATCCGAGCTGTAGTTCAGAGTGTTGAGACCAATTTTGCAAAGAATTAATGATACTAAGAGATTCGATGGTAGGCTTTGAGTCTCACTATACTTATTTGTGCTTTATTAACTAAGTATTCTTTTCAGCTTATTTTTTTTATAACTTAGTTGAATTTAACAGAACTTATTAGAAATTATTTGAACTTATAATTGGACCTTATATTAACTTATGAAATATAGAAAAAAAAATAAAGAAGAGTTATTAGATAGGGAGCTAGTAACTAATGATGTTTCTAGTAAAATTCTAATAAATAGAGGAAAGTGAAAGTTTACATTTGGTGGTGGCAAAATAAAGAGGAGTTATTAGACTGGACAATTTGAATAACCAATTTTAACCCCTATAAATACAATGAATTTCTATTCAACATTTTCCTATAGTATTGTGAAGAAGACTTACATAAGTTGCATTGAAAATATATTAAAATTTCACAAATGTTGAAAAACTCTGGGGACTGGGAATAATATGTGGGTTATAACATGTTATAGATAGTCCAAAGAATAAATATAAGTACTAAACAATTTTTTTAAAAATTTAAAATTTATAACAAAAAGCAATTTCGTTTTTCTCATTAGAGACAAAGAAAGTAAATCATCAAAATATTTTATTAAAATGTGTTATAGAGAAAAATAGTATAAATAAAAAAACTTTTTAAAAAAGGATGCCACTTTCCACTTATAGTGGTTTAGAATTTTTTTTTTTTTAAATCACATGGGTGAAGTAGCTAGTTTTTCCCTTTCAAGTTTCAACGAGTTTTCGGGCCCATGTTATGCTTCGGATTAATCATAATTTTCATTTTACTTTAAAATTATGACACTAAATATTACTTCCTCTGGTGCTTAAGACTTTAGTATATAAGTTTGAAGTCATGGGATATCTTATACCATGCATTTTAAAAAATTTATTATATATGGAGTACATTTGGGATTGTTTGGCATTTGGATGTTGGCTGTTTTAGTTGACTTGTTTGACTGGTTGGAAGCATAAAGCATTGACGGTATGGATTGGCTTTTTGAGTTGGCTGTTCAAGCCAGCTATTTGCAAAATTGTTTGGTAAAATTAGTTGTAGTTGTTGACTGTTTATTAGAGAGTTTGTGGGCCAACAAGTCAAAAGTCATTCCAAAAAGCTACTACAGACAACTTTTTAATTTTGACTTAAAAGCCAGTTTTTCAGCCAACTAAAAAGCCAATAACCAAACACTTTTTTGACTGTTTAACCAAATTGTAAAGCCAAAAGACAATTAAAAAGTCATTTACCAACACATGACCAAAATCACGACTCTAAAAAATAGCGCCATGTAACACAAATATTTATTTAGTAACACCTTTTAATATATTAATAAAGATCTAATGGTTTAGCTAGTCAAACATTCATGTCTTATGCGGTCTAGTAAAAACAATTGGTTCATACTTCATATCACTCAAGTGACTTAGCGTGAAAATAAAAGTTGACTATAAATATCACTATGTTTTGACTTTAATCTATTATTAGAAGACTAAATTTGTTGTATGCAACAAACCTAATAGTACTATACAAGATCTTTGGCTAACATTAAAAGTAAACACTACAAGTCTACACTACCAATATTCCAGTAATATAGCATTTTCTACTACAGTATCTATCTTGAGTCTTGACTAATACGACCAAATAAAAAGATACGTTTCGATTCATGTAAAGTTTTAGAAAAAGTGAGAAAGAAACTTGCATTGATGCGTTGCTTAAGATTGATTAATAGTAGTATAAGATTAGATTAGAGTAGTTTCTCATTGAACGTGGAGTCCCACATCACCAATTAAGCGGAGATAATCTCCTTCCATTAGCTACTAATGAGTAATGACGCCCCTAATAATAAATTGATAACGACTCTTCCGGTTTCTTAGGGACTAATACAATAAAGTAAGAAAAATGCACCCAAGAGAAACACCAACTTAGCATAAAGATACAAAAATTATTAAAAGAAATGGTCTAATTTTAATATAAAAATAGACCTAGTCACTAAATAAATTAAACTAGTGACTGAAAGAAATTAACCTAGTTACTATTGAGCTTATTCTATTTTTAATATTGGATTTACCATTGCCTAATTTTAATTTAAAAGTAGGCGGTCTCTTACAAGACGAACTCAAAATGATAAGCAGTGGAAGTATCTATTTTTCTAGTGTATATATGTTGAAGAATGAAGATAGTTTTGGTTGTATCACAACAACTTTTCTTTTTTCTTTCTCTTTTATGTAAAAAATTAAATTGAAAGATGGTTGCTTTTTGCTAGTATTTGGAGTTCTAGATGTCAATTTTATGTTACCTCATACTTTTGATATTCAACTAGCTTTGTATGCATGCGATGCATATATCAATATATATTAGTATTAATATTAATATTTGTAATTGTAAAAAATATTAATATAATGTAAAAATAAATTTGTACTTATAATTTATTATTACAAAATATAGGATTGGAGAAGTTGGTTTATGCTTACTTTTTCTCATCAGGTTTAATTGTTTCACTTGAATATATAACATCTTGACTACGACAATTATGAAATCGAAAATAAAAAGATGAGTTATACTCTTTTTTTCGCGGTAAGTTTATTAATTTTTAATTTATGTTCTTTGTAATTGTTATTGATTATATATTTAGGTAAATTTTTTACTTTACAACCGACGGAGTAGTTATGTTATTTACTTCCATCTTCCTCAATTAATTGTCCAATTTGACTATCACATTCTCAAAGAATTACTTAGCTTTAAAAGTATTAACTAGTTATTAAGCCCGGGCTATTCCCCGGGTAAGAAAATTTTTTATTTATTAATATTGTACTTTGATATGATAACACTAAATACTACTTGGTCTAGTGGTTAAAATTTTAGTACATAAACTTGAGGTCATGGGATCAAAACCTATACTATGCAATTTCTAATTTTTTTATTGTACATGGATTATATGGACTAAAACTCCATAGGGAGAACGCCACGTGGCACCGTTCCTCATTTACGCACGCCTTTTAATATATTAGTATAGATATCATAAATATTCTTCATTACATATTAGTAAAATAGAATATATATATATATATATGCACTAAATAATAATATTTATATTATTAGTGAGACTTTACGGTCAAGAGTGTATAAATCTATATCTATATCTAAAACCCAAAGCAAAAACATGTCATGTTGCCACATGTATTCCCCTCCCCCACACAATTAAATGAGACACTAAACAATAAAAATGTGTGTTTCAAGATTTGAACCCATAACCTCTCATTTGAGATATTAATGCACTAATCAACTACTCTAAAATCTCATGTTGGTCTTGTAGGAAAAAATACATTTGAAGACATAATATTTCTATATTTAAAACAATTAAATACAAGTGTATATATCAACACTCATCAAGCTAATTATAATAATACCATCTTCTATCTCTCAATACTCTTATATTTTTTTAAAAAAAAAGCTCTTCAAAATTTTATAACCTCCGTTGTTAATACTATTGCACCATTGAATTATCGGTTTTATTTTTACACATTAACCTAAATTTCAAAAACAAGATTGTATTATATAATTTGTGAGTAATTATATGTACTCTCTCAAAATCGCGGGTTATATTGATGAACAATTCATATTATTATTTACTAAGTAGAAAATTTAATAGCTAGGCACTGAAAGATCATTTCCTGAGCGCCAATGCGCTGTCAATATTTACAACTATTTTTTGCACTTCTCTCAAGTTTTTGATTTACACTTCAAACACACATTGGTAAGTAATCCGAGGAGAATTGTCCGAGATAAGAACTAGTTTATGATTTAAAACATTAAACATGACAAGTTCTTGAAGACAGATGCAATATCTATGATGTCCATAACAGCGCGCTGTTTATAGAAGGTAAAACGACATCCATCTTAATTCTTAAGCATGATCAAAGAGGTCTTTCCTTACCAAAGAATCAATTGGAACAAAAAAACACTTGAGATCCTACAGTGAGTGCATGAGCAATTATGTTTGTTCCTAAAATACATATTTTGGATTGCGTGTTCACATGTTATACGACCATATGACAAGTTTTTGAAGATGGATGGTGTATATACAGTATACTACTCTCTTTGTTCCACCTCAAAAGTACTAACATTAACGTGGAAAACTAAATGCAAAAAAAAAAAAGTTGAGTAAAGAAAGCACAATTTTAATTGTTAAGTGTTAACTTGAGTTGAGATTTGAGATGGAGATTTTGTGACATTTTCAACTCCAAGCTAGGATATGTAGAAAAATATAATATTATAAATACTAGCTTTAAACCGTGTAATCTTTAGAAATCCTCCAATTCCTTCCATTATTTTAGGCTCTTTCAAGTAATCATATTTCATTCAGTTCGTTAAAGGTGCGTACGGTGCCATTTTGTACCATACACACAGATAAAAAGGTGCACATACCTTCGAATTTTCGTATTTCATTGATTCATATTAAAGTTGAAATCAAGTTGCACATAACAAACCAAAATACAAATGAATGCACCAATATAGAGGAAAAAGATGTTGACCTCTTGTAAGAAAAAGCGGATAATACTAATTTGGATAATAATTATTAATGTCTATTTTTTCCTATATTAAATTGAATTTTCCTATATTAATATTTATTTTTAGTGAATATTATTTGAACCATTAATTTGTATAGGTCTTGTTTGATAAATAATGGATGATTGTGTAATAGCCAATTATATTAGGTATTTTTTCAAAAAATAAAAGATTATGGTTAGAACTTGCAACCAAAAAAATGAAAAACTTAGTCCTATTATATCTCTTTGTACCTACTTGGATTTTTTTGTCCCACATAAAAGTTCCAAGTAGGAAAAACAAAAATGAACCGAGTGAGTAATAACTTTTAGGTAACCACTGATTTTACCAAAGTATTTTTATTTGATTCAATTTGATATGTAATTGTTAGTTTTGACTTTCATTATAAATGTAATATAATTCTAAATTAATTAATTGAATTAAATGTGATAAATTGTACAAGTATCTAACTAAAGCGAGTAATACAAAAAAAAACTATCAAAACTATTCCTTTTTTGTTATATACTGTATATATAAAGAGGCACATATGGGCCTGGGCTGGGGTATCTATAAACAGGCACATATTGCAGGTTTGATTCTCGAGCTTTTTCCGGAAAGGCAACACTATATACCACTAGTGAAAATAGTCAGGGATCCAATAATAATATCACTTATTAGGCAACCAAATTAAGTAATTTACCAATTATCAAAGTTCAACAGTTGATTGCCAAATGATAACAAATCATAGTTCAAGCCAAGGTATCTTATATCATATATTTTCGCTTAACTAAATCATTTATAAAAAACTTTGGAAAGTCAATTACTATTGCGTGGACTTGGTCCATATAAATATTAGCGTGGATCAAAGTCACTCACGTGACATAGATGTGACCTTTTTCTTCATCTTTCATAAATTAAAGCTACACTAATTTGCCATTATCCAATATAATGATAATTTTTTTCCATACGATGATCGATGACCCTTTCTTACATTAGTTTAATAATGAAAGTTACTCTTTACTCCATAACGTAGTAACCTTTTTCTTACATTGTCACATTTTACTATCTATATCTACTCTTTTTTTATATCTATTTTTTTTTTAACATAGTGACCCCCTTTTTTTACACAAAATCACATGTACTAATATTACGTCCATACTATATTTAGTGTGTACCAAGTCTATATAAACATTTTACTTTTGCTTTTGTGATAATATAAAATACAATTCCTTAAATAACTAACAAACCCAATATTTACTATTTAGGGAAGGGGGTTGGAGTACATGATTGTAATGAGCCTTTGGATGGGGGTGCTTGTACAGGAACAACTCAAATTAATATAATATTAGATTATAAAAAGGTGAGATGTGACTATATGATGAAAAAGATCACTATATGAAAACTGACACGTGTAGCTTTAGCCTTTACTCCATCATTTTTACACTAAAGTAATTGTTAGAAAAAGATCAAAAATGTCTTGGCTTCTTGGTTAAAATTGAGGTATTGTGAACAATAGGTCACAAGTTCGAATTCTCCATTTCTTTTTTCACACTGCATTTATGACTAATATGGATAAAAAAAGTAATGGTTAGAAAATAGTCCTATACTTTTATAAAGTAGTAAATCTCTATGATTGTTATATGATTAGTAGTTAGTACGATAGTGTACCACTTAAATATACCACTCAAATCTCCTGGAGTGACAGTTAATCCTCAACAAAAAACTAAAAAAAGGAAGCATATCATATCATATTACCATCTAAAAAAGAAAACCCAACTCAGTATAAGTAAAGGGAGACAATGTGCATATATAAATCCAATTAAACAGTAGAAGACGCACCCAAAACAAAACAAAACAAAAAACAATAGAAAAGAGAAGAGGAGTATAACAATAAGACAACTACTCTCATATGAAGTATTTCATGATTCATGCACCACGAAACCCTCACAAACTGGCAAAAGGATTGGTCAAATTAGGTAACTTTTGCCACTTCTTAAAGTAAGCAAGCATATCACTTCTTAGACATTGGTCAGTCAAGGACAACTCAAATTTGCAAATACACAAATTAAAATTGCCCATAATTATGTTATTGGTTTTTTAATGATGGAAATTATGTTATTGTTTAAAGAGGGGACCAACCAACCAACTAAAATGCTTGGCTATTAATCTAATCTAATCTTACTAACTTAGCTGTACCAATACTAGCACCCATGCATCTTAAATCAAAATAATACACATATATAATTGATAATAATCGATAATTTTTTTTTTTTAAAAAAAGCCTTAAAATATACAAAATGATCACTATTGTTTAAGATTTTTCTAATGTTTCTTCAGTTTCTTCTTGCTTGAAATCAAGTAAATTGAGACATCAAATTAAAAAGATGAGAAAGTAGGTTGATAAACAGTAATGCTTTTTCCATATGGTAGATTGTAATTTCGCACACAATAATTACTATAAAGGACTTGCTTGCAAACAGTATCATATAGTACTTCATCTATATGTAAGAGAAGTATTACAAGCATTAACATACCCACCTTTATAATTAACTAGCTTGTAGGCCCGAGCTATACACCGTGTACTTATAGTTACATTATTAATAATTTACTTTAGAATGATATCACCAAATATCATGTGGTTAATTTAATGGTTAATACTTTAGTATATAAACTTGAAAGTTATGGTATCAAATCCTAATGCGTTTACTATTTCTTTTTGTTGTATATGAATCATGTGTTAAAACAACTAAGGAGAGCCTCATGTGGCGCTGTTTCTTGATTAAGAAACCTTTTAATACATTAGTGTAGATTGACTGGGGAAGTGATTAGAGTAATTCATTATTGTATTTTGTTCATATATATATATATATATATATATAATATATATATAATTATATATATATATATATATATATATATATAGTTGTAGGTCCATTTTTTAAAGTTGGATTTATATGATATGACAATCCATAGTTGGGTACAAAATCATAAATTGTGAAGATTAATTGTCTTAGGGGTGTGTTTTGACATAAAATTCACTTATTTGAAATTTTTACAACCATAACCTATCTAATTTATGTGAATATTTTCATTTTTTGTAAAAAATAAATATAATAAAGTTAGGTGATAAGGGGACGTAATAATTACTTTATACTTCATCTATGCAAGGGAAGTATTTTTTTTTAACGGGTAGGGAAGTATTACAAGTACTAACATATTAACTTTTATAATTAAGTGAATAGGGGTACGGTGATTAGGGTCATCCATTGTATTTCGTTCACATACCAAGGATGTCTTGACTTAGTGGTTAAGATTGATGTGTTGTAAACTATAGGTTACATGTTCGAATAATTCCATCTCCTTCTTTGTACTTTATATTGTCTTCTGCCTCATATGAATAAAAAAAAGAAATTGTATTTCGTTCACATTGTTAATGGTATATGTCCATTTTCTTCGTTGGGTTTATCTAGTATCACCATCTACAAAAATTATTAAAAGAGACGGTCTAATTTTAATATAAAAGTAGACCTAGTAACTAAATGGATTAAACTAGTGACCGAAATAAATTAATCTAGTCACTATTGGGCTTTAATATTGGGCTTAGCATTGCCTAATTTTAATTTAAAAAGTAGGCGGTCTCTTACAAGACAAACTCCACTATCTATAGTTAGTTGGGTACTTGATGCAAGTATAAGCTATGAAGATTGATTTGTTATAGCCTTGTACCGTTGTACGGTGCGTTTTCTTGACTTGGACATTTTATGAAATATATGTCTTTTTTTTTGTTCTTGAAAAATAGATACTATAAATCATTAAGGTTAGGTGATAAGAGCTTGAGTATAAGGTGTGTGCTTATTATAGAGAATAAAAAAAAGTGGGCATACAGATGGTGATATGTAAGATCAGCTTTTTTGGTTTTATTCCACTTGATTGGTTATGATATTATACTAATAGAAATACTTACAACACATTAAAAATCGGATAAAGAAGAAACTAAAGTTCTCTGCTGCACTCTATTATTGATGATTAGAAAGTTTAATATTTGCACGATATTCAAATGCAACAATCACCAACAACGTAGAGAGAGTGTATACTATTCAAGATTAGGTAAAACATTATTATAAGGCGTTTAACTTAGCTTATTCATCATTTATGGAAGTAGTCATGGAGCAATGACATGACTTCCATTGAAATTCGTCTTTCCATTGGCCTCAACTATTGGATCATATGGCAGTACAAGAGTGAAGGAACAAGAAACAAAAATAATGACACTCACACTAGTATATTACTAAGTACTAACCTACGTTTTTAAATAAGTGCAATACTTTAACTTTTACGCTTGTCGATACATAATTTTGATCATTTATGTATTTGTAAAAGTTTTAAAAAATTGATATTAGAAAATATTCATTGAAACAAATCTAACCATATTTTATATGATCATTTTTGTTTTTATATATTAGTAAAAAAAAATATAATTATAGTGAGGTGTACGAAAAGTGCAAAATCCAAAACTTTGCACTTAAAAAGAAATAGAGAAAGTATATAATATTCTAATAAATCTTAATTCGGATTTGCACGTATATAATTTATAATAACACAACATTTAGAAGATTGATGATATTGTTTCCATATTTTTCACTATATTTCGCATATAAATTATGATGCCAAATAATATCTATAATTTTTTGTTCGTCCAAATTCTATTTCCCTACCGACCAGGAACCAGCAATAAAGGATGAGATCAATAAAGTCATTTTTTTGGGGATCTCCATTGGAAACCCTTTAGTAAGAAGAATAATCTTAATGGATTAGCACCTGTTGCAGGTCAGTTAAATCAGATACACAATTCAACGCTGAGAGTAGGGAGGGATATAATTATAAGGAAATCTCTCTTTCCAAGCACATACAAGTAGGAAGTGAATACCAAAAAATAGGAGGTGATATTATTCCCTTAATTTGTTAAACAAAATTATAATAGATGACACTATTGTCCTAATTTGAAGCAAGAAAAATATACTAGAATATGAAGACTTTAATTAATCAAGAGATAGTCTTCTCTCAAAGTTGTATTCTAATTAGTCATCTAGTAATTTTTTAGGGGTATGTACCAATTAGTCAAATCCTTTTTGGGGGTATGTACCAATTAGTCTAATGACTCTAATCTAAAGATTCATGACATTATGCTTAGTTGATTGCAAATGATTGATCTTTGGACGAATATTTATCTTAGGAGGTAAAGACTTCTTATTTATGTTACCCGAATACAAGGAAGTACAAGGCTTGATTCAAGATATAACCTGCTATAATAGCAAATGGGCGCTAGCGCCGACGCTACCTACTAGACAACTACATGCAATTGCAAGTCTCATACAGGAATAAATTTTATGTTGTGTGATAACACATTACTCGTACTATATATTTTTTTGACAGGAAAATAACATTTTTCAGTAATATCTACACTAGACATCATCATAACTTATGATGAAAAGATAACCCAGTGTAATTCTAGTTACAACCCATTAGATTCTTTTTTCTTTTCTATTTGAAAAAATGATTTAGAATAATACCCCCTTCGTTTTCTTTGTGTTGTTAACCTAAGAAGATGATACACTGAATAACATTACTCATGTGACGAGTGAGATATGGATCATATGTGCGGTGTGCCCATGTATAAGTTATTTACCATAATTATTACTAGTGTTTGCTGAGTCAACATATATTGTTATAGAGTTAGTTGTATAAATAGGGGTTTTATACTAGCTCTTAACTAACTTTTCTATTGCTGTAATATCTGACTCATTGAGTCTTCTTTCTCTCTGAAATAAAACACATTCCTTCTGTGTTTCTTCTGCTTATATGGTATCAGAGCCACAATCTCGTTCGTGAGATTGAGGTTTATTAGCTTAATTGCGATTGAAATCTGTAGAATTCGATCGTAATTGTTGTTTGCAATATTAAATTTGCAAATTATTCTGAAATTGAAGATAATCTTGGTTTCTTGAACC
The DNA here is from genome assembly GCF_026745355.1 of Beta vulgaris subsp. vulgaris. Taxonomy (NCBI): domain Eukaryota; kingdom Viridiplantae; phylum Streptophyta; class Magnoliopsida; order Caryophyllales; family Amaranthaceae; genus Beta; species Beta vulgaris. Next base: position 61,112,238 of record NC_079202.1, on the reverse strand, counting down.
TTTCTGAAGTGTATAATGGCGGATTCGGTTGTGAATTCTACTCGAATCAATGAAGAAAATGTCCAAAAATCGAACCATAGAGGTAATTGTGATCCTCTCTTTATCTCGAATTCGGACAATCCTACTGCTTCTCTTGTTTCTGCTACATTCAATGGAACGAATTATAATAGGTGGAGTAAAAATGTTAGACGAGCACTTATTGCTAAGAACAAAGAAGGTTTTATAACTGAAATAATACCTATACCTGCAATTACTCACAAAGACTATTCTAGATGGAATAGAGCTGATTACATGGTTACAAGTTGGATTCTCAGTTCCATGAACTCTCAGATTGCTGATGATTTTGCTTATATCAATAATTCTGCTGAACTATGGAAAGAATTGCGTGAAAGATTTGGTCAGACCAATGGACCTTTGATCTATCAATTAAAGAAGGAAATTGATGGATTAAGGCAAGAAAATATGACGATAATTGCATATTATGGAAGAATTAAGAAGCTGTGGGATGAACTCAAATCTTTAAGAGTTTTTCCAAGTTGTGAATGTGGTGCCTTAAGCAAATGTAGCTGTCAATTTCTTAAAAGATTGACAGATCTTGATGATGAGGACAAGTTAATGCAATTCTTGTTAGGTTTGAATAGTGGTTTTGACAACACTATTACAAACATGTTATCAATGGAACCTCTGCCTACTATAAATCGAGCTTTCTCAATTACTCAGCAAATTGAGAAACAGAAAGAGATTTCAGGTGCTTTGGAAGTTACTGAAAGCAGTGCTATGGCTGCACAAAGGTTTAATCATGGAGGTATGATGACTGGAACACAGAAATTCCAAGGAAAGAGAGATTGGAAGAAGGAGAAAATGGATAAAAAATGTGATCACTGTGGAGGCAAAGGTCACACTATTGAGCAGTGCTTCAAGATAATTGGATATCCTGAATGGTATAATGCCATTAAGTCTGCTAAGGCTGGTGTTTCTGGAATGTTTGGTAACAAAGGTGGCTATAATTCTGGAGGCAAGAAGTTTGCAGCTAATGTTCATATATCTCAAGATGGACAGCCTAATACTCCTCTTGATGATAATTCTGGGGATATGAATCATGGTGGGAATCATATTAATCAAGATATGCTGAGTACAATATGTCAGGAAGTGATGAAAGCTATGCAAGGCAAGCAAAGTGGTCACAGTAATGCTTCTTTTGCTAGCTGTGCAGGTAATAATCTTAAACACTCATTCTCTGCTTTGAGTCATAATATTGCTCATGTTTGGATTGTGGATTCTGGATTCTGGGGCATGTGATCACATGGTATTTGATGATAGATTGTTGATAAACAAAGTAATGTTGTAGAAAGAAATCAGAGTAGGCTTACCTGATGGTTCACATAGATGTGTAGAAAATGACTGGCAGTGTCATATTGAATAAAAACCTAATAATACACAATGTATTATTAGTAGAAGGTTTTAAACATAATTTGCTTTCTGTAAGCAAGTTAGTAGAATCTGCTGGTATCTTGGTGTAGTTTACAAGTGATGCTTGCTATTTTCAGGACCAATATAAGAAGCAAATCATTGCAAGTGGTAAGAAACATGGTGGTCTATATTACTACTTCAGTTCTGCTGATAATCAGGTTGGGACTGGTATGAAATCTTCATGTAATTCAGTTGATTCTTGGATGTTGACTACAAAAACTGCTACTGGTGGGCTGAATAAGGATACTGTTAGTAGGAAGAATAAATGCACTGATAAGAGAGATTACCTTGATCTTTTGCATAATAGACTAGGTCATTTGTCATTGTCTAAAATGCAACATGTACCTGGTTTTAATTGTCAAGGGTTATCAGAATACAATTGTGATATATGCTTGAACTCTAAACATCATAAATTGCCCTTTCCTGTGAGTAAAAGTAGAGTTGAACATTGCTTTGATTTGTTTCATATTGATCTTTGGGGACCTTATAAAGTTCATAGCATAAATGGGGCTAGTTATTTTCTCACTCTACTTGATGATCACAGTAGAGTAACATGGACTTATCTGTTACACAACAAGTTACAAGTTGCTAAAACCATTACTGATTTTCTTCATATGGTTAAAAATCAGTTTAATACATCTGTTAAGATGGTGAGAACAGATAATGGTACTGAAATAATCAAATAGGAATGTTTGAATATATTTTTATTTGAAGGTATTTTAATGCAGAAAAGTGTTCCTTATACTCCACAACAAAATGCTCGAGTTGAAAGGAAGCATAGACACTTATTAGAAGTCTCTAGATCATTGAGATTCCAGGCTAATTTGCCAAAAAGATTTTGGGGAGAATGCCTATTAACAGCCACTTTTCTCATTAACAAAATGCCTACTAAAGTTCTTTCTTGGAAGTCTCCCTATGAGGTTATGTTTAACAAGGTGCCTGATTATAATGCTTTGAGAAGTTTTGGTTGTCTATGTTATGCTTACAATATGAATGTTCACAGAGATAAATTTGATACAAGGGCCAGAAAATGCATCTTTCTTGGTTATCCTTATGGTCAGAAAGCATATAAAGTATATGATCTTGCAACAAAGTCCATGTTTGTATCCAGAGATGTTATCTTCTTTGAGCACTCTTTTCCTTTCCAAACTGAAAAATCTATATCTTCTAACTCACATTCTTAATCCTTCTAACTCACATATACCTTCTACATCTCATAATTCTTCCTCAAATACTCACATCTCTAATACTCCTTCAAACACACATATTTCTGATACTTCTTCTAATACTTTCTCACCTATCTCTAACTCTCCTGTTATCCATTCTTTTTCTCATTCCTCTCAAAATGATTCTAACCCTTCTCCTCCTATCCTCAGGTAAAGTACCAGACATGTCATTCCATCATGTAAATTTACAGATTTTGTCAATACATATGTTCCTCACAAAACTGCTATTCCATCTTCTGTTACCACTGAATCTCAATCATTTGCTGTCAATTCATGTCAAACTCTTGAACCTAAACATTATAACCAGGCTAAACATGATCCTAATTGGATTAATGCAATGCAGAAAGAGATACAAGCTCTTGAACTGAATGAAACATGGGAGTTAACTGTTCTTCCTAAAGGGAAGAAAGCTATTGGTTCTAAGTGGGTTTATAAAACCAAACTTAAACCAGATGGGTCTATTGATAAATATAAAGCCAGGCTTGTAGCTATTGGTTATAAACAAGTAGAAGGGCAGGACTTTACTCAAACCTTCACACCTGTTGCAAAGCTAGCTACGGTTAGAGTAGTTATTGCTCTTGCTACTGTTCATCAGTGGAAGATGTGTCAATTGGATGTAAACAATGCTTTCTTGCATGGTTACATTGATGAAGAAGTGTATATGGTTCCTCCAGCTGGTTATTTTAAGGCTCAGAAGGGTGAAGTGTGCAGATTAAAGAAGTCTTTATATGGTTTAAAACAAGCTTCAAGGCAGTGGAATAAAGAACTCACTAAGTTCTTACTCTCTATTGGGTTTGATCAGTCTAAACAAGATTATTCCTTGTTTACCAGAACCTTACATGATGAATTCTTGGTCTTATTGGTATATGTAGATGATATGTTGCTAACTGGTACATCTATGATTCAAATTCAAGCTGTCAAAGAAGCTCTTGATGTTGCTTTTACCATCAAAGACTTGGGTGAGTTAAACTATTTTCTTGGAATTGAAATTTCAAGAACTTCAGATGTTACTTTTTTGTCCCAAAGAAAGTATGTTAAAGACATACTTACTGATACAGGAATGGTAGACTGTAGCTCAGTATCCACTCCTCTTTCCCCTGGTCTGAAGCTTTCCATAGATACAGGGGTGGTATTGGAAGAACCTAATGTTTACAGAAGACTTGTTGGCAAGTTACTTTATTTAGGTCTCACTAGACCTGACCTATCTTATGCTGTTCAACATTTAAACCAATTCATGCATTGTCCTCATGTTCCTCACTTAAAGGCTGCTCATCATGTCCTTAAATACTTGAAAGGTACTATAGATCATGGTTTATACTACACTGCTCATTCTGATCTGCAAGTACATGCTTATAGTGATGCTGACTGGAGTGGATGTCAATATAGCAGCAGGTCTCTTAGTGCATATGCAGTGTTCCTTGGCACTAACTTGGTTTCTTGGAAAACCAAGAAACAAACTACAATGAGCAAATCTTCCACTGAAGCTGAGTATAGGAGTATGTCCAGCACAGCCAGTGAAATTGTGTGGATTCATAGTTTACTGGAAGACCTTCATATCACAGCTTCTCTTCCTATAACTATGTACTGTGATAATACTTCTGCAGAGCATTTGGCTCATAACCCTATGTTTCATGAGAAAACCAAGCATTTGAAGCGTGATATGCACTATGTTAGAGAGCAGGTTGCTGCAGGCTTTCTCACTACAGCTCATGTTTCAAGTCATCATCAGTTGGCAGATGTGCTCACAAAGGATTTGCCTTCTCCTCAACATTCTTCTCTTTGCTCCAAGCTTGGACTTGTTCCACATGTCCAGCTTGAGGGGGGTGTATAAGTTATTTACCATAATTATTACTAGTGTGTGCTGAGTCAGCATATATTGTTAGAGAGTTCGTTATATAAATAGGGGTTTTATACTAGCTCTTAACTAACTTTTCTATTGCTGTAATATCTGACTCATTGAGTCTTCTTTCTCTCTGAAATAAAACACATTCCTTCTGTGTTTCTTCTGCTTATACCATGTGATATGATCATATGAGGAGTCGGAGAAAAATACATAGACTTTGTTTTTTGGACTTATTTTCAGTTCAATTCACTTAATTTTAGTTCAGTTTAGTATTTTTTGCAATTCAGTTTCTTTTAGTACAAAAGAATGGGACCATACTTCCTACATTTCGGAATAGATGAAACTCTCAAATAATAAAAAGAAAAGCGTTCTATTTATTTCAAAGTCGAAGGAAGTAAAAATTTTAGTATGATGACATTATATAACCATAACATGAAAAAGGACATGTTATGATTAGGAAAAAGTTCTACAAAGTTTTGATATGTGCAAAGTGATAAATCAGGATCTACTTTCCATGTGAAACATAAACTTCATGGCTCATGCTGAAAACTAAAAAGGTCAAAATAACTTGCATGGGCAATTGGGCATAGACGCATAGTTACTGCCAAAAACAGAAGTCAACGCACTAAGAAAATGACTTTAGTATCCCTTTAAACTATTTTTGGTGATAAATATTTGACAAAAAAAAGAAAGATTTCACATGAATAAACTGTACTACAATCATCTTCTCAAAATAATTTTAATTATGAATTTTTTTCATAATAATCCACTAATCCAGAGGTGTATTCTCAAAATAATCTAGTAATTTGAAAAAACTAATCTATAAACTCAAATAATAATTTGTTAACTTTAAACTGTTGGATAGAGGAAGAGTACAAGAAAAAAAATGCAAAAAAAAATTAACAAAAAAGTAACAATGCAAACATTCTATTAATCACTTAAGATCATCGGTATTCCCATGGTGGAAATTATCCTAAAATCATCCATAGCGGAGACTATTATGGGAAAATAGTTGATAATTTGAATTTGCTCTCATGAATTTTTTCAAAATGTAATCAATTTTTTTTTTTGCAAAATCACTTTTATAAAAGTTAGTTTTGTTGGAAAAAAAAATGCAAAATAATATTTACCACACTTTGCTACAAATTCTAAAACCAATGTTCCTCACACAACGTTCCATATTTGGTTACCAATATTAGGTTAGTATCTGAGGCCTTTGGTAGAATTCCAGTTTGGGCCAGGCCCATGTAAGTCCACTCCGACAAACAATTGGTTTTTATGCAGTACTCCTATAAGAATAGAGCGTGCAATCAGCAAGTGTACATGAGAAATCTAGGCGGGGTCTGCACCCAAAAGTTAATGAGTATAGAATGTTTAGGCTTTAGCCATTTAGGTCTTAAATATGTCAAAATGAGTCTCAAACCTATTACGAGTTTCTGATTAATTTGTCTCTTTTTTTTTTCTGGTGCAAATGAGCTACAAGGACGGGAATGAGAATCGATTCCAGGATCACCTGAAACCAGGAGAGAAGCTCTAACCAACCGACCTTTCCCTCATTCTCACTTGTTTAATCGCTTACTTTTTAGCTTGAGTAAGATAGATTATAATTTATAAATTATACCTTTTATTTTTAAGTTTAAGGCACATAAATTTTTCTAACTTGTATTGACCATAAATTATATAGATTATAGAATTTGTTTTTTTTTCAAAAATTGCTTTTCTAGTATAATTTTCTTATAATCTTTATCAATGGTCAAAATATATCCTTCATATATCGTATTGGCTCTACAAAAATAAATGGAGGAGGTTAAAGAAAAGGTTGATATATACATGACTATTTTTTTATTATTGGATATTGAAACATAAATAGGAAGGCATGGCTTACCATACCAAAATTGATGGATGACATACTGGCTACAACCCATGTGACACTATTGGTATGGCTTTAACTTATACAAAAAAGAGTGTTATATTTTTTTTATCTTTTTGGATTTGTAAGATGAATTGTCTTATCAGATTGGAATTTCGCACATGGCAACCCAATTCTGATTGGCAAACTAGACACTTTAAGAATAGAGGAAATGTAAAGGGATTATCCTACAAGTGCTCCTAGTTGGAATTGAACCTCCAACATCAAGGTTGGAAGGTACAATTCCAACCATTAGGCCAATGCATAAAAGAGAGTTATCATACAAAACATACATGTTGCATTTTTTTATATTTACATTTTATAATTGATTTGGTCCATAGGCTAAAAATATGTCTCGAAGTACACTTAGACCTTGATCCAATTTCGAACTCCTAGACCTAGATTCACCCAATTCAGTGGGCCTAAAAAAAAGTAGTTAGGTTCTAAATAGAATCTCAATTGTCTCCACTATGTGCATGATTTTTTTTATTTAAAAGGTGGTCTGATTAATTAGAATGGTCGTCTCACTAAATATATAGCAATATCGTCTCACCGGTACTTTCTGAATTACATGCAATGTTATTGCGTGAATGCTACTACAAATTGACATATGATATTCACTTATTCATGTTGTTGTCAAAGGTAAATGAGTCTGGTTGCAATCTAACTAGACGTTTGATAACTTTACTAATATGGATCATGGATGTTATTTCAAACAGATTACTCCTATGAAAAGTCTCGTACTAGATTGGAAGTGGAAATAGGGTTTGTGACCTAGAGTTTATTTTGTAAAAGACTGTCTATTTTTAAATTAAAATTAGGTGATGGTAAACGCAATATTAAAAAGAAAATTAGCTCAATACTAACTAGGTTAATTTATTCCGATGGCTAATTTAATCCATTTTGTGACCAAGTCTGCTTTTATATTAAAATTAGACCGTGTCTTTTAATAATTTTTGTGTGACCTATAAATTAAGTCACTTGTTGATTAAGCTGAAAAATTGAAATTAACTTTTTATAAATTAAACTCAAGAACTTAATTTAAAGCTGTAATTAACTATTTCTTGAATAGTGACAAAATGAATGTCACAATCTATCTTGCACCACGTATAGGTAAAGTTTAATTTTCCATATTATATACTCTTAGTTGAGCCAAATATTGTTTGTAGGCTTTTGCATCCCAACCATCCTCTTTAATTTCTTGATATGAACATGTACTGCCTCTCAAATTTCAATGTCACCAAAGTAACCTCAATACCAACCAATTATAATCATCAAAAGAAACCATTGATTTTTCCCCAATAAAAAGGGAGGGGGGGACAAAGAAATATAATGAAGATAAAGAAATAGAGAAAAAGAGAGATGAAATGAAGAAAAAAAATAATTAAATGAAGCAAAAGTCAGTAACATCTCGTGTCTATATCTCCTAGTTAACATGTGAATCGTCCAACTACTTGGTAGAGAAGGGACCAGATATAAAAACTCCAAAGGCCAAATCATCTTTTCAATTATAAGAGAAAAAGAAATCTATCATCATAAAGTGATAGCAAACAAGTATTCCTCTAAGACAATGTGATATTCAAGTAATTGTGGGTTGGGGTATGCAAAGGATAGCGTCGGATGAGAATTTGAATTAGTCCGGAAGAGAATTTGGATCGGATTAAGGATTTTAGTTCGAGCTCCATTCCGTTGAAAATCAGGATTTCAGTTTTCCAGACTGGTGAATCGGAATTTTGTTTTTATAGGTTAAGAAAAATCGAAGTTGTAAAGTTAGAAAGCTAAAAATGTACTCTTTATTAACTTTAAAATTATTGTTTTTAGAATTATTAAATTTTAATATTACTACTTTATAAATATGTATAAATCTATATAATTTTTTTTTTGAAAAAAAGTACAGATTCCGGTCCAACATCTCCAAAATCGGACCGGGTCGGAAAATTCCGTTCCCAATCCAAAAAAGATCATATTCCGATCCATGGATTTTGGACTTGTGCACACCCCTAAGGATGTGGGATTGATAGTAATTACTTTCATAACATTCATTTTTTTTTTCAAAAAATAAAAAAGAAAGTTAAACATACTAAGGCCATGGTAATTTTTTAGTATATTGGATATGTTCTATTTATCTTATATCTAGCTCTTATTATAAAAAAACAAAATTATAATAAGAATTAATAAGGTCCAATAATTTTAGTTAAGCAAAAAAAAATAAGGTCTGACATTATCACAAAATAAGGTCTATTAAGTTCAGGATAATTAAGGTCTAATGAGAACTAAGAATTTCATAATATAATTTATATATATTCAGTTAAGTTCAAATAAGCAAAAAAAATTGAACAGAACATACACAATAATTCAACATATATTTATATATTGGAACAAGACATTGATAGTGTCTTTTCATTTTAATTTCTAGTGTTTTGTAGGGTTAAAGTCTGATATTATTGTGATACAATACTTAATAATTCCATGAAGCCTTTCTTTTAACAACGTTTCTATTTAACTAATTACTATTTGTTTTATACTCTCTCTATTCCTTATTGGCTATATTACTGCTCCTGTTTGCTGTTTTTACGCAGTTTTCAATGCACCTATACAAGCAACAATAATATTTTGAGATCCACACCTTGTTAAATTATAAAAATGAAATATTATGTCTCACATCGAGGCGAATCAATAAGATTTCATATGACTATATGAGTATGTTATGCTACATAATTTAAGTTTTTTTTTTATCTTTAAATAATGATATAATTTAAGTAAAGCATCAAAAAGGTTCCGAATTGAGTAGTTAAATATGTTATTTATATAAATAAAAAACAATGCTCATTATTTAGATCCTAATTCTCATTTTTGTTATATATTCTGTCCCTAGTCCTTCACTCATACTTCGCTATCATGACCAATTAGAGCATGAAATTAACATGCGATTTTATTATATGTTGAGTTCGTGTAGTTGAAATTGAACATATATGGAAAAGTATCCTTAGGTTATCATAAAAAATATATAGGGAAAAATCCTCAAGTACCCATGAAGTTTGATGTAATTTCTGAATTGCCCCTCACATTTGAGAAATTCCTCATACACTCCTGAACTTTGACTTCGTGCTCAAAGTACCCTTACTAATGACAGTTTGTTGATCGATGTTAGGTGGAATCTGTATTACCTGGAAGATCTTTAGTATCGACAAAGGTTGGAGAATATACTTGGAATTTCTTGTGAGTTGTTGTGCGACATAAATGCTAGAAACCTAAATTCTATCAACAATATGTCATTTTGAGCACAAAATCAAAATTCATGGGTATTTTCCCAAATGTTAGGAGCAATTTGAGAATTATGGCAAATCTCAGAAATACCCGAGAAATTTTTCCAAAAATATATTGTGATTGATATGAGAAGACATCCATAATATAATGGTATCAATTTTTCCAAAAAATTATATATAGGTTCAAGGATTTTATTAACCAGTTAACTATACAATATAAATGTGCTAAATATGAAGTTGGGTTAATCTAAATATACACGTAAGATTTGTCCCGTCATATAGTTGGGCCATTTAAATTCAACAAGGTTTGGAGCACAAATAGTGGCATGGCACTCAAAATCTAAGTTTTCTATGTTGGTGTTTAAGTGAATTTCATACTAAGGTTCTGTTCTTGGACTGACTTAATGGAAATTTAGTTTAGTTTATTAGTTCAGATAGGTTCAATTCAATTCATCAGTTTAGTTCAGTTCTATTAGTTTCTTCTCACAATTTTAATTATGTTTAGTCCAAAAGAACAAAGCTTAAATCTAGGTAGAGATGCATGATGACATCAACAAGACAAAATGAAATTTCTTTCTTTGTGAATCCAAGGCAGCAGGCTCCATAGCTCTAGATGGTACGAGTACAAATGAAGCTTTCTAGTGGTACTTCTAGATTTTTCAAGTACTACGAAACGACATATATATACATAAAAATTCTCCAAATGGTATTATATAAAGTACTATAAACTCTCCCAACTCTTATGCTATAAAATGTTTTAGATGTACTACTAGAATGAAATATCAGCATTATACATGCTTATTAGTAGGGTGTCCTTAATAGAGTCCAAAAATAGCTTATCTAATACAATTGTATGACATATATCAACCTTCCTCTAAGATGTCTAGGAGGTCACCATAAGAAGATATATCAATTAACCAACAAAGAAATCTTACTCGATCATCAACATATAGTTTGATAGCTAGGAGTATTATCCAAGAAGTAAATTACCATCACATAGTACCTCAACTTAAAGATGACAAAAGTCGATCATCAAATCAAATTCAAACTTTATAATTGTGAACAGATTCGAAAGATAAAAGCTTTACCATTTAAATCCGATCTGACTCGAATATGAAATTGACAAACCCCATAAATGATATAATTACATGATGATTCAAAACTAGCACACCTATTGAATCACCTACCCACAACACAACTACACACAAGTGACAACCTCCACAATCTACTCTCACACCTTAATAGTCTTGAAAGCGATTACCAATAATGCCCTTTTTCCATGCTTCCTAAATGACCTTGGGGCATACTCTAGTACTCTACCTTTTCAGCACGTGCCTGTTAATTACAAGTTAACACTTAGCACTTTTAGACTGTCCCCTCTTAAGGACTCATCACACTTTCACCCTACTATTAAAGGACACATACCCTCACATTTCATCACAATCTCACCCACATGTGATAATAACACCTTATAATTAATTGGGGTCCCACCTAATTTAATCTTTTGTGGCTCTAACGCGCGTGGGGGCTACACCACTTTTGTTGTGTTGCTTGTTTATTGCACAACACATTGAGAGGGCATTATTGTCATTACACTAGGAATTAGGAGTACTACTACAAACCTCCATATAAAGCCTAACAAAAAACTTTCTTTTAAGTGCTAACAAGTAACAACTACTACTAGCATGGTACTACTACCCCACCAAAAAAACACTTTTGCTTAGCACAAAAAAAAAAATCTACACTTTTGCTTTGTTAGTTGTTACTTGTTATATTACACTTCTAAGATCATAAGATGGAGCAACCACAATGTAGTGGTGGATTTGAAGACCCGGCAACATCTCCGGACTCGCCTTCGGGTGGGGCCCACTCGAGTAAACCCCGAGGGTCGGGAACGAGGCACCCGGTGTACCGAGGAGTCCGGAAACGTCGATGGGGTAAATGGGTATCGGAAATCCGAGAGCCTAGAAAAAAGACCCGAATATGGCTCGGATCATTCCCAATACCCGAGATGGCTGCCCGGGCCTATGATGTGGCAGCCCATTGTTTAAAGGGCTGCAAGGCCCAACTCAACTTTCCTGGGGAAATAGACTTCCTACCCCGGCCCATCTCATGTTCTCCTAGGGACATCCAAGCGGCTGCGGCGAAGGCGGCCAACATGGTGGTGGAAGGGAAAGACGGCGGCTGTCCGCCGTCTGATCATTATGATCATGATCATCATGATGGAGATGAGATTGATGATGATTTTTGGAGGGAGATTGAGCTCCCTGAGTTGCTGGATACAGGGCAAGGAGGCAAGTTTATGGATTCCTATACTACTTCATTCAATGATGAATTTTATTATTAAGTATTTTGCAATAGATATTATTGTTTAGAGGCTTATCAATATCATGTTCAGTCAACATTTTTTTGTCATTCTTTTTCTTAAACACATGTTAAATTTGAAGCTCGATCATAGATTTTGTGTATATATCTCTGTTCATCCTTTGTCAAACTTGTTTATGTGTATAAATCTGTGCTATACATTGAATTTTAATGACTTCCATGTATGATCTGTTTATGTATCTCTATCAAATAATCTTGTTGTGCGTCTACTGTCTCTTTATTACCATAAGTTTATTTCTTTTTTTGCCTTAAAAGTTCTTAACTAATTACTAATTAGGGCATGTACTAACGTGTAATCCTTCTCATTCACATAAATTTATTATTTTCCTTAATTTTAACAATTGATTTGAACTACAACAATATCACCTTGCTATGTTCGTAAATTGATGGTACATAATTACGTATGCTAGAATGCTTGCTAGCTAGGTCAATCATTGTCCAAATATGGCATATAATAGAAAGAATATATTTTTTCTGTTTCAAATTGAATGCGACACTTTGAGATTTTACCCTATTTACATAGTCCACTTTGACGGTCGTTTGTGAATTATACGTGAATAATAATATAGTCATGTGAGATCTTGTTAGATTCGTTTTAAGATGTGCTTTTTTAATATGTAATTTTTATAATTTTAACAAATACAAATTAGAGATATATATTCTCAAAACTACGCATTTTTATATATACGGCTTAAGATTATAAAATAAGTACACTCATGTGTATTGCAATTGGATCATATGTTTTGGAAAACTCTTAATTTTTAGATAATTCATTAGGCTCTAATTACCAAACACACCCTAAGTGTTTAATACAAGCCCAACATAACCACATACAAGATTGACAGGGTTTTATTCTAAAACCAATCAACGATAAATGAAACAACACACCAATCTATATGTTTTTTATTCTCTCTCTAATACTTCGATGTGGAACAACTATTCATGACTCGTATTTGAGTTATATTCTTAACAAAACTCAACTACTGATTAAACCAATATTTTAGTTAAGTCTCATTTTCACTTGTATACCGGACACGGGTCCCAAACTTCAGTAGCCCGGATGGTTCCTCCCCTGAATTCAGTATCTGTGTGGTCTGCTCCTCCAATTGGGTGGTTCAAGTGGAACGTGGATGCATCAGTAAGTCCTTCACTGTACATGTCGGCTGTCGGAGGAGTATTGCGTGATAACCATGGCCATTTCAAGATCATTTTCTCTAGTCCAGTTCCCCTTATTGAAATAAACAGTGCGGAAATAATCGCCATTTTCAGGGCCACCCAAATCTCAATGCGGCTGGATTACCTTCGCACTTCTCAGATAATTATTGAGTCAGACTCGGCTAACGCGGTCAAGTGGTGTAATAGTGATGAGGGGGGTCCCTGGAACATGAACTTTCAGTTGAACTTCATCCGAAACGCTAGGAAGCAGTGGCTTAATGTCTCCATAATTCATAAAGGGAGGGCCTCAAATGTTGTTGCAGATTCATTAGCTAAACAAGGTCTTACTAGAGATGCCGAATTCATAGCTTGTTTGTAATTGGCTTCTTAGGGCCGTATTTTCCCTTTGATTGTAACCTTGTCATTTACTCTTGAATAAAATCTCCGCAAATTATCAAAAAAAAACATAGTTGCTGAAGTTGATTTTTTACTCTTCTCTGTTAACACTCTATGTATTATCTTTTGAAGCTGCAATTATGACTTGAAAACCACCAACTCTCGCTTTCTTAGTACTAGAATTTTTTGCACGCGATGCGTGCTTGAATTTTTTCGAAACATAAATTCGATTTTCTTCGACATAAGAGTCAAAATTTGAACATTAGACATACGAAATATAATTGTTTTTAGTTGCAAAATTTGATTTGTTTAGTTTCTTTCACTTAAGTCCCTTACCATTCTTTTTGTTTTTTTATTTATTTTTCAAAGTTAAATTCTATGAACAAAATAGAAATTTTATTGAATTTATTTATGATTTCTAATATTATAATTTTTTAGTTGATTTTTGAATTAAGCAAAGTACTTATAAATTGTAAAGAAAGTAGACACTTTGCTTTCAAGTCAATTTTTTCATAGGTTGTAGTTTGTTACTGAATTTTTAAGTTTTTGTAAAGTTTTCTCATTTTAGTGATTTGCATAACGTAAATTATGCAATTTTATGATTTTAGTTGACTTGTGAGTGATTGTTATAATTATATATTTGGTATTTTTGTTTGAAGCCCCCTTTGATTTGTAAGTGAATTTGTAATTTATAATGGGAAGGGGGTAACATAGTCTCTTCATTCACTAGTAGAATAAATGTTATTTGCTGCGGTAATATTGCTGCGGTTTTACTCATACGCAGCAATATAGCACGTAAAAAGAAAAGGAAAAATATAAAAAATCATATTGCTGCGGTTTCGGCCGAAAACCGCAGCAATATGATTTCCGCGGGAACTTTTTGAAATTTTTTTGACTATTTGACCAATCATATTGCTGCGGTTTTTTTCGAAAACCGCAGCAATATAATAAAATAATATTCAAAAATATTATTTTAATCTATTGCTGCGGTTCCTTCTTAAAACCGCAGCAATAGTGTGATTAGGATTTAATAAAACCAAAGGGCGCCGTTTCCTTAATTCTCAGCCCTTACTTTCACTTTTATAATATCTCTGCTCACCCTCTCTCTTCACTTTCACACTACCCGGCCATTTCACTTTCTCCTCTATCTCTCCTCACCCTCTCTACATCTCCTTCCTCTCTCACAATTCGCCGTTCTCGCTTTCACCGGCGCGCTTGCTTCCTCAGCACCATCTTCGACTTCGCATCATTATCATTGCTCGATTTCATCTTCGTCGTTCTTTGAATCTGAGTTTGTTTTCATTTTTCTTATATATTTTGTTTTTCACTCGATTGAGTTTTGTTCTTCCATTTCTTCCTCTCGATTTCACTCGCCGTCGTTGCTCTACCAGTAAACCGCAACCGGCCGGCGAACATTTTCACAGTATCCGGTCCTCTGTTCTCGTGCTTCAAGTTAACGCACAAATGTTGAAAAATGTCGAACAAATGAGTGCGAAGGTGTACAATGTTTTTTCTGGTTTTTTTTGTTCTTCCGGGCCCACCTCCCTTCTCCATTGCTTCGGTGGACAATGCTTTCTGATATTATAATTAACATCTGATTGTGGATAATGGATTTGTGGGGGTTTAACAGTAAGAGCTTCAAATCCTATAGGACGGGAGTGGGTTAATTGTAAAGTTGGGGGAAGCTTGTACTTTGGAATGGGTTTTGATTCTACATTTTAAATATATTTTTTAGTTGTAACTCTTGTTTTTTTATTTTTCATTTTTCATTTTATTTTTGATTTTTTCTATTATTTATGTAATTAGTTTTTTTTATCTTTATATATTAATGAGATTCATATGTCATTTTATCTTAAGTTCGTCTACGAATTTGATGGATAGTGGATGGGTTAGTTGTTTGATATTAATCTTTCAAATTTTAGTGCAAAATGCAAAAAAAAAAAAAAAAAAAAAAAAAAATTACGCGTATCAGGACCTATTGCTGCGGTTTTGGGCAACAACCGCAACAATATGTTGTATTATTCCGATATAAAAAAATACTTATATTGCTGCGGTTTGGATTAAAAACCGCAGCAATATTGTAGATATTGCTGCGGTTTAAAACCGCAGCAATATAATTAATACCTATTGCTGCGTCCTTAATTGCTGCGCGCCCAAAACCGCAGCAATAGGGCACTTTTTAACCGCAGCAAATAGCATTTATTCTACTAGTGATTCAGGGAAACTATAGCTCCTCCCTTCCCTTATATAATAGAGATATGTTGTACTTTAATTCTTGAATGATATTTTACATAAACTTTTTTACCTTGATAATTAATCGCTATTATATAATAGAAAAAGATAGGTCCAAATATATGTAAAAGTTTCATTATATATAGGAAACACTAAAAAAAATTAAATAATATTTTTTTCCTTGTCTAACTTCTAAATTTTGATTTCACTATAAATACACCTTTATTTTTTATCATGACCCACCATTAATTGTGAATGGTTCTTGAGAATAGTGATTTGTAAGTAAATTTTTGTAAATATTTTTGTATGTATTGACATTCTAGGTTATTAGTTTAGTTTATATGTTAATTTTAAATTTTAATAAAGTTTCCTGGTTGTTTGAGTGATTTGCGTGATTTTTATAAGTGGTTTTGTCAATTGTATGAGTGATTTGTAAAGTTTCTTCTTTTAAGTGATTTGTGAGTGAGTGTTGTAAATTAATTTTTGGTAGTTTTTCTTTGAGTGACGATTTTGATTTTGACATTTCATTTGTAATTTAGAAAGGGAAGGGGGCAAAATAGACATTTCAAAAAAGGACACCATTGCTCACCCATTCCCTTATATAATAGAGATAAATGTTATATATGACCTGAAATTTTGTGAATGACATAAGGCTAACTTTGAATGCACATATCTCTGAATCTATAAATGATATTGATTTGATTCAAATTGGAGGTGATAGCTTGTTCAAAGATTTTTCCAACGATAGGTCATATGTCCAATTCCGTTGAGAAACGAGAAAGTTATGACTGTTTTACGAAGAACTGACGAAACTGTTTCGTCTCGGGCCCGATCGGGCGGATTTCGCCCGACCCGATCTGGCGGTGCGCCGATTTGTGCGCTGCACGCGTTTTTCGATATTTTTTCGTTTTTGAATTATCTTTTAGGGTTTGTACGGGTTCCTTATGTTATAAAAGGGCTTCCTAGTGTTCATTATTATTGACACAACTTATGAAACACTTTTAGCCACTAGAATTTAGGACTCCTTGTATAGTTGTATTATTCTCTATGATTTTCTCCATCATAGTGAAGAAGCTCTAATCCCCCACCTGTGGATGTAGGTCAAATTTGACTGAACCACGTAAATCCTTGTATTCTTTGTTTGTTCATCTTTATTATTTTCTCACCTTTATTATTTCATTGATTTTCTATTCCGCATTAATCAAACTACAACACCCTGTTTCCTAACAATAAAATTTTGGATGATTTATTGTTGGAAGATTTGCATTTTATTGCTATGATTCTTATATGGGTATTTCTAAAGCAGAACCCTAGTATTGAGTAATCACTTCATCCCAAAGTAACATTGTTACATAGCGCATGCTTAATTTCAATTACCACAGTTTATATGCATGCTCCCTCTTTTCTAAAATAAATGAAATACATATCATTAATTCGTTTCAAAATAATTAAACGTTATTTTATTTGGTATACTTCTTTCTATCTCTCTCCTCATCTCACGGGTCACCTTTTTCTTTTTTACTATCTCTCTTCTCTCCTGAATTCCCTAACCAAAACCCTACGTTTCATTTGAAACAAAATGGAGGAAGTATTAACTTCAGTTTATAATTTATACAACTATATATTTGCTAAAAACTGCTACTGGCATATTTTAATCGTTTTGAGTTATAACTAGATTCCATAATAATGACATTTTTTTAAAAAAAAACATAAAAAATTTGATTATGTCCTTTCTTAGCTAATGTAAATGTGCAAAGCATAATGGCACATTACCTAGCTAATATCGTGACTTCAGCATGGAGCTAACGGTGAATTATTCATTGCCAACTTGAAATTCCACCCTGTATACTTACGAATACTCTTTCTATTCCATAACAAAGTCGTTAGATACTTATGGATACTCTTTCTATTTCATAATAGAGTCGCTCTACGATTTCCACCTAAAAGAAATTTATTTCCACATTAAAAAGTTTTTATCTTCACAACTCTCCCTATGTTTGCACACATAGTTAATAGTTGTTTCATCTAAATATAGTAAGCCAAATGCATTTTAGAGCCCACAGATAAAGGGATTCCCATTGGGCCGAAAGACGTACTGTTAAACGATTGAGGCATAGCAAGCGATATTGGGCGCAAAAAGCTCCAAAATATTTCTGTTGAGAGTTGAGACTTATGGCCTATGCAAACTATTTCCGTCAAACTTGTAAAATAGAATGATAACCCAAATTAAACATGTTACACGTTGGGACTTGGGAAATTGCATACTCCAACTCCAAATACAGTATTTGTTAACTTATTGCTTCTTAAGCTTTCCAACCTATTATAAATATATCACTGTTTTTTTTTATCCATATAAATTACAAAGGCAATACAATGTACTCTCCCCGTCCTTTATTAGTTTACCCGTTTTGACTGTTTACATTTATCGATGTAAAACTTTGAGTAATAATATCTCTAATTATGTATTTGTAAAAATTATAAAAATTTGATATTCCGAAACTACATATTGAGACAAATCCAACGATATTCCACATTATTATATTATTCCTTACATATAAAACACAAATGATGGTCAAAATAACAATGATGAATAGTGTTATAAGTCAAAGAGGGTAAATTAATAAAGAACGGGGGGAGTACAAAGAAGAAAAAGGAGGATTTAAACTTGTGACCTATTATTCACAGCACCTTAATCTTAACCATCAGGCCAAAATAAGATATAATTCATTGTTATAACACAAACATTCCACACCTTGCTTAATGCCAACCTCTCCTCAAAGAGAAATCATAGTCAAGTTTTACAAGGTCTCGTAGGGATGACATTTAAAACATGATATCGAATTTCTTCTACAGTATTGGCTTATAACATTAGTTGTCTTCCTTTATCGTTTTTTCCCCTTTTGTAGGCATGCTTCAATTGTGGTTTGTGTTCTAAGAAAAAATGTTATGTGTCACATATTTTCATTTTGTCTCATTTAGACAAAATTTCAACAACTGTGAAAATTATTAATTTTTACTAGTAAGGTTAGAAATATAAATGATCCCTATTTGCAAGCCGCTAGTAACCTATGCAAACCTACCAAGATGCTCATTTTTTGTTGAAACTTATTGAAAGTCCACTTGTGAGTGTCCCACATTGGAGAAAGAGGAGAGGATAACCCACTTTATAAGATGAGGAGTTCTCCTATCATCAATTGGTTTTAGGATGGAACCTCCTAGACCCTACTTTGTAAGTAGGCTAAACTCTCCCCCTTACAAGTCAGGAGCAGAACATCAAGGAACGGGCAGGAGTCGCAGTTCCGGATAACTTTTGAATTTTTTTTAAAAAGAACTAATTTAAAATGTAATTTTTTAAAAATAAAATAGCTTAATTTTTATATTTGACCTCCTCTAAAACTAATAATTATATCTTTGATCCTTTCTAATTTTTTTTTTTTATCCTGCCTCTGTTACAGATGCTTGCTTTTGTAAGCAGCACAACACGCCCAAATTATTTACTCCTAAGACAATCCTCTTATCTAAAGCCTTCGGTTTTAAGGGAGCGGGATATAATATAGAGGACTGAAAACTTTGAAAGAAAGAGTTTTTCAAAGTATCTTGACCAATCTCACAAATTCCATAGACTAACAATAGAAAGGAAATATTCAAAGAAAATGAAATTATAATAAAAATATCTGAAAATTTGATTGCACGTTCCACACATGCACCTCTGGCTAGTTTGCTGAGATCATTTCATGTTTTCATATGAGGCCATGATTATACATTTGACTATTGACTAATTGACTTTAGGCCCGTTTTCTTAAGAAATTGTCTATTGACAAGGATAAATTTAGGTCGAAAACTTGTTATTTCGAGCCCAAAAAAATAGACTAAAAAATTATTTTTAACTTATTAAAATATTATGTCAAAGCAAGAAAACGGGTCTGATTTAATTGTGGTTCAAAAATTTTTGTCCAAACCTACCCAAAATTTGAGCCGCGCCAGACCCACAAGCTGGGCTTTTTTGAACAGCTCTACTTTTTACCTTTGATTTTCACAGTTTTACTCACTCTTTAATATTCCTTTTATTTCTTTCATTTTACGTATTTTGTACTTTTGCACTAGTTAGACATTCCACATCAACTATCAATTTGTAGTTTATAGGAGTATGTAAAGAAACACATATTGACAATGTATTACAAATCTATTACAAAGTATATATTATTACAAATCTATTACAAAGATAAACATTTGATATTTTGGAGTTTAGTGGCTTGATTAACACCCCCGATAAGTTGTTATATGTTCTATATACTTGGCGAGTGATGAACTATATATTGTTGTTATAAATTTAATGATTTTGTTAATTTGATCATGTGGCAAGATGTCAGTAAATAGAGGGAAGTAAGTCAATTTATTAACGATATACAATTAAATCACTGTAGGTTAGCTCTTTGATTCCACTAAATACCTATAATATTATTATTAATTTTTATTCACGTAGCAGCTTGAGATCCTTTCTTCGTTCTTTTTCTATTATAACATATGAGTTTTTACAACTGTCAATATACAACATTAACAGTTAAATATCTTTAATTATTTAGTAAGGATTATAACATGTTGATAATTTACAAGTATATATTGAGACGAATCTGTCAACATTCCACTTGACTACATCTTCCTTGCGTAACAATTATTTTTTTAGGGGACCTTGCGTAGCAATCATAATAGAAGGTGAAAGGTAGTGTATGAATACTGTAAAAACTCATATATGTTGCAATAGAAGAAAAGTGATGGAAGTATATAATTTTAACATAAATAATTGAGTGTTATAATCAAAGCTAGTAAAGTATATATATGATATCTAAAATGCAAAGGGTGAAGTATATACTCCATCCGTTTCAAAATATAAGGTATTTACGTTGTACAAAAAAAAATTGACCACAAATATCTCTCATAATACGATAAATAAAAATTATATTATTGAATTCGTCTTGAAAAATACTATAATAACGTTATTTTCTAAAATTTTCTATTAACATAAATTAAGAGTACTTAACGATCAAAGTTCAACCTCAAACATCATGCATGCTTTATATTTTGAAAAGGAGGGAGTATAATTTATATTCAATGAAAATCAAATAAATTATGCATTTGAATACAAATATTTTGTTTTCAAAATTTTCAAATACATGTTCAGCGTATATGCGATTTAGGTACGACTTTTTGGACGCCCAACAATAATGCCATGATACCTTCAAATGGTATTTAGGCCTACTAGTCTACTACCATGTGAATGGTGTGGTCCATCCTTGAGAGTTGAGGATAATGCTCTTCACGTTAACATGCCCAGCCCCCCAACTCACTCTGTAGCCCACCTTCAGCCTTTTAAGAGTTTAAACCTCATATTAGTCCATCATTAGATTAGAATATGATTTTTTGTAACACAAATTATTTTTACTTTTTTATGGTAGGGATGAAAACGAGTCCTATTCGGATTGAGATCTTGGTTAGGTTAACTCGACTGGCTTTGTAGGTAGATTATTTGGAAGTTGGGGAGAAATGGTAAAGGGGAAATCTATGTAATTGAGTATTTTTATATAAAATGATAAAAATATGAAGAAATAGGTATTTGGCTATTTTTCATTTTAAAATCAATAATTAATTACTAAGCAAAAAATTCTTATTTGACACTCTACCATACATAGAACCCCTTTTCAAGAGTTTAGAAATTAATTATTTTTTAATATGCATAATTTTGACTTAGCATCTTGGTGTATTACGAACTGACGTCTTGTCTAGCATTTTTTTTAAAAGGAAGTTTGGTCTAGCACTTCAACAAAAGAACAATGTCTTCAAAGTTTTCGAATTCAAACTATATTGTCTTTCTCGTACATTATTCTCGAATTATTTACCATTTTTTCCCTTTAATATGAATTAATTGGATCGATTCTACCAAAATCTAACTCTTTAAATTATGTAGTTTGAAGTTTGAAAAAGTGATTTTAAGATGAAAATTTCCAACCATACAAGTAAACATATTAAATTATTTCTTCATATACATCACAAATTTTGTATTTCCCCCTTCTCAATTAAATAAATATTCCCTCTTCTGAGAAGGAATACCTGGTGATCAGTCGAGGTTTTCTTCCCTCCATTCTCCTATTAATGAAATGCAAATATGAATTATCAAAAAAAAATTAAATTAAATAAATATTCCCTTTTCAATTTTTGTATTACACGACGTTAGTAATTAGATTGTCCTAAATCAATAATGACTAAAAGTACAGCCTCAACCCTCATTATAACAATGGTTGTTAACAAAGCTAACAACCGACCTTAGTTTGATAATAATCATATATGCTTCATATAATTGCCGGTAAATCTCAAACATTTGAATAAATATGTATAAAAGGCGATGTTTAGTTCACCTGAAATTTTCTGATCTGAACTTATCTGATCTGATCTGAACTTATTTTTTCTGATCTGATCTGATCTAAACTGATTAGATAACAAGATCTTATATATCTTTTAGATTTTTCTCAATATATAAGAAAAAATATAGTCATGTGGGTCTTGTTTGATTCGTCTCAATGAGTACTTTATTAATATTCAATTATTATAATTTTTACTATTATGTAATGAAAGATATAGTGATTTTTAAATATAAGCATAAACTGAACTGATCTGATCTGAACTTATTTTTTTAGATCTGATTAGATCTGAAATAAGCAAAAATAAGGTGAACTGAACATAGCCAAAATAGTGTTTGATAGATTGCAGTTACAAGTTAACAACATATAATAAGTCACATCTCAAAGAAATAAGGGCGGTGCAACCGTGTTTTTATTAATACTAGTACAATGATCAGACTTTTCCTAGTTGTGTAGGAAAGAATATTTGCAGGTACAAGAAGTAAGATAGTAGTGCCCCAAATTGACATGCACATCATATTCACATACAAATCTTTGAGCGAGTTATCCCCACTTTATGTTGGCTTCTTAGATTTTATTTGGGGTACCTACTACCACTATCGTGTCGATCCACCTTCCACTTCTATTATTGGAAATTCTTAGTGATTTATTCTATTATAGTACTTCTATTATTGGTGTTTATAAAGTTTAAGGGGTATTTATTGAAGCTTTAAAAAATAAATTAGTTGTTGACTCGGGTGATAATCTAGATCATTTATCAATGTGAATTTGAAGTGTTGAATTAGATACATGTGAGAAGTTAAAAGAAAATTATAGATATTCGATTGTGCTCGTGAAATAATCTTCCAGTTTTTTAAAATTTCTATATATAGTAAATTATAATATGATTATTGATTAGTATAACTCTAGACTTCAAGGAAGTACATATATATAGATATATAATTAATTACAAAGATTATAATACAGTCTTATTTTTGAAAATTAGGTTAATGTGTAAGAATATAATCGGATGCAACTAAATAATGCATGTAATGGTGTTAATTAGTAGGGTTATAAAAATTTAAGAGTTTTTTTAATAATATAATATTGTTGAAAAGTAGAGCAGATTATTATTACCGTACCATTAGATTAATGAGTATTAACATATACATTTGTACTTAATTATTTTAAAAAGAGAAATATTATGTTATCTTTAAATAATTTTGTTTCCTACAAAGTCAATTTAGGTGCAAGTTCAAAAGAAATTTAATCTATCTGTATAAGTGAGCTTAAAAAAGAAAAAAAAAATGTAAAATAATATATTCTTACCCTCTATGAAGGCAAGAGATACTTCTTACTTCTACGAGAATGTTGGGTTTTTTATGAGTCACTCGAATGTATATCAGATGGTTGGTCTGGATTTTTGATGGGTGTGGAGCAAGCAAATGAAGGAAGGACTATTAGCAGTCGCAGTATTGCACGTTTGCTCGAGCTATGTTGACGAGCGAGCCACATAAGCTACCAAGTATGTGGGCCGTAACTTTTGAGATAATTGGATATAAGTAATATGTATCCTTAATGATTATTGTCGGAGGTAAGTATAATTAATAATTATACCTTTAAATGCTTTTCTTAGATGTAGGTTATACTCTATATTCCCCCTCCCATAAAATCCAAAAACTGATGCAGAATAGTTGGTTAGTGTGTTTGTATTTCAAACGGGATGTTTCATGATCGAGTTTTTCACATATAGATTTTTGTTGATTACTTTGTACTCCCTCCGTCCCATAATATAGTGCCTACTTCATTTTTGGTGGGTCAAACTTTAAAATTTTTGACCAAATATTCTCATTTGTATATATAAAAAAACGTATTCATGTGGGATCTTGTTAGATTCGTCTCAATGTGTAGTTTCATAATATCAAATTTTTGTATTTTTTATTAATGCGAAATTGAAGATATTAAAGGTCAAACTTACGTCTTGGAGACCGTGTAAAAAAGAAACAAGCACTATATTATGGGACGGAGGGAGTATCATTTACTGAGAAGGATGGATAGTTACATGTAATAACATGACATTTAATTTGTTTGCATTAGATTTTAGATATTATCAAACATCCTTTCGTTAATATCAAGCACAAAGAATGGTCGTACTACTCGTATTACGGTATTACCTATATAGATTATAGATCCACTGTATTGATAATCCATTTAGACATAAACAGTAAAAAGATACTCTCTCCGTCTCATAATATAGTGCTTAATTTCATTTTTTCACGGGAATTAAGGTAAATAGAATTTAAGAGGAAAGTAAAAACTTTTTATTATTAAAATAAATATTGTGTGGAAAAAGGTGATCTTAGGAGAGAGAATGAAGAATAATTGGTAAAAGAGCATTAAATGCAACCCTTGGGTTGAATAAACAAAGCCAAAAAACTATTTTCAAGAAGCAAACAAATAATGATGGCACGATTTTTCTAGGCAAATCACAAAAAATTATGGAATTAAATATAGAACCAAGCACTATATTTTGGGATACCCAAAATGAAAATGAAGCACTATATTATGGGACGGAGGGAGTAATTACAAATGCTGAATCGTAACTCGTAATCAAACTATTCATATGACCTAGAGTGCTTTTATGAGTGGTTATTTTAAATAAGGGAATAAAAGAGCCAAAACACGCCTAACACGTTACAGGTAAGGAGGACTTAAGGAGTGCGTAGCTTTTTATTAAATGGTAGTCACGTTCTTTGCTTCCTTCTTCCTTCTGCCGTCGTTGCCGCCAGTACCTAACCTCCATTGTTCACGTGCTGGTCCCAGTCCCTTCATCTTTCTAAGGATTTGGGTGTTTAATAACCCTTCAAAAGGTGATCGAGTTTATCCTTCAAATTTAACTATAAGCTTCAGATTCTATTTACAGACTTAGGCTATGTTTAGTTTTACCTGAAATTTTCTGATCTGAACTTATCTGATCTGAATTTATTTTTTCTGATCTGATCTGAACTAATCTGATAACACGATCTTATCTTTTAGATTTTTCTCAATATATAAGAAAAAATATAGTCATGTGGGGTCTTGTTTGATTCGTCTCAATGAGTACTTTATTAATATTCAATTATTATAATTTTTTACTAATATGTAATGAAAGGTATAGTGATTTTTAAATATAAACATGATCTGAACTGATCTGATCTGAACTTATTTTTTCTGATCTGATCTGATTAGATCGGAAATAAGCAAAAATAAGATGAACTGAACATAGTCTTACTTCAGACTCATTTGAATCATATACTTTATCACTCAGACTCTCTACGTACAAAAAAAAAAAAAATACAAATATCAACTTTTAAGTGGCTAGGAATTTAACTCCTTTACATTACTCCCTCCGTCTTTTTTTATTTGCTACAAGCACTTTTTTACAAAGACCAAGGAGGGAGTGGGGACCATTGACATAAATGGAATTAACAAAAAAGTAAATAGGTAAATTGTGGGACCTATGTATTATATATGGAAACATTTACAAAATCAAGAAGGGAGTGATGACAAATTTGTAAATAAAGTGTGGGACCTATGTACTATATATGGAAATATTTGCAAATGTAGCAAATAAATTGAGACACCCCTAAATGGCAAAATGTAGCAAATAAAAAAAGACGGAGGGAGTATTACATATCAAAGTCTTAGGTGGAGGTTTTGATTATCAAACTCATTCCAAAACTTCCATCTTTTTCTTTCAACATCATTGCATAGTTTTTTTTTTATCTATATAAGCCACGAAAATAGTATAAGTCAAAGGAGATGAAGATAAATTTGAACTTGTGATCTATCGTTCACAATACCTTAATCTTAACCACTAGGCCAAAACATTCCTATCCTTTAGTTTCAATGAATTATCCTGCTTGTGTGTTTATAAAAAAAAAAAAAATACGACCCCCTAAAACATACTTATGGACTTATGGTGGTGGCAATTAATGTTCTCAAAATAAATATTTGTAGTTATAATATACATGATATACTAGTGAAAACGGCACCGTGTGTTAACGGTAGTATGACAAATTGACAAGAATAGGAGTACATGTACATTATACCAAATTTATATGCAATGTTTGGGTAGGACACGTGACTGATAGATATTGGTTAATTAAATCACGTGGCTAAGAAATTGACGCACCACCAAGAACGAAGAACCAAGTGCGTCTTTTTATTGTTGGAGTCGTGAAATTGGTGGTGAGATACTGAGCACATTATAATTTCACTTTATCATGTAGCTAACGTGCATTTTATTACTTTTTATTTCTTGTTATTGTAATTTATATTTTTATATTCTCTCTCTTTTTTTTATTTTGATCTATACACTTCTCGGTACACAATTTTAACCATAAATATGTTTAATTATCCATTACTTAAAAAATATTTTAAAAGTTGACATTTTAAAAAATATTAGTCGAGGCAAAATAAACAATACTTTATCCGTTCTAATAAGTTAAACACTTTTCTAAAAAACTCTCACATAAAAGAGAGAAGTGTTTCACTTATTAGAAAACGGAGGAAGTATCTTGTACATGTATGCTAATCTTTAGTTTTACTCATATGTAGAAAAATATGATCATCTACTATTCTACTTAAGAAAAAAAAAGGAAAAATTTGTATTACTAATATGATTGCGGCCTTGTGGGGTTGCACCTACATCTATAGTTCAGTCATATGGTTATGCTAACTCGTAAATATTTAGGTGTTTTTGGAAAATATAAGAAAATTCACATAGTTTACACATATTTTTTCATTTTATATGTAAAAGAGAACATCTTATTAGGGAGAACTTAATTGATCAGTTATAGTGAGCTTTTTTTTCCGCTGAAGTTTGTCTAAGATGTGCTCTTCAACCCAATATAGACAAACTTTATATCAATCATTTTAATTAGAAGTAGGTCAAGCACCAAAAAAATGAAAAAAAAAAATTAGAGTTTGTGGAGTATTTTTGTTATTTCGACTAATTAACAGAGTATCACATAATATTTGTGTTAATCCATCGGTACTAAATTAGAGTTAATACTAAGTATTAGCATGTATATACATGCTATGCATGCGAATTCGAAGTATGAGTGGTAATTACTTTGCAGTTTGTTAAACGGTTTTTCCTTTTTATTTTTATTTAAAAACTGATTGAGTGACAAATGTTATAGTTTATTTTTCTAGTTAGGAGTATATTGATCAAAAAAAGGTGAATATCAAAGTATGACATTTTAAAAAACATTCGTCAAGGCAAAATAAACAATACTTCATCCGTTCCATAATAAGTAAAATATTTAGAGAAGTGTTTCACTTATTATGGAACGGAGTAAGTATCTTGTACATGTATGCTAATCTTTAGTTTTACTCATATGTAGAAAAATATGATCATCTACTATTCTACGTAAAAAAAAAAAAAAAAAAAAAAAAAGAGGAAATATTTGTATTACTATTATGATTGCGGCCTTGTGGGGTTGCACCTACATCTATAGTTCAGTTATATGGTTATGCTAACTCGTAAATATTTAGGTGTTTTTGGAAAATATAAGAAAATTCACATAGTTTGCACATATTTTTTCATTTTATATGTAAAAGAGAACATCTTATTAGCGAGAACTTAATTGATCAGTTATAGTGAGCTGTTTTTTTTTTGCTGAAGTTTGTCTAAGATGTGCTCTTCAACCCAATATAGACAAACTTTATATCAATCATTTTAATTAGAAGTAGGTCAAGCACCAAAAGTAGTAAAGAGTTCTCAACTTCCCATAGATAACAAAGATAGTCTCTGTAATCATATTATGTCAAGGTATGCAAATAATACAATTATGTGTTAGCAAAGTTGTTGTTTGAATACCATCATGGGCCAGAGCAAGATGGTTTGAGTGCCACATGTGATACATCAGGTCTCGGGTTCGAAACTTGTCACCACAAAAATGTATTCATGTGGTAGTTGCTCCCTCCTTGCCCTCCAGACTGACCTGGGGCTGGTTACTTGGGGTCTGGGTTTCACCCATGTAGCCCGGAGTTTACCATTCACTAAGTGGATGGGTCCTCATCACCAAAAAAAAAAGTTGTTGTTTGAACTGAACCTATTAGCAAAATATTTCTAACCCAATCTAATCTAGGTGCCTTCAAAACTAATTGTCCAATCTAAATTTTAAACTTATAGTCTCAAAGTCATGAGACCAAACTTGAACCACTAGACGACATATCTAATTTGACGAAGAGTACAATAACATCTTTCACAATGCGAAAGAATGACAATTATAGGCTATTAACCACGATTACAAGATTAGCACATTCACAAGTAAAATGCATTTTAATCGTTTATAGGCTTGATTCATGAATCTCAAACTTTATTTCAATTGGTAAAAGATTAGGTAACTATTTTGGTGGCTAGAATTACCCATTTCAACTCGAATAAACAATTAGTAGTCCAATAATTAAACAGTTAATTTGTTGGTTAAAATATTGTTCCCGCATTCATCCCACGTGCGGACGTGCCTTGTTGATCGCCACTTCCTCTTTCTTCAAATGGTCACGGGACATGACTTTATTTACTCACCGCCGGACGGCGATAAATAAAACAAATAACAAAAAGGAGGTTCACGGGAATTCGGATGCTGAAAATCTCATTTAAGTTCGTTTTACAACGTACCTATTTTACTCGTATTTTTTTTTAAAAATACTATTATTTCTTGTTATTTTTTTTTTTTTTGGAATAAGATTACTAATTTTCCATCATATATACATTCAACTTTAACATAAAATAATAATTTCTCTTTCCTTCTAGGTCTCACATAATTGTTTCTCCTAAAATTTTGTGCAAACGAAACGGGTAAACTAATAAAGAACGGATGGAGTACTTACTACTTTCGGTCTCTCGCACTCACTCCGTTCTAAAATACTATAAAACATGTTTTTTTATGCACGGTTTTCAAGATATGTTTTAAATTATTAATATCTTTAGTTATATACTAATACCTTTTTTATAGTTTATGTTTCTATTTTGAGAGTCAAGCTTTAAAATCTTTGACCAAATATTTTCATCAATGTATACAAAAAAATACTCATGTGATTTCTTATTCATTTCACCCAGTGTATACCTTCATAATATCAATTTTTTTTTTTACTAATACAAAATATATAAGATATTGTAAGTCAAAGTAGGATCTTGGAGACTGCAAAAAGAATCGGGCTATATATATTTGGGGCGTAAGAGGGTGTATTGACAATTGATATCATGAAGCTGCACACTAACACAAACTTAACAACATCTCACATAAATATGTATTTAACATAATTTACTACTTTCAGTCTCTCATAAAAACTTTTGCCACTGCCCACCGTATAGATGTTAATTAACATGATTATAGTGCATTAGTTTTGGCGGCGGCTGCTTAAATTAAGTCTACAAGTTGTCTACTTAGGCCTTTTCAAAATACATTGAGACGCCTATTGTTGTAAGATCATACGACTGTCAAATATTGAAATAGATACTTCTCGGTAGTCTCATAGTCCCATATGCTTATTTCTGGTCAGCATTATACAAATTCTAATAGAATTAGTACCTTAACTAGTACAATTTTCTTGGCGTTTAGAATTGTTTTTTCTATATCCTTTTGTTTGATTCCACTTAATGAGATTAATTAGTGATTTAACCACTTGTTTCTGACTTAGATAGCAACTACATCAAGGCGTACTTTGGAATCTAGAATTGATGTATAGTCTAATCTAGTAGTTTGTAATGTCTTGTACTTTTCTCTAGATGTGAATCAGACAATATTAAGCGAACTAATTAGATGTACTACAGTTGAATATGTTTATGAAGTTGAAATATAATCCATGTAACTTACCGTTCGATCGGAAGGGTATAAATATTGGTAGTCTTAAGGGGAGTCTTGAGCAAAGGCTTTGAGAGTTTTTAGCAAAGATTATGCAATAATGTTGAAAGAAAAGATGGTAGTCTTGTAGTGAGTTTGATAATTAAAGACTCCATTCAAGACTATAACATGTAAAGAGTTAAATTTCTAGCTACTTAAAAGTTGACATTTGTCTTTTATTATTTTCTTTTTTTTTTTGTAAAATCAATTTAAAATATAGTCTGTGGAGAGTCTGAGGGATAAAGTATAGAATTAGAATGAATTTGGAATGAGTCTGTAAAATGAAAAGGTAGTGAAAAACTGATGTGGCACAGTCTGAAATTTGGAGTTGAGTTTGAGGGACAAACTCACCCTTAATTTTATGTATGAATTATGATGGTCTTATGGATCAATCTTGGGTTGCATTTTCCTCTTTTTAATAATACAAGTATACAAGTAATACAACAACCATTTCTATGAACTGATTACCTTTAATATTAATAGGGTCAAATATTGAAAAATTGCATATTATTTCATTTACATATAATATTAAAAATTACTCCCTCCAATAACTTTTCATGTTCCTAGTTTCAACTTTCTTTTAGTAATCATTTATAGTTTGACTTTTTTATGTGTAAAAAAATTTCTAACTAGAAACATAAAGGAAAATTTGCAAGGAATTATTCCACTTTTTGGCCGATCTTCCAAAAATAATTCGTTCTTTGGAGTATTCTGTAATAATCCTACCTTTGTTTACTAAATCGATTTTTTAGTCCCAAAAACCCGTAAGAGCATTTATTGGTTAGTGTTTTGACCACTTTTAATAAAGTTTACCAAGATTAATAATTATCTTTTTTCAAATAAAAAAACTAAGGCAAAAGATTTAGTTCAACTTCAGAAGAATGGATCCCTTAAAAGTGAAAAATGACTAAGAGGATCCATACCTTTGACTTGAGATGTTTTTAAAGCTCTTAAAGATTAAACTCTTGAGCTTTAGCTACGTGAAGTTCATTTCGAAATATTTTTTAAAAAATACGATAAAATAAATTACAACAATAACTTCATATGAGACGCCTAAAGTATAACCCTTGATCTCTCGGTATAAAACTATAAATCAAATCTAATATATGTTGGTAAAAGATGAAAAAATTTACCACTATGTTAATCTTCATTTTTTTTTAGGCAAAGATATTTCGGCATGTACTATATTGAATTTTGAGCGCCGTGGAGACGTCTATACTACGACTTCTAATTTTGGCAAACCCCACTTTCCATAACTAGCCAAGAACATGCAACACCATCAAACGCATTAAATATTTATATGTCGCCCAACGTGTCAGTGATCTGGCACCAAGTAGCAAATAAATCACATACTCCAAATTCCAATACATTAATTTCACTTTACTTGGAAAAGATAAAATATTTTGGGTTCTTCTACCTAGTATCGAAAATTTACGTTGTACTCGACTTTTTTAAGTCTTTATATTATATATTTAAATTTTCTAAACATCACGCAAAATACCCTTATTAATAGAAAATCCTGCTTCAGATCTCACTTAGATTTCAATTTCTCAAATTATATTTCAAACCTCAGTCAATTAACAAGGCTCAAAAATCATACTATATGTCCAATGGTAAGAAAGTCCCAAAATCTACTATCTGATATCATGTATAAGGCTATTTTGTATAACATTTAGGAAGTTTAAGGGTATAACGTCGAAATTTCAAAAAACGGATACAATATAAAATTTCGTAAAACACAGGAACAGGCGAGCATACATAAAAAAAAAACCGAAATATTTTATATACTTACATATGCATAAAGCCATAAAGAACAATTTTTTTTTGATTCAGTAATTAATTGGCCAATTAGGCTCAGCCTTCATGAGTTAGAGGGCAATAAAAGGATCCCAACCTATAAGAAAACTTCCAAAAATCGGAAAATGGGATTTACACCCACAACTCCACAAGCATAAGCCATAAAGAGCAATGATCTAACGATGTTCGGTTGCAGATTTTGGGTACAAAATTAGACTACACCTTATATTATATTTTGTGATTTATTTTCACAGCAGTAGGTCGACCAGTATATTTGGTCAGCAAAACAGGATAATCATGCATCCGCCATCCATCAGATCCATGTATGTTATTCTTTCTTTGATCTCTCGTACGCTACTCTCAATCTCTCAAGTCTCAATTTTACTCTTCTTTCATTTATATTTTTCACGTTTTTCTTGGTTTAGCAATATAACCGTTTACTTTATTCGTTTCTTTTTGTACTTTTGTTGTTCCTAATTTCCATAATTTGGATGCTTTAAAACATGTTCTAGAAACACTTACAGGTAGTGATTTATTTAATTTTTATATTATATGAAAATAAGTCCACTTACAAGTTAGGAGGTTCCATCCTAAAACCAATTGGTGATAGGAGGAGTAACTCTGAAAATTCTATTGTGCTCCTGGGAGCACAATGAGAACTGTGCTCACACAATACAAAATATAACATTTAGGAATACAAAAATGAACATTTACGAATACGAAAACGAACATTTTACGGTTGAAGTGGAACATTACAAAATTCATTTAGGAAAACGAACATTTTATTGTTGAAATGGAACATTACAAAAATTCATTTATGATAAAAGAACATTTTACTGTTAAAGTAGAACATTACCATAATCCAAATACGAAAATGAACATTTTTGGTTGAAGTGGAACAATGAGAACTGTGCTCCCACAATACAAAATAGAACATTTACGAATACGAACATTTTACTGTTGAGTGGAACATTACAAAATTCATTTACAAAAATATGTTGGAGCACAATGCATGCATTAGAGTAACTCCTCGTCTTATAAAGTGGTTTATTCTCTCATCTTTCTCCAATATGGGACACTCATAAGTGGACTTTTAATGAATTTCAACCGATTTTAACCCAAACTTTTGTACATATATAACTACTTGCCCAAATATATTTATCTATGAAGAAATAGTATGAAACTTCAGCCTATGTGGATATTGAGAGTCAAATGATTCTTATCTCGCATTGTTATATGTATGTCAACTTGTTAAGCATAGTTTATATGTTACATATGTGTGTTGGGTTCGATTTGACAAGAGTTGTTAATTCATGCAAAGCATGTGTTGCATGAAAAGGAAGAGTATTGCATTAAATTGCAGTTGAACATAGTCTATGAATACATGTACACATATTACAACATGAATATGAGAAAAATGTGACCCTCGAAATAAAGGACAAGGGGATTGCAAAAGTAATGTACATCAATAAATCATAATTTGTTACTAACATATTGAAAAGAATAACAAGCTACTAGTAAATCAAATGGTAAGGGCTCCTATACGCTATAAGGCTAGTATATGATTTTATCACACCCGAATTTTAGTGAGAAATTATTGTGGTTCCCACTTTTTAATAAGATTTCAGTTTATAGTTTGAATGGCTAGATTTTGCATATGAGTTAAAGATCTTTTTTATCTTCACTCGTTATAAAAGGTTCGTGCCTACAAGTATGTGAATTTCTATAAAAAAATAATAGAATAGTGAAACGGTAACTCAAAGGCTATAAGTTACTTTTTTTCCTTGAAAAATAGCAACATCGATATTGTTTTCGGATAATTAGACTACAAGAGGAGGTGAAATATAATTGGAATATGACTGATATTTTTTCACATGAATAAATAATTTAAATGAACTTAACGATACAAGACTTGTCGTGTCTAGGAATATTAGGTACATATAATAATCATGTTAGGTTCTCGTTTCTATTTCCATTGATTGTTGTATTGGTATAACTTTTAACATTTTACAAGCTCAACTCGTAGTTGTGAATGGCGGTTTGAGCAGGATAAGTTAAAATTCTAAATTAAAGTGTGGCTAAGACTTATTGCCAAAGAGAACCAATAAAATAGCATTGTCTTTGGTGTATAGTCATTATGATTTGTGGAACAATATGAATGAATTAGATTTGTCGTATAATACCACATGTACCATGTCAGTTGAGCTATGGAAATGGGTAAATAATTTAAAGTATGTAAATTATATGCTAGTGCAAACTCATTTATTAGAATGGATAAATAATATATAGTATGTAAATTATATGACCTTACACATTTAACAAAATCTAGAGAAACCGTTGCTTGACCTAACATGTCAAACGGTATTTAATCAAGAGATATGTCAAATTTGTTAATAAACGTATATAAATTTTCGGGTGTAACTGTTATGGTACAACAATTTTTTTTTTTAAAAAAACCCAAATGATATGATGTAAATGACTAATGACACATTGACATGAGATTCATGTTATTATTTGTATAGCCCATTTCATTATTGTTAAATTATAATAACTTATGATTTAACATACATATTACACCCAAGACATACTTATAAAAATATGCTACAAGTGTAATAGGGTTTCTTATATATAACACTTCCTCCATTTTTTTAGCTATTCAATTTCTCCTTTACATATTTGCTAACTCACAACTTCAACGTTTAATATCTTTAATTGTACATGAGTAAAAATTATGAAAAGTTGATATTTAGAAGTGTATATATTGGGACGAATATAACAAATTTTATCTAACTATGTTTTTCCGGAGAAAATGAATAACAGCCAAAATAATCTTTATTATAAAAAAATTAATACTGTTTAAAGTTGTTTAAAGTAAATATGGAAAAAAATGGGAGGAAATACTACTTATGACTTTATGAGTATTTGAAAAGGTCTAGTAACCAATCTTTATTATAAAA
The DNA here is from genome assembly GCF_026745355.1 of Beta vulgaris subsp. vulgaris. NCBI lineage: Eukaryota > Viridiplantae > Streptophyta > Magnoliopsida > Caryophyllales > Amaranthaceae > Beta > Beta vulgaris. Next base: position 61,077,315 of record NC_079202.1, on the reverse strand, counting down.
AAATTAATACTTGCATGTTCCTAAAATTTCCTTTCCCTTAAAAAGAATATAAAATAAACATAAATTCCCCCTAAATTTCCCTCAAAGCAAAAGAACAATAAATATGTCCCAAATCAACCATGGTTACTTCCTTAACCTAGAAAAAGAAACTATAGTTTGTACACGAGATTTGTAAGTTGGGATTTAGATAGAGAGAGAAAGGGTAGAAAGATAGAGAGAGAAAGTGAAGCTCTAAAAACTCGCATGCCCTTCTTCTCTCTCTCTCCTCCTCCATTTCTCAATCTAAGTGTTTTCTCTTCATTTTTGCTTCCAAAAAAAAAAACAGTGGTAAAAAAAAATCAATTGAAAACCCCCACTAATTTGTCTGAATTAAAGAGAGAATTTTTTATCTGGGAAAGTTTCAATTATTTCTTCTTCCATTGAAGTTGAGAAGTTTCAACAAATTCTGGTGCCCAGAAATTGATTTTGTTATATCTTCTCAGTTGTCTGGTGTGTATTCTCTGGAAAAACTCTACTTTCTGTAATTAATTTTTACTGTATCAATTGATTTCTGATTGACTGTTTCTGGGTAATTTGTTGAATGTTGTAATATTTAATTTTGTTGGTAATTTTGTATGAGATCTGAAATGAAGTGGGCAGTCGTTGAATTGGAAACATGTGATTGAAATCAAGGGATTTGAAGTATTTTATATAGAAATGAAGTGGTGGGCATTTGTTTGTAATTTAGGGTTTTTGACTCTGCTGGAGATTTGAAATTTGGGGTTTTGCAAATTTGAGGGAATTTTTGGAAAAAGTTGAGATTTTTAGGGATTATATGACAAATACTGAACTGGGTATGGGAGGAGGGGTAGTGTGGAATGAGGAAGATAAGGCTATGATCGCCTCAATATTGGGTACTCGTGCATTTGACTACTTGATATCAAGCCCATTTACTGCTGAGACTTCATTGGTTAGTTTTGAGAACAATGAGAACATTCAGAATAAGTTGTCTGATCTTGTTGAGAGGCCAAATGCCTCAAATTTTAGCTGGAATTATGGGTTCTTCTGGCAGATTTCGAGGGCGAAATCAGGGGAGGTGGTTTTGAGTTGGGGGGATGGTTATTGTAGGGAGCCTAGGGAAGGGGAAGAATCGGAGGCGACTCGGATTCTCAATTTCCGGCTTGAGGATGAATCACATCAGAAGATTAGGAAAAGGGTACTTCAGAAGTTGAATACATTGTTTGGAGGCTCTGATGATGATAACTTGGCTTGTAGGCTGGATAGGGTTACTGATATGGAGATGTTTTTCTTGGTGTCTATGTATTTCTCGTTTCCGAGGGGTGAAGGTGGACCTGGGAGTTGTTTTGTTTCCGGGAAGCATGTGTGGGAGTCGGATTTGTTGAGGTCGAAATCTGATTATTGTGTTCGATCATTCCTTGCTAAGTCTGCTGGCATTCAGACTGTCATCTTGATTCCTACTGAGTTTGGAGTTGTGGAATTAGGTTCAGTGAGAGCCATTGGGGAGAACCACGATGTATTGAAGGCGTTGAAGTTTGCATTTGCATCCCCTCCCGTGGTTCGACCTAAACCAACTCCAGTTTTCCCTGTGGTTGTTCATAAGATAGAGGAAGAAGATGCTCCTGCTCTTACTCCCTCTCCTGCTCCTGCTCCAGCCCCTGTTCGTTCCCCTGCCCCAGCCCCTGCTCGATCTCCTACCCCTGCTCCGGCACCAGCTCCTGCTGCTGTTCCTGCTTCTGTTCCTACTACTGCCCCTGTACCTGTATCTGGTCCTTTTTCGAATGTGAGGCTTGTTGATCGCGGGTTAGATGGGGTTCCAAAGATCTTTGGGCAGAATCTAAACACTGCATCCCGTCCCCCCTTCAGGGAGAAACTTGCTGTTAAAAGGATGGAAGATAGGCATTGGGATCCCTATGCAAATGGGAATAAGCTTTCATTTGCAGGACAAAGTCCCAGAAATGGTCTTCATGGTAGCAATTGGGCCAACATTCCAGGTGTGAAACATGCGACTACAACAGAGCTATATAGCCCTCAGAACACAAGGCTTCAAGAGTATGTGAATGGGATACGAAGTGAATATCGGCTTAATCAGTTCCACCAACAAAAGCCAGTTCAAATGGAAATTGATTTTTCCGGGGCAACGTCTAGGCCCACAGTGATTTCTCAGCCAGGTAGTGCTGAGTCTGAGCATTCAGATGCTGAAGTGTCTGGCAGAGATGACAGGGCAGGTCCTTCCGATGATAGAAAGCCTCGTAAAAGAGGGCGTAAGCCTGCTAATGGCAGAGAAGAGCCACTTAATCACGTTGAGGCAGAAAGACAAAGGAGAGAGAAGCTAAATCAGCGGTTCTATGCATTGCGAGCTGTTGTCCCCAACATATCCAAGATGGATAAAGCCTCTTTGCTTGGAGATGCTATATCTTATATCACCGAGTTGCAGAAGAAGCTTAAAGACATGGAAGCAGACAGAGAGAAGCATAATAGCACTTCAAAAGATACAACATCTGGTACAGAAGCCAACTCTGTTGCAGATACACAAGTACAAGCTCCTGATGTAGAAGTTCAGGCTATGCAAGATGAGGTTGTTGTAAGAGTTAGTTGTCCGTTGGATTCACATCCTGTGGCTAGAGTTATCCGGGCATTCAAAGACTCCGAGATCAATATTGTCGATTCAAAACTTGCTGCAGGTACAGATACTGTGTTTCATACGTTCGTTATAAAGTCTCAGAGTTCTGAACAACTGACCAAGGAAAAATTGTTGTCAGCATTTTCGCATGAATCAAAGCCTTTGCAAGCTCCGTCATCAACTGGTGGATAGGAGCTTGTAGTTTCTATTAATTAGTAGGGTGTAATTGGATAGTAATGTAGAAAAAAGAACCCATTCTATGACTTGTGCAGAGGTTTTGATTTTGCAGCAAGGAGGAGTTAAAAAGAGGAATAGGTGGTGCAAACAATGTCCCATTAGAAGTAGAATAACAGCCAATTGACAACAATAGTCTTTGCAAAATTGTTTTTGTTCTGTTCATAGTTATACATATTTTGTCATATGGAAGTATTCTAGCAAGTTGAATTGAATGTGTACCTTCACTATCTTCCTAAGAAGTTCATTAAGTTTTGTTTCTCATATTCAGTCATCAATTCACATTCCCATTTTTTGTGTTTCTACTTTCTATGAATTTTTGTATACTGAATACTTACACAATGCTCCGAATTAGGCAATTAGCCTTTATACCTAAATATTTTGTTACTTGGTATAAACCGCGTCTCCTGAAACTTGTCCCCGTAAAAAGATGATGTTCGCGTTTCTCATTAGCTTTTTCGCACTTCTACGGATCTGAGAGACTCGGTATAATTGTGGGTACGAACCCGGAGAGAATCGTTTCTCAGGGTGGATTTCAAAATTAGGAAGGATGGGAACATACAGTGCAATGGAATTCACCACCCTAACAGTTAAAATCTAGGATGATCATATCACATGTAAAACAGTAGGGTTAAGGTAAGATTTGTTATGCATTTCTTGTGACATTTTACTATAAATTCATCTACCATGATTGATGAAAGACATGTTTTAACTAACAGACTTTTCAAATGCTATGTTCACTGTACTACTTTAATTTCTTTACTTGTCGGCCAAATATTGGTCAAAAACACACGTTTTATTGAAACACATAAAGCCAAAGATAAGCTACAGAAAATCTTGCTTGGAATCTCTAATCTCTGCAGAAGATAAATTAGGTAGTGCTTGCCTTAGAATTTTGCAATTGTATTTGTATGGATGGACTGCTTTTTTTCTTTACACCAAATTATGCCATTTTTATCACGTTGTTGTGTTAGTTATGTCAGTGTTATGAAATCATCATTGTAACGTAAGAAAATTCTTCCTTTCTTTTAATCTTTTTTCCTTCTTAGATGCTACTACTTAAATTTGGGGCCTCTTTTTTTTTCTGGGGACCTATCTTTTCTTTGTGTTTGCGTGAATGTGATTTTGATTGATTGGATGATAAAAACCATGTATTTTTGTCCATGTTGGTCTGTACTGAAAAAAAAAAGTGGAGTATTTTCACATGATGTTTATGGTGTTCAACCACCTAAAGGGTGGATATTTATGGGGTATCATGCTGTTGCTATCTCATGCTTACTTTATAAGAAAGAATAAAATATTTTCATACATAACATATTTCTATTTTCTATTAAACAAAAGGGGAAAGTTTTTTTTTTTTACTTTGAGAGGTGAAAGAAGTTAGTGTGTCACCAATTATTGCTGATTTAAGTTTTTATGTTCTGTAATTTGGATATCTTGACAGTTGCTAATTACTAATTATGTAATTAGTATTCCTAACATGTAATGCATTTTTTTTTTCTGGTGGATAGAAGGAAGTTGTTAGTAATTTCTAACTGTCATTAAACTCAGTTTGAACCTTATCTCTTCCTCCATTAGATTTATTAGATTTGTACTAAGGATGTCTTGGTCTAGTGCTTAAAATTGAGGTGTTGTGAGTGATAGGTAATAGGTTGGAATCCCCCTCTCTCCTTTGTACTTTGTACTGCCTCCATGACTCGTATCGATAAAGAAAAAGTTACTAAATTGCTATATGCTTCCACCTTTTAATATTAATTGTAAAACTTTTTAAGAAGGTGATATTAGTGGTTAGAATATTATACTTTTTATCTTTATTTTGACATATCTATACTCCATTTAATTATGCGTTTTCTCTATATTGCTCTTGTCATTACAAGATTTTTTTTTTCTAATTCTCTCTGTTGTTCATATGCACTCTTTAAAACTTGTGTCTTTACCCATGATACAACTAATTTGAAACGAAAGAATTATAACTTTTGGAATTTGCAATAACAGTATAATGATTATTTTTGCGTGTTTGGTGCAGTATTGTAAAAAGAATGACAATTAGAAATGCTTGTTCCTGTCAAAAAAAGAAATGCTTGTAAATATTGACCGGAGTTAGTAGAATTAGTGCACATGCATTTTAATTTTCACCCCTTCTTTTCGAAAATACATAGTAACACGATAAGGATAATTTAGCATTGTCAAAGACTTATGAACCTACATTAGTTTTACTGTATATACCAACCTAAGATTCTTCATAAAAAGGTAGATAGAAAATTAAAACTTAGTTGATACTCAAGCTAAGTACTTGTACTAACAACTAACAAGTAACAACATTTTGCTTTTCCCCTCTGTGAATAATCAATAAAGTACCTAAACTAAATTTGTACTGGTGAATTGGTGATTGTGACAAAACCCATTCTAGTACTTCTTGTTTCTGCATTTCGTTTAATGTTTCTACCTTTTTGGGCCCATTTTCTATGTAATTAAATTGGTCAAAAGCAGGAATGATTTCTAAATGTAGAGTTCGAAAAGAAAATAATTCTCAAATTGGTGTCTAATTAAAAGTAATTTCATAATGTGGTGTTTTCCTAGGTTCGACAACAAAGTTTTTTTTTTTCTTTTCTTTTTTTAGGTTTGATAGACAAATTCATCATATACTAATACAACACAGAATTCAGATCCAGAAATGTTTCTTTATCTTCCCTATCAACTATAGGTCAACTTAAATGCACGAAATCACTTGATGGGAATGTTAGTGATCAAATATATTCCCCTATGGTATTGTTAGCATTTAATTTATAGTTTTTATTAAAAAAAAGCATCATCTACTTTGTGTGATGGGTCTGACTAGTAGTTTGCTAAACTCGTATAGAGTTGCTCTTGAACTACCTTGAAGATGGAGATCTACGTCAATGGAGTTGAATTGGCATATGAGCTTGTAGAGACTATAAACATCCAGAGACCATAACAAAACACCAGTTTGTGGAATTACTTCTTAGTGAACACCAAATTGTGAAATTACTTCTAAATGAACACCGAATAGGGAACTACTTTGTTTTTTAACATCATCCTAGGAAAACGCTCCAACATTATATTTCTGATTTTATCTACCATCAAAATATGATATAGGAATGGCATAAATTCCATTTTAAATGATTAATACACCGAGTAAACATGTTTTGGTCTTGCACATCTATAATAAGATTTGGTAGCATTTAATCATTTATCAGTGTACGTTCTTCCTTCAATAATTGAAATGCTACAATTCTCCCACACAAATTAGATGGATAGATTGATAAATGATATTATAAATTTCACCTGTCGTTTCAATCTTTCTTTGTCACAAGTTGGAGCAAAATATGAAAGACACGTTTTTATGGGACCACATACTGTTAATCGTGTTAAGTGATGCATTGTACTGTAACAGTTTATGGCCAAATATGAAATATCTTTGAAATTTTAAAACATCATGCTAATGTACTATTTTTGGTTAGTTTATCAATTCTTTAATTTCGCATGACTATGTCTACACAATGCTAATGTTTCTTTTTTGTTAGTTTATCATGCTAGTTTTTTTTGGTTAATTTCCATTATCAAAGAAAATTTTAGGCTAATACAAATTAAACTTGTGTATCCGAATATCTATACAAATATATTAAAGGGATATTCCATTTGGTACCATTGTACTTTTGGCTTTTCCATTTAGTACCATTATTTTTCAGATATTATACATGGTACCACTATAATTTGAATTTATTCTCTATTGTGGCATTCAACTAAGTAAAGTGTTAATTTAAGTTATAATAGGCTAGAGTTTTACTTCGATTTACATGTTTTAATTTGCGTTAAGGTTTTAGTAATTGTTTTAGTCGTTAAGGTCAAAGTTGAGGTCATATTTGACAGTAAAAAGACATAGAAAATTATGATCATTTTTATGAAAATTTTGACTGAAAAATAGAGCTTTAAGGGTTTAAAACGACACCCTAAAATCTTAATTTATTAAATTTTTGCAACTGCAAATAGAAACATGCAAACTCAAACAAAATCGTATTCTTATTCAACCATAAACTAACAATTTACTTAAAAAAATGGTATGATAAAGATTAATATTAAATTTGAGTGGTATCATGTGGAAGTTTAAAATAACAGTGGTACCAAATGGAAAAGCCAAAAATTTAATGGTACCAAATGAAATATCCCTATATTAAAAGATGTGTGTGAGTGTGACAATATATACACGTCATGTGTCACCTCTGTTACTCAACTATTATTGTCGGATGTGTATATAAGTCATGTCGATTAACAAAAATAAAATTAGCTTGCAACAAGATTTAAAGTTGTGACCTCTTGCTATTATAACATGACACAATTATCATTTCAACCAACTTTTAATCATGCTTTAAGTGTCCACATTAAAAATTTAAATTACCATATAGGAAAAGACATAATACAATAAGAAGCCACCAGAGAATCAACCCTCTTGGTAAAAATAAACCCGGAGGCCAGCGCTTTGCATTATGAAAAATGAAAACTTCACTTGCAGAACTACAGAAATGGAAGTAATGATGTGTAAATCAATAAACATAAAAAAATCTAAAAATCTATTTAGCATGGAAACTCTCATGAGATCAAGTTTCCCATTCCCGAAACTCGAGAGGACAAAATTTCTTTGAAAGACTAACGAGTTTCCTGCCTCAATGTCTTTAGTCACAAAATGATATTTTCCCAACTAAAAATCTCTTAGCTAACTCTATAGTCTATACCCTATTATATACAATTTTTTTCAGTCAGATTTTTATGCAACAATAGTTATTTAATCCTAAATTTTGGATTTCACGAGAAATGAATAAATGGGGTGTTTAGAGGGTTTTTTTCGAGGCAACACAAATGTGCCAAGCACCCGCACAATGTTAAAGTCACATCGGCTTTCCTAGGAATATTTCGGGAGAAAATATGACCAAGCCCAGAGAAGTCCAAAAACGTCTCAAAAATAACAAAAACTTAAGGTTATAATCCACGCTTTCGTACTTTCTATGGACATGGGATGTCATTGGAAAGGAGTAAAGTGGCTTAAAACAAATATATGAATGCATTTATGTTCATTTTGAGGTAATTTTGGGTTTCACTAGAAATGATAAAAATGTGGTGTTCAAAGACTTTTAGAGGCAATGCAAATGGTGCGAAATACCCGCGCGACGTTACAAGTCACGTCGGCTTTTCTAGGAACGTTTCAAGGAAATATGACCATGCATGCCCGCAGAAGTCCAAAAATGTCACAAAAACAGCCAATATTAAAGGTTATAATACACGTTTTTTTGACTTTTTCGGGACCAGAGCTACGAACGCCACAAGATGCCTCTTACGGACCTATGAGGTCATTGTAAAGGAGTCATGTGGCTTGGAACGAATATGTGGATGCATTTATTTTCATTTCGAGACAATTTTGGGTTTCACGAGAAATGAACAAATGGGATGTTCACAGACTTTTCGAGGCAATGCAAATTGTGCCAAGCACCCGCGCAACGTTACAAGTCACGTCAAAACTCCTAAAATGTTTCGGAAGAAATTATAACCAGGCCACAGAAGTCAAAAAAATGTCCCAAAAACAACCAAAATTGAAGGTTATTATAATACACGCTTTTAAACTTTCTCAGGCTCGAGCTCTGAACGCCACGGGATGACTCCTAGAGCCTAAAGGCATGGGAGATCATTGGAAACACTAGGGGAAAAAACAGAAAGGGCTGCGCAGGAAGGGCTGCGCTTTTCGTAAAAGCGCAGCCCTACTAGTGAAGGGCTGCGCTTTTTTAAAAAGGCGCAGCCCTACTAAGCAGAAGGGCTACGCTTTTGAAAAAAGCGCAGCCCTTCACTAGTAGGGTTGCGCTTTTTAAAAAAAGCGCAGCCGTTCTGTAGGTAAGAAGGGCTGCGCTTTTTTAAAAAGCGCAGCCCTACTAAAGTGAAGGGTTGCGTTTTTTAAAAAAGCGCAGCCCTTCTGCTATGTAGGGCTGCACTTTTTTAAAAAAGCGCAGCCCTTCCTGAAAAAATTTGAAATTTCGAAATCGCGGGCTTTGAAATATTGAGCGGGGATTCGTCAAATATATTATCCCTCATTCTCTCTCCTCTCTCACGTCCCTCATTATTCCTTTCCTCCTTCTCTCTCATCCTATCTTCTCTCTCAAAAACTCCCATAAACATTTGCGCCAAAAACCTTGAAATGATTTGCACTAAACATGGCGACGGAGTCCGATTGCCTATTGTGATACCTTTTCGGAAGCGGAACGGTCCAACGAGTCAAACTCACCGCTATGCTGTGATGTTTAGGCTTTTTAAGCCATCCGAGTTCGTTTAAGCCTCCAAATAGCCATTTTAAGTTTTTCCGAAATTTTTTTTTCCCTTAAATTATGTATTAGGGTTTTGTTTTATGTATTTAAACATTATTAGGTTAATGTTTGGAGGTAGTTGTTGTATACTTCTCTTTGTTTATATATTGATTATGTTCTTGTATACTTCTCTTTGTTTTGATTAATGTTCTTGTATACTTCTCTTTGTTTATTTTGATTAATGTTCTTGTATACTTCTCTTTGTATATAATTTCTTGTATTTTCATCTTTGTTTTGATTAATGTTCTTGTATACTTCTCTTTGTTTATTTTGATTAATGTTCTTGTATACTTCTCTTTGTATATAATTTCTTGTATTTTCATCTTTGTTTTGATTAATGTTCTTGTATACTTCTCTTTGTATACTTCCTCCGTTTCTAAATAAGTGCAACATTTGCATAGTGTTTACTATTCACAGTTTAAACTTTAATTAGCTTTGGCGATTTACATTTTAGGAAAAATATAGTCATGTGGGATCTTGTTAGATTCGTTTGAATGTGAATTTTTTTAATATCAATTTTTTATAATTTTTACTTATTGCTAATTGAAAATATTAATGGTTAAAATAATGCATTGGCAAACGTGAAAACAAGAAGTGTTGCACTTATTTAGAAACGGAGGAAGTATTAGTTTTTGTTCCTTTTCTTCATTTTCGTTTCATTCTTTTTATTGTTTTGGGTTTAGTATTTTCGTTTCGTTTCTCTTCTCTTCTGTTTAATTTCAGAAAATGTGAGATTATGAGTAAAAAAATGTCAAAAAAAAAAATTATTATTATTTTTTTTTTGGTAGGAAGGGCTGCGCTAGTTAGGAAAAAGCGCAGCCCTTCTGGCTCAGAAGGGCTGCGCTTTTTCCTAACTAGCGCAACTCTTCTAAGCTAGAAGGGTTGCGCTTTTTCCTAACTAGCGCAGCGCTTCTAGCTTAAGGGCTGCGCTTTTCTAGCGCAGCCCTACTTAAAAAGTGAAGGGCTGCTACTGAAAGGGCTGCTGTCAAAAAGCGCAGCCCTACATGCCTTTTTTAGCGCAGTCCTTCTTCATTTTTCCACTAGTGAAAGAAGTCATGTGGCTTTGAACGAATATGTGGATGCCTTTACGTTCATTTCGAGACAATTTTTGATTTCATGATAAATGAACAAATGGGGTGTTCAGAGGTTTTTTCGAGGCAACACAAATGGTGCCAAGCACCCGCGCAAAGTTACAAATCATGTCGGTTTTTCTATGAACGTTTCCGGAGAAAATATTACCAGGACCAGAAAAGTCCAAAAATGTCACAAAAACTGCCAAAATTGAAGGTTATAACTTATAACACACAATTCGGAGTTTCCCAGGTCCCAAGCTATGAATGCCACGGGATGCTTTCTAGGGACATGGGAGGTTATTGAAAAGGAGTCATGTAGCTTGGAACGAATATGGGGTTGCCTTTACATTCATTTCGAGACAAATTTCTGTTTCACGAGAATTGAACAAATGGGGGTTTTCACAGGCTTTTCGAGGCAATGCAAATGGTGCCAAGTACTAGCGCAACATTACAAGTCACGTCAATTTTTCTATGAACGTTTCGGGAGAAAAAATATGACAAGGCCCGGAAAAGTCCAAAAATGTCATAAAAACTGCAAAAAATTGAAGGTTATAACACACATTTCGGAGTTTCCCAAGTCCCGAGCTACGGATGCCACGGGATGTCTCCTAGGGACATGGGAGGTTATTGAAAAGGAGTCATGTAGCTTGGAACGAATATAGGGTTGCCTTTACGTTCATTTCGAGACAAATTTGGGTTTCACGAGAATTGAACAAATGGGGTTTTCACAAGCTTTTCGAGGCAATGCAAATGGTGCCAAGTACCAGCGCAAAGTTACAAGTAACGTTGGCTTACCTAGGAACATTTCGGGAGAAAATATGTTTAGGCCCGTAAAGTCCAAAAATATCCCATAAAAAGCCAAAATTGAAGGTTATAATACACGCTTTCAGACTTTCTCAAGACCCGAACTCCGAACGCCACGGGATGCCTCCTAGGGACGTGGTAGGTCATTGAAAAGGAGTTATGTAGCTTAGAAACGAATATATGGAGGCCTTTACGATCATTTCGAACCAATTTTTGGTTTCCTAGAAAATGAAAAAAATGCGGTGTTTAGAAGCTTTTTGAAGCAATGCAAATGGTGTCAAGCACTCATGCAACGTAACAAGTCACATCGGCAGTCATAGGAATGTTTCGGAAGAAAATATGACTAGGCCCGTAAAAGTCCAAAAACGTCGCAATAATAGCCAAATTGAAGGTTATAATACACGTTTCAGACTTTCCAGGGGTCCGAGCTCCGAACGCCACGGGAAGCCTCCTACGGACATGGGAGGTCATTAGAAAAGAGTCAAGAGGTTTGGAATAAATATATGGATGTTTTTACGTTCATTTTGAGGCAAGTTTGGATTTTACGAGAAGTGAACAAATGCGGTGTTCATAGCTTTTCGAGGCAATGCAAATGCTGCCAATATCCCGCACAACATTACAAGTCACGTTGTCTTTCATAGGAACATTTCAGGAGAAAATATGACCATGCCTGGAGAAGTTCTAAAATGTCCCAAAAATAGCCAAAATTGAAGGTCATTCCTGATGCCCGAGATCCGAACGCCACAGGATGCCTCTTAGGGACATGGGAGGTCATTAGAAAGGAGTCATGTGGCCTGGAAGAATATGTGGAAGGCTTTCCGTTCATTTCGAGGCAAATTTGGGTTTCACGAGAAATGAGTAAATGGAGTTTTCAGAGTCTTTTCGAGGCAATGTAAATGGTGCCAAGTACGTGCAAGGTTATAATTTCACGTTGGCACTCCTAAGAATATTTCGAGAGAAAATATGACCAAACTTGGATAAGTGAAAAATGTCCCAAAAACAACCAAAATAGAAGGTTATAATACACACTTTCGGACTTTCTAGGGGTCCGAGTTCTGAACGTCACGGGATGACTCCTAGGGCCATGGGAGGTCACTGGAAATGAGTCATGTGGCTTGGAACGAATATATGCATTTACGTTCATTTCGACGCAATTTTAGGTTTCACGTGAAATGAACAAATGGGGTGTTTAGAGGCTTTTCGAGGCAACACAAATGGTGTCAAGCACCCGCACAACGTTACAAGTCACACCGGCTTTCTTAGCAACGTTACGGGAGAAAATATGACCAGGCCCGGAAAAGTCCATAAATGTCCGAAAAACATTCAAAATTGAAGGTTATAATACACGTTTTCGTACTTTCCCGAGGTCCATATTCCGAATGCCACGAGATGCCTCATAGGGACATGGTAGGTCATTGGAAATGAGTCATGTGGCTTGGAAGAATATGTGGAAGGCTTTACGTTCCTTTTGAGGAAAATTTGGGTTTCACGAGAAACGAATAAATGGTCTGTTTAGAGGCTTTTCGAGGCAATAGAAATGGTGTCAAGCACCCGTGCAATGTTATAATTCACGTCGGCACTCCTAAGAATATTTCGAGAGAAAATTTGACCAGACCTGGATAAGTCGAAAATGTCCCAAAAATAACCAAAATAGAAGGTTATAATACACGCTTTCGGACTTTCTCGGGGCTGGGTTCTGAACGCCGCGGGATTCCTCCTAGGGCCATGGGAGGTCATTGGAAAGGAGTCGTGTGTCTTGGAACGAATATATGGATGCCACTCTTTCTAGGCAATTTTAGGTTTCACGAGAAACGAACAAATGGGGTGTTTATAGGCTTTTCGAGGCAACAGAAATGGTGCCAAGCACACGCGCAATGTTACAAGTCACATCAGCCTTTCTAGGAACGTTTCGTGAGAAAATATGACTAGGTCCGGAAAAGTCCAAAAACGTCCCAAAAACAACCAAAATTGAAGGTTATAATACACGCTTTCGGACTTTCTCAGGATTGAGCTCTGAACGGCACGGGATGCCTCATAGGGACATGGTAGGTCATTGAAAATGAGTCATGTGGCTTGTAACGAATATGTGGATGCCTTTACGTTCATTTTGAGGCAATTTAGGTTTCACGAGAAATGAACAAATGGGTGTTAATTAGAGGCTTTTCGAGGCAATGCGAATTGTGACAAAGCCCCGCGCAATGTTACAAGTCACATCGGCTTTTCTAGGAATGTTTCATGAGAAAATATGACTAGTCCAGGGAAGTCCAAAAAAATCCCAAAAAACAGCCAAAATTGAAGGTTATAAGTAGTAAAAATTAAAGATGACCCAACCGGATTAAAATAAATTTAGTTGAACTAATAGTAACTCTCGTTCTTTTTCTATTACAACAATGTGTTTGGACACAATTTTTAAGAATTTGGAACAAATGAGTTGTTTAGCATAAAAGTAACTCTATAATTAACTATAGTAGAAAAATCATCCTGAGAAATTAAAAGTTATAAGGCAAAGTGAGTAATTAATGATGGTTTTAATAAGGTAAAATAAGGGCAATATTGTCAATCAAAGTTGATTTTTATACCAAAATTAGAATTGTTGTAATAGATGTGACTTTACTCAAAATAGTAATTATTATAATATAAAAAGAACGGAGGAATATTGTAACTTTGTCTCATGTACGAATCTATAATATGTAAACTTTTGTGTATTATAGGATCTTTAGTGCTTTACCTTTTAATACTAACATACATCATCTATTCTAAAATAAGTAAGATGTTGATGGAGACTGTGGAGTTAAAGAAAGCAAAGAGATAGAAACAAAAAAATTGTGACCTCAGAACGAGTCGGTCTACAAGAGACCAACTAATCTTAATTTAAAATTAGTCATTTCGTTTTTGTAAGATGAAGGGGATTCACTTGAGCAGTGATATGGGAAATTACTCAAACGAGTCCTATGAGGTTTGATCCATACACCTCAGGATAACAGATGGGAAGCAATACAACTACTCCACCGCCTCCGTCTCAACCTCAATTAGGCAACTATTCGAGTTCAATATTAAGACGAGAACATATCACTTTTTAAATATAGTGAATAGTTTAAGCTATGTCGATTAACAAAAGTAAAATTAGCTGGCAACAAGATTTGAATCCGTGACCTCTTGCTATTATAACATGACACAATTACCATCTCAAGTATCTTTTAAATGTTGAGTTTTCCTTAATATATTTTAGTGGGAATGGAAAAAATGCATATTAAGTTCGGAAACACAATACTAGTTTATATTCAAAATTAGCTTAGTTCTCCATCTTTTATATTTCTTATTTTAAGAGGTAGGATTTCATCTCTTTATTTGAAAAACAACATAATCAAAAACAAGATGTTATTTGGAGAATACAAGCAAATATATTATTTATTCTATCCTTACGCATCTAAAAGCATGTTTGATTCATCATTTTTAAGCTCCAAATGAATTACATATTTCCTTTTTTTTTCCTTATACAGTTCAACCCCTCTCGAGTCCGTTACCATTACTTTGTGGTAATGGATACCACTAATATATTACTTTTCCATCCCTTTGGAATAACAAAGTTCATTTTTTTTGGTGATAATGGTTACCGCTCCAAATGAATTACATTTTTTTTATTGATACGCTATTTTCCATCAAGGATGAAGAATGTTTAATGTTCAGTACGATTTGATGAGAACGTTTACTGTTTAGTACGCTAATAACATCATTTCAGTGTTTAGTACGCTAATAAGATAACTTCAATGTCTTGCTTTTAAAAAACATAAGATAGACCCACACAATAAGCTCTTTCTTTTTGGATTCTCTTGGCTTAATCATCTACTTTAGGGTGTATCATGTATGGAGCCCATTATGAAGGAGCAATAGCTGTACTTACAAATGGCTTTAGATAGACAGTTAAGGGCCATATGTTATAAAATGGGCTTACAATTATCTGGCTTACAGCCTACAGCTGCGCGCCTTATCCTAATTCCTAACTGTACTTAGGCTCTATTCGGCAACGGTTTTTGTACTAGCTTTTAGTTCAAAACACTAATTAAGTGTTTGGCATAGTAGAGATTGGAGTAGTTGTTGGAGTTTCAAGTACCTTTTGAATAGCTTTTTCCAAATGTTATAAAATATAGCGTTCAGTTTCTTAATCTATATTACACTTTTCAATTATAATATATTTCCTCGATTTCTTTTTAGATATTACACTTTCTATTTTATGATGTTTTACATTAAATTTTGCACTTTTATTTTGGGTAATATCTTCTCTCTATCTCTCTCCTATTACATGGAACCCTTTTGTTATTTTTCACTCTATCTGTCTTTTCTCCAAAAACTGCTTAGGAGTCCGTAATTTTAAAAAGTGTAACATCTAAATTGAAACAGATGAAGTATATCTTTTCATGGTCAAATTTGATAAACTTTAACTATATATATTCAAATGCAATTTATTATTAATTTTCAAGTGATATATTGTGAAATTTGTCTTAATATATTTTTTCAAATATTAATATATTGTAATTTTACTTATAAGTAATCAACGATAATAATGATCAAACCTTACATTGGAGTTCCGTGAAAAAAAGATATTGCAATTGAAAAAAACTGAAGAAGGGATCATATTAACCAAAAAGTAATAACTATAACCAAGTCAAGAAATTATGTTGCCAAACCCATCCTTGCCCTAAAAATCTTACTCCAGTATCCTATTAACAATATTTGGATATTATGAAATTAGTCTCATAAAATATTGGAATTTTGGAATTTTTCTTTGTAAATTTGATCAGTTTATTACTATATTCTAATATAGATTATAAATTATGTTTCCTGCATATCTATTTTGGAGCATAAATAACCAACAAAACTTGAAGTGTTCCTTTATTATCTATTTAGAGCATAGAATGGTATCCTATCCAAATTGCGCTTTTCATGCTTTCCATGCAGCCACTTATTATTGACTATTGAGCATAGAGTGATAATTAATTCTTCACCTTTGATGATAAATGCCTTTCATGGGCTCCCAACCATCCAAAGCAAAAATGATATCTTTAGTTTTCTTTTTCATGCAAAGAATGTGTGCTTGAGAAAGTATATGTTTTGAGCAATAAAGATAATATATATATACTTCTACTAGAAACGTCATGGATGAAGTACCAAAAAGGTTAAATCCATCACCCACCCACCAAAAACTCACATTTCTTTTTCGAGAAGGTATTGTATCAGACTGGTCTGACACATGGAAGTGGTCGGATCAGCCTGACCAACAACCAACTGAAAGAATAAAGGAACCAAAACAAAAAAATTAAAGGAACCAACTGAAAAAATAAAACAACCAACTGAAAAAATAAAGTAACCAACTGAAAGGATAAACCAACCAACTGAAAGAATAACACAACCATCTGAAAGAATGAAGTAATGTTACCATAGCATCATTGAAAGAGCAGCGAAGAACAAGGTAGCAGGGAGCTCGGAGCTCCGACGAGGCGACGCAACGGTGGACTTCCGACGCGAGCAGGTGGTTCAAGCGGTGGATCTCCAATGCAGCAGCGCGGGCGAAATAACGCTCGAAAGAAAGCGAGAGCAGGGGGATGCCCTGGGGGGATCGGTCAGCCGGCGGTGTAGCGTGGTGGATGGAGGACCAACGGTGTGTTGTCACTGGAAAAGGTGGTGCCGTGATGGCACTCAGTAGTGACGGCGCCGCAGTGGTGGTTTGAGTGGTGCCAAATACAAAGGCGGAATTTCAGAATCTCTAATTTCTTTTTTGAAACTTTTGGGCTCAGCCCGTCCGACCAAACACATTGGGTTCAGACGGTCTGACCCAATAGTTTCACTTTTTCACTGTGATAGGTTTATCTTCACTAATAAGTTCTTTCTCTTTTTTTCTTATTAGTATAAAATATATGTTGCAAGGTGATAATTTATCATCCTTATTTTCAAGTACACAATAACAAATAAGAGGAATTTGACACACTTCTAGCAATTTCATGTCAAAAAGAACTTTTTTATGGACAATATAACATTTGTCGCTTGAAAAGTATATGTTTTCTATGTGTTAAAATAATAAGATTGTTGTATTGTTCTCCACTTGAACTTATTTGAAGTAATTATATTAGCTCTAATTATTCTTTATTTTTATAATTGATTTAACCTAATCAGTCATTACTAAACCCAAATTAAAACTTATTTTGTGTAGGTAAAAAGAACATATCTAATTTTTTTTTTATTATACAAATAAAATGGATAATATAGCAAATATTTTTGTCAAACAAATTCATAAAGTCAATTGGTCAAACACATTAAAGAGTAATTGAGACATACAAATTACAAACTAGCTCACCTTTATATTTCCAACAAAAAAAAAAAAAAAAAAGTTTACCAATCATTAGAGGAAGTTAAGATTATAAATCTTCCAGCGACTCTAATTTCAATAAGAGGTGGACGTGCCGGAGTGGTTATCGGGCATGACTAGAAATCATGTGGGCTTTGCCCGCGCAGGTTCGAATCCTGCCGTCCACGATTTTTGAAATCTTAAAATATTCGTGATGTTAGTTATATTATTTTTTGACGGCTTACAAAAGCAAGATTAGGAACTGCTTAATCTTATTTCACCTAATTCAAATTCAAATCAAGTAAAAACAAACTTCTGTCTTTTCACCTCAGACTTCTCAGTGATAATGATATTGTATAATTCTTTGAGCAATTTCAATAGAATATATAATTAAAGCAAATTTAGAATGAATTGGTGGATTACATAACTTTTTATAATTTAAAGTTTCATGAGACATCTAATCATCTAAGTACTTTTATTGTGATATTATATTATTACATAAATAGATAATCGTATAGAATAACGGTGTTTTCGTGTAGATTTAAAGTAGTTAAGTTAAGCCTATTACTTAAAACTTACCCACCCCTATTGAGAAACAAACTTCAATCTCATCGGTCCAAGTCAATCAAGGTCTGTCAATATTCAAGTATGGAACAATGTCTAATCTAAAAAACTAAAGACACCTATTTCGAATCGTGAATTTCAAAAAAATTAATATACTTTCTTCGTTTTAAATGAAATATATTAGAGTGAGCCCATTGGATGATCTACAAACAAGATCATGAGGAGAGAGGGAGAAAAATATTATAAAGAATTAGGAGAGAGAAAAAAAGAGAAGAGAGAGGAGGATGATCAGATCATTACAATGATCTGATCATTGTTGGATCATAGTTAAATCTCATGAAAGAGAATAATTGGTAGGTCCCATATATGGTGACTTGGCAACAATCTAATGGCATTAAAAAAACCAATCAAATGGTTAAAAAGCTCAAAATTGTAGATCATCCATTGTGGGTAAAAAAAGTATAAAAACTGATGATAAATCATAAGTGAGGTGGAAGAGAGAGGAAATATTAAAATAATTGATGATCCAAATTTTTGGATCAACCATTGTGTGTGCTCTAAAATGACACTATTCATTGATTAATTTTTACTCCAATTTATCGCCATTATATAAAAAAATAGTCAAGTGGAAGCTTGTTAGATTTGTCTCGATGCATACTATCAGATTATAACTTTTTTATATTTCCTACGTGGGCACAACTAAAGATATTAATGATCAAAAAAGCGTGTTAGATTGCTAAAAAAGCAAACGTTTCATTTAGAACAGAACGTATGAAGTATATATACTTCATCCGTTTTTTATGTGCTTACTTTGACAATGAATTGTGGCCAATGTATAATTCAATCTTTAGCATGTGAGATGTTAGATTCATCTCAATATATATTCACATTCAACTTTTTATGATGTTTACAAATAAATTATTAGATACTAGCCTTCATATGCACGCGATGCGTGCGTTAATTTGAAAATTTGTTATTCTATTAGATACTCCATTCGTACTTTATTTATGATTAAACTTAAATGTGAAAATTTCAACAGTTAGATGAATTTAGATATATTAATTCGCTAATGTAAAAAAATAAAAAGGTTGTGAATGATTGTTAACATTAATATTTTGTGAATGAAATTGAACAGAAAGAAAAAAAATAATGAGTTGGTTTAACTGGATTAAAGAGTATCAAAGGTAGTGAATGTTCAGACTTTTCATGTGCACGTTATGTATGCCATCTTTTTTTACAAGGTATAAATATTTTGTCCATTTAATTTTTGATTGAAGTATTTGATGCATATACCATTTTAAACTTGTTTTAAATGGCAAGTTGGAATGAGAATTTTTAAATGATTCGCTTTTGTAATTTTTTTCATTCCATTAATTAAATCATTAAGGGTATTTTAGTCAGTTCAAAAAAGGACACCACACCTCCTCCCTTGGCTTATATAATAGAGATTAATAGTCAAAGTTATGTAAAGTTAGTCTTATAAGAGACCGCTTATTCTTAACTTAAAATTACAACATCCCAAGTCCAACTTTAAAAAGAAAACTAATAAGTTATCATAATATAGTGACCAGTTTTTTATATTCAATATATACAATCTTTTAATCTATTTAGTTAATAGTGTAATTTGTTCGATAAAATTGCAGGGTTATTTTTTACAATTATTTGTTGTTATTCGAGATTCAAATGAAAATAAAGCACAAAAAAGGAAAGAGAACTATATTTGTGCAAAATGTTTAAAAATAATGTTGGATTTTGATGGATATGAAATTGACTTGCTAAGAGAAAGTAGATTTGGCCAAATAGAGTTCACACGAATAGTTTCAATATAAACAAATTGGACCATCAATTGGGCCTAAAGCTTGGAATTTATTTATGATGTCGCACGAACGCAGCCCACACTTCTATCTTCTATTTTATTATAATCCCACATACCACAGTAACTGCGATGTGGGAAACTGGTACTTAAGCCTCTTAGAAACGATGTTTGATGCGTGGCTTGGCTAGCTCTATGTGATAATAATGGGAACAGCAAGACGTTTTCGAGAACTGTTAATACTTTGTTGGATAAATTGGAACAACTGAACGATTTAGTGGCTATTGGCTAATGCTGGTCTTCAATATACTTGAATATTGATATTGATTCTTACAATATTTATTGAGGATTTATTTTTTGCACACGACGATGATTCCTAGTCTATGTTATCGGTAATGTTTAACCCGAGTTTAACTCCAAACATATTGTATTCTTTTAAAAAATGTTCTTTTTTTTTGCGTTAGAATTGATTACTTAAATTTATAGCTCTATAGGTAACTTTATATCTTGCCGACTTTTATTGATCAAAATAAGTTCAGAGGCTTATATATGGCTTTCAATGGAGAGATGGGAGTAACAGAATATTAATTAATTTCAATCAACTAGCCTAATTTAGAAACTATCTAGGTAGGAAATTTACAGAGAAATTAACGTGTCGTGCTTGATTCTCATTGACCATATTAAGACGTAAAGTGGAACACATTAAATTTTAACTTAAGGTGCTGCAAAATTAATGCAATACTTGCTTTAATTTTATACATGGTAAAGAAGATATACCAATACATGGGACAATTTTTACACCAATCAAATTTCTATGCTAATAATCAGATCTTAGGCTGTTGCTCCTCCTATGTGCAATGGAGGCCAACACCCTAGGCCATGAGCCTTGTTGATCGCCCAAAGACCCCGTCCAGGTAAGTAAGTTTTAAGTTAGCTATACGCTTTATTTTATCGCCGTCTTCCTCTGTGCCTACATCATGTAGTAACGATGTGGGATAATTTGGAAGCCTTTTCTCATAACCATACAGCTCGTCAGTGGTCATACGATGGTAGAAGGTATTTTGCTGTCTCAAGCCACCAGCAAAATTAGCCATGTATAAAACCCCCATACTTCAAACACGACCATCCACACAAACAAATTATTCATTAACCCACCCTCCCTCGTACACAAGAACAGTCTTAAGTTATCAAATGAAATAATCATGAAAAAATTATAACCCAGATCATTGAATTAACAACACAAGATAAACAAAAGGATTTTTTAACTACAATAATACAAACTTTTGTCCATTTTCTCGCAATAATACAAACTTTTGTTTATTTTTTAATAATATAAACTTTACATCAAAATTCTCTCAGTAGGTCAAGTTGACTTGTAACCGGTAAAAAAAAGTCAAAAAAAATTTACAAAATGATCTTTCTTCTTTCTTCCTCATTCCCCAACCCCCCACCCACCTGAACCACCTCGCTTGTTACCTCCTACAACAAGTTAAAAACCGGTGTTGCCTTACTGGAGGAATTTTGATCAAAAGTTTGTATTATTAAAAAATAATCAAAAGTTTGTATTATTGCGAGAGAACGGGCAAAAGTTTGTATTATTCTTGTTAAAAAATCCTAAACAAAATATATACAAGCAAAATACTGATATAATAACCTAACAAACCAAGTTACTTGGTGTGCAACCTAATGTTATTCACAATTTGACACAGACGAGCAAATCCATGAGCAACAACATCATTGGAATATAGTGATAGGAGATATCTGAAACAATCCCACTTTCAATTACAGAAAATGCAATATATAACAAGGATACAGAGGTATTTGCCTAGAAAAATTAAAATTACTCCCTTAACCCAAAATGGAAGGCATTGGTCAGTTAGTCACAAAGGCTGAAAGAGAAACGTGAGGGTAAATGCGTAAGAAAACATGAACAGTTAAACTAAGCCACTATGTTTTAAAATTTACTCTATGTGCTGGAATTCTTCAGTTACTTCAAAAATAAAATAAGAGGACATAACTACTAACCATGATTCTGCATAAAAATCTTGAAAGGTTACATTTAGCCATAGCGAATGTTACCTTTAATTAGCACAAAGAGACATTGATGCCCAAGTCGAGTTCGCAAATGTCATAAAACCAACCAAATCAAAGCACAAAAAATTTAGGACCTGCATATTAGAAGTTTCAAAACTAAACAGGAATGTTTGAACTTTAACTACTAAGCTTCTTGAGCTCAGAATGACTAGTGAAAACAGATTTTCTAATAGTGGATCTGGAGGTGGGAATTCAAGTTTTAAAACTAACCAGTAACCACAAAGGGTCAAAGAAGCAACTTAAGAGTGTAGACATTCAAAGCTTCATTTCCTTTCTATTTATACTGATTCCATGTTTTAAAACTAACCACAAACGATCAAAGAAACAACTTAGAGTACAGACATTCAAGCTTCATTTCCTTTCTATTTGTACTAAAGATTAGCATGTATCATGCTTGATTATCATTGACGACATTAAGTTGAAAGTTGTAACTATAAACTGCTGATTGCAATTGATTGATTTACATGAAGCAGGAATCATTATAACAGCAACCCCGTAGAAAATCAAGAAAATATATATTTAACATTCAAATTAGTAAAATATTTGACATATCATTACGTCATAAATCTGGTATAGTTTAACAAGTAAAAAATTAGATTGGATTGAGCAGGGGCCGCGCGAACGCAGGCCCCCTCAGTAATAAATAATGACGTAGACTCTCCCACTTGGGGAGATCTTAGGATGTTGCCCCTCCTAAGTGCAATGGAGGCCAACCTCCTAGGCAATGGGCCTTCTTGATCGCCCATAAACCCCGTCCAGGTAAGTATGTTATAATGTTGCTCTAGAGTTTATTTTATAACCATCTTCCTCTATTCCTCTGCCATCCAATGCTGATGTGGGACTTTTGAAAGCCTTTTCTCATAACCATCCAGCTTCTTTTACAACGGTACACCCAATTACTGAATGTTAAATATATATTTTCTTGATTGGGTGTACAACCATCCAGCTTCATGCATCTAACAACATGTTTTCCTAATAAATTCCTTATTTTTTACACAACAGAAGATCCATGTGATAAACCTATCAGAGCACGATAAAGGATCGAATTGTTAATGAATAACCAAAGCAAAGATTGAGAGATACCTTAAGGTTATCAAACATATTATTTACTTTACACTCAGCTTGTAACTTGTACTTGGTTAGAACTTTTTAACTTTTAGTTGATTAGAACTGATTGTTTCTAATGTTTGCGATTCTATACACTCAATAATACAATATTTTTCAAATAGATCCACAGTTGACAATTAATTTGTTTTAGAAAAATTACTTGTAAAGCTACAAAACTTTTATTTCCATCATAGCATAAATTAGACAAAGTAACTTCTTGTGCGATGACTAATGGTCTCTACTAACAATAGCCACATATAATTCTCTTTTAGTTGATTTGATATCATGTAGAAGTAAATTTCAAGACAACTTAATTCATAGTCTACATACTAATAATTTTTTATATATATAATCAGCTATCCTTGCATCTTCATTTTACACATCAAAGTCCACATAAGTTTTTTATATTTATCTTTCACAATTCAATTTCCTACCTATTTTTTGGCACATGATAAGGTTGGATACAAGTACCTTTAGGTGCTTTTAGAGCACAAAATAGAATTTGAATATTTTAAGCCGAAGCATTGTTAAAACTCTTAAAAGAAAAAAAAAAAAAAAAAAAACTAACTTGTTAGAGAGAAGGGTGAAATTCAATGAAACCGTGTTACATAGAGTAAAATTCACTATCTAGTGATTGAAAATAGTTACAAATGATAATTTGGAACAAAATTTTATCGATTGAGTTTGCTTTCAACTAATTGTAATTGGTTAGAACTAATTGTTTCTAATCACAAGTTTACGGTTGATTTACACTCAAAAAAATACTATATTTTTTAAATGGGTCATAGCACTCGTAGGTGACAATCAATGAGAAAGAAGAATTACTTGTAAAGCTTCAATTAGGAAACTTTTATTTTCATAACACCATGACTAGTGGTCTACTGATAAATTAATTGCTACATAATATTCTTTTTAAGCTGATTTGATATTTTGTAAAAGCAAAGTTTAAGACAACTGCATAACGAATCACGCATGATTAAACTTCAAGTTACATTGCATTCCATTGTGAGGTCGGTTATATGGAGCCATGGAGGGCAATTCCTTCAACATCATTTACGTTAGTGATAAGCGCTTACAACTTCTATCTCATAAAACATTTCAACTTGAAAGAGAATGGGGGTTCTTGCCTCCTATAATAATAATGGAACCTTTATTGAAAGAGGTACCCAATAAATAGAGTGATATGTATATATACTAGAACAATCTTGAAACTTGTCTATGTGGAAATCAAGTAGATTTAGATTAATCTAA
This sequence comes from Beta vulgaris subsp. vulgaris, assembly GCF_026745355.1. NCBI lineage: Eukaryota > Viridiplantae > Streptophyta > Magnoliopsida > Caryophyllales > Amaranthaceae > Beta > Beta vulgaris. The sequence goes on along the minus strand of NC_079202.1, from coordinate 61,053,050 downwards.
CACAAATAGGTGCTAATAAGGAGGAAAATATTATGTTGAATGTAATTGGTTGTTTACGATTGTGAGAGTGTCAATGGTCACAATTACGAGGGAATCAAGCATCTCGAAAGCTTGATAATTATTTGTGTTTATCTTAATTTCATCCTATCATTCATAATCATCATCTTTAGGTTCCATTAATCATCTTTTTCACCGCCTATAATTCTGCTAAACTATGTCAGCCATGCTGATTCCTAGCAATGGGCAGGTTGACGAGACTTTTCATGGAAAAAAAACGTAAAAAGGCAATAAATGGTTAGATGCTCATGCTTACCATATGATAGATCAATTTGAGCAAAGACCATATATTCTCAAACCATTTATAAATCATACAATTGTTGTATTTATATATATCTTGACACATCAGTTGAAACACACAAGTTCAAACATAAAAATAATCAGGTGCATTTTAATCATCATGTGATAATAATTTTACATCAAATGATCGTTCCCTATGGGCAAATCTACTTGGACCACTAAATTACCGTATCAATAAATTACCACTAAATGATCATTCCCTTAAGTCTACTATCACCTCCTATAGAGTTAGAGCTTACAAGTCTGAAAGGGATATTAGAAAGTTATAAAACTAAGACTAAATTGAATAGGGGTCGCGTGAACGCAGGCCTCCTCACAAATAAATTATGACGTAGACTCTCCCACTTGAGAATAATATCTTAGGAAGTTGCTCCTCCTAAGTGCAATGGAGGCCAACACCCTAGGCAATGGGCCTTACTGATCGCCCATAGACCCTGTCCATAGTGGTGTAAAAACAGGTTCCCGAACAGGTTATGGTATACCCACGGCGAACCTGGTCAGACCTGGACCAGTCAGTACCTCAAGTCGTGATTGGTCAGGTTTTGTTCAACAGAGTCGATCATATTTGAATCATGGGATTGCTGGGTGCCAGACACGTCTGAATGTTCCGTTTGTACGTCGATCCATTTCTAAGTATGATTACTCGCGGACATTTTTTAACGTGGTTTGTGCAGGTCGTGTTTGTGTTTCATGTACGCTTTGGTAGAGTCAAGTGTACTCGGGTTCAATTACTAATGCCCTTAGTTCGATCATTGTGAATCATCAGGTCCATTCGCTAATCAACTTTAGTTAACTCTTGGTCGAGTAATTTTGACTTTGTTATGGATTTTGTAACTGAACCATATTATTAAAAGTATTAAGATCGACATATGTGTGTGTGCGTGTGCGCGCCAGCGTGCGCGAGATAAGTATATGGATGATAACGAACATCTAATAAAAACACTATATTGTTTAGCGTGATGTTTAGTATATTCTCTTATTCAACTCGTATTCGACTAGTCAACTACGTAAAACCATTCTAATAAGTAAAGGAGTAGAACAACTCTTCATATGTTCTAATATTATATAATATAACAAACGACAATAATAACAAGTAGACGATCAATTTCATGGTTTATTATTATAAGCATTATGATTGATAGATAAGTTTGTAAATAGTTATGATGATAATGAGAATAATAATAATAAACATAAAATGATAATAATAACAATAACAATAATAATAATAATAATAATAATAATAATAATAATAATAATACAAATAATAACAATAATATTAACAATGCTAATAATAACAATAAATACAAATAAGAACAGGAATACTAACAATAACAATAGAAATACTAATCTCTATTATATAAGTCAAGGGGGACCCATGGTGTTTCCCAATGAAATTTCTTTTTTATCCTTAGCTATATATATATATACTTAATTGGATATTCAGATTTTGTAAAATTATATCCTTTTCTAATTTAAAGAGGGGTAAAAAACTCCAATAATAAACTAAATAAGTATTAACAAAGTACCTTGATATAATGAGAAAAATGGTTACTCAATAAAATAAATTATAAATTTAATTTGACTACAAAATTTTACATCTAAATGTTTATCTCAATTTCTAAAAAATTTATAGATGACAATAGTTTGGATACAGTAATTATAAATCATATTTTATAACTATATTTTAATGAAATTTATTAAGAAGAGACTCAAATATTGTACTTGTCCAGAAATAGGTTGGTAAAATTGGATCAAGTTAGACATATTTTATTTTATTTGGTTCTATTAATTATAGTTGAATTCAGGTCAATTATAAACAAATCGGGTTGAACCGGGTATTTATAGGACCCAATTGTTTTGGTTAATATCTGATGGGGTTATAGTCAGGTTTGGGTTATGGTCAAAATATAATATAGCCGGGTACCGGTCGGGTTTGGGTAATGCCGAGTTAAGTTTTGGTCATGTCTGGAGACCAACCATCACGGGTACCAACTTCAAACCAGATCAATATCAAGTTGACCCAACGATTAGATTTGTTTCTAACACCACTAATTGTGATAATATTCTTCCAGCATGCTGTGAATTCCATTTGAGATTTTAATTGTTTGAAGGTTCAAACTAAATCTTCACCAATGTGGTTAATAACTATAAATACATATTTTTCGAAATGTGCAGGAGGATCGGCCAAGCAAGCCAATCCTATAGGCTTCCACAAATTATGCCGGCCATATGTCTTGATAGCCATACAGCACCCGCCTTATCTCAAGACAGGCGTGGCATAATTAGCCAACCGACCCTTTTAAATTGTAAGTGACTGTAGGTTGTTTTACTTTATAGACGAGCTGACCAACTCCATTGAATATTCTTTCCCAGTATGGGAAGTTTCTTATAAGAGAGGTATGTTTTTACTAAATTACTAGTAATGAGTTGTTGAACTTGGGGCCAATCTGCTTCAAATCCCAAGCCACACTACCTAGTACCTGCTTCCGACTCAAAAGTGAAGGTGTTCAACAAACCATAAACTATGATTCTAGATCTTCAACATATCATGTAATTTTAATGGACATTGTTGTAATGAATCACACACTACTTCAGTAGGTGCGATTACTTGATTATAAACCACATATACTTTTAGAAAATGTAGTGTGTTGTCATATCAATCGTATATGATTGTAAATCATTGTGAATTTTATTCATAAATCATAATGTGATTTATTCACAATGTTTGATGGAACATACAATAAGTTTCTAATTCGGTTTAAGATGAAAACAATTATGATACTCGTAAATATAGTTTGTATCAATTCATGGACAATACAAAATAAAGGATAAGAGTTAGCTCAAGTGGTAGAGCGCTCCTCCTTGTCCCCTGAGGTCAGAAGTTCAGGCTAGTAGCCTTTTAGGGGTTAGCCCTTGGGCTGACTTAATTTTATAATAATATTCTTGAAGACATTATAAATAGGCAATAGTGTATCGATTTGGAATTAAAGAGCGAATGATGTTACATTCATCTCATTTTCGTGAAGTAATGGAACTTCATAAACAAAATAGGTATGTTTCTTCATAATATTTCATTAAGCAACATCTCTAGGGGTAATAATATTGAGAGATCGACCCCTGCAAATTCATATTTTATAATTGCTAAACCTTAATGTAAGATCAGCCAACATCTATAATCGAAAAATTGCCCAATTTATGCCTCTTTGCTTAATTATTATTCTATTCAAGCCTTCTCGTAACTTATATGAAATGCCAATGTTTGTTGCAAATAACAGACGCTATTATTTTTCAATCCCGACCGGTACTAAACATATAATGATATAAACATCCATTTTTCAAACCCACACCATCAATTTACACGAGAATAAAGTTCACTTATCCAATTCAAGTTTAATGATCCAATTTACTGAATAATTGATCCAATTTAAGTTTAACGATCCAGTTTACTGGATAATTGATCAGTTTAAGTTTAACGATCCAATTTAAGAAATAATGATCCAATTTACTGAATAAAAAAAGTAGAAATTGCTCACAAAACATTTGATGCAGAAAATAAATAATTTATCAAGTCACTAATTATCAATTAAAAATCACAGTAACAAGTATAATATTATAATTTTCTTAACTGTTATTAGTAGGAGTTCTTTTTGGGAACTCCATCCAAAAATAAACGTATGCCACTCAATGCAGCGAGCACACGGTATTCTTTAGTAAAAGGCGAAAGAATAGTTCGCTTTGTGCTCACTGCGTGGCTGCGTGAAGATTTATGGTAGGAGTCTCACTCATTTTATATTATTTCGGTTGGTCAGTACTTATAAGTAGTCGATGTGGGACTGATTTACCTCTTTGTTTTCCTCGCGTTTCTAGTAGTAATAGCATTAAGCTCTGGTATATTGCTTTCATTTCCACAATTCTACGAAATTTATGAAGACATCATTTAACACATATCAGAAATTTATGATTTACAGAAAGATTTACAAATTCTCAGTTTAAGTAAAAACTATTACCCTATTAATTTTAAAGCTCATCAATCAAAGTATCAGATCATATCAATTTACACCAAAAAGAAGTATCACTATATCATCTTATTGTTAATCTTGTATAAAGATTAGTTCTTTGAACATAAATATATATTATCACGAAAGTATTAGTTAATTACGACCTCCGTCTTTTATTAGTTTACCCCTTTTGACTTTTGACACTATTCACATACATGACTTTGACTATCTTTTGTAATTTGTATTTAAAGAAAAATATAATCATGTGAGATCTTGTTGGATTCGTCTCAATGTGTATTATCCAAATATCAACTTTTTGTATTTTTTACTTTATCGAAAATTAGAGATATTAAGGGTCAAATTAGTATCTCGGCAAATGTGCCACAAAAAGAGAGGTAAACTAATAAAAGACGGAGGGAGTATAAAATATTGCTAATCTTGTATAGAGATTAGTTCTTAGTATTAATTAATCTTGTAGACGAAACTAGTTTTTGGGACATGTATTTAATTTTTTTATAGTCCCATGGACTTTACAAGAGCCCCTATGTTTACAGGTGAAAATTAGAAATTTTGAACATTGGATTGTAGAGTTGGTATTAATTAATCAGTTCGAGAATTTAAAGAAATAATCGTGCGTTGATTCTTATTAGGGATCTTAACCCTATATTAAGAGACTACTCAAACATGCTAATTAATAATATATCAAAAAGAATAAAATTGAATTGATAGCTAAATAAGGAATTCTTTGATGAAACTTCCAAGCACAAAGAAAAACAACATATATGTATCCAAGAAATGCAGCCAAAAAAATAAGGACAATAAGTAGTGTTTTTTCTATCCTCTCAACAAATTGTTGATATCCTACATAATGTAGGAATTTGGCTAGGATTTGGACTAAAAAAATCTATCAAATAAGTGTTAAAACGCTTCCAAGTATGCTTGCCAAAACCTAGTCTTGGTGAACAAATATTGTTCGCGAAGCAAACTGCCAACACCATATATCCTTCTGTTAAGAAACCATGGCTAGCTCACAACAAACATAGTAGCCTGGGTGCGGAGTGGACAACTCCGACTTCTAATTTCCCTTTCATAATAGTTCTATCTACAAGTAGGTTAATTGCGAAGATGAATCACATGCCACAAGCATGCTTTAATTAATAGTTTAAACCACCCTCCATGAACATCTTTGTTTTGCATACGAAATACCAAAGGAACTTCACAAATGCTATCATCTTAAGCCATATTCTACAAAAACAAAATAAAACAAAACATACTGAAAGAGATGACGTAAAAATATGAAGAATAATCGTCCTAAAAAGGTCAAATATATGGAGAAAATGAGACAAGTAATAGACAAATATAGCATATTAATGCATGTATATAGCGTTATTAATAGTTTTTGAAAGTTAGGTAATACATTTTTATTTATGTAAGTATTATCACATGTGATTCTGTTAGCAAATCCGTCTTTGGTGAATATTGTTAAAATATCTTATTTTCACGTAATAAATATGTAACTAAAGATATAACTAGACAATTACATATTTAGAAAATTTGCATGTGCATGTTAGGAAGATATTGAAAAAACATGAAGGGAGTATTAATTTAGGACCTTTTATTGTCATTAATTTATAGGTGTATTTTTAATTCCTGGTCAACACCAAAAACAAAGAGAATATGAAAATAGAAAAATAAATATTTTTCCAATGTTTAATTGTTAAACAGCATCACAAGTAGATGAGTTGGTCCTCCAACTCACATCACAACGAGGATGTGGGGTTTAATTGATTCTTGTTCCCCCTCCTCCTCCTCCTCCTCCTCCTCCTCCTCATCCTTATTTGATACGGGCAATGTAGGGTAGGGAGCATTGATGTACGCAAATATAAAATACTATCAAGCTTAAAACTAATATATATATATGTCATGTTACCACATGTACTCCTCCTCCCAAACAAATGATACAAACTAATCAATAAAAAATATATATGTGTAAAGACTCGAACACGCAACCTCTTATTTCAAATACAAAAATACTAACCACTAATATATATCAAAAACATTTTAGACTTGATAACAATCCCACAACTAAAAATTCATTTTTATGGGGTCAGGTACCCCGCTTGGAAAAAGATGCAAGAATTGGGTCAACTAATGTACTTGCTTTTAAGCTACATGTTTATCGCGGATGAACGCATCATTATATAATTTTTTTCTTTCTTTTTTCACTGTAAACTTAATCTCCCCTTATAGGAAACAATTGTTAAAATGTATCGATTTAGCTTATTTGCTATCCAATACCACATTGTTGTGCTTATGGCTTTCAAAGGAAAAGGAAAAGATGAATAATAAGAAGAATCGTCATTTTATAGGAGAAGTTGGATCAGATGAATCAACATTTTTATAAAAATGGACGGACGAATCATCATGTAATGAAAAAACTAGTTGCGATGCAATCTTCAAGTGAGAATATTTACGTTATGGTTGATTGGTAGTAAATCCTTTTGAGGAATGATGAGTAGACTTGCCATGCCATTGACACTTGATGTAACACCCCCAAATTTCTCTCTTTTGGAAAAGATATATTAATATAAAACTCCTTGAGAAACTTGAGAGTATTACCGCCACGTGATAACGTTAAAGGCTTTAATACTAACTACTAACTAACTTTAAACTAATGCAGCGGAAATAACTGAACTAACTTCTCTTTATTAATATAAACTTTATTGTACAACTATAACAATAATAAAGAAAATAAAATAACAACTCCTTGACTAATTATGATTCCTCACTAGCTCCCCATATGAAGTATGCATCAATCAACCTGTAAAATCTGCTCACCAAAAGGGTCATCACAGGGACAAAGCCATAAACAAAACAAAACAAAACAAAAGCGTGTCAGTAAAAATACTGAGTACATGTATATGCGGAAATTTAAATACTTTACTAAACATTAAAATACTCATATAAACTTCTTGTATACTTGAAATAATTTGTATAATAAACTCCTTGGATACTTGATATAATATAAAGTATATAACCTTGATAAAAATCCTTTTTCCTTGCCTAGGTACCTTGCCTAAAGTGTGCACCCCCCCAAGTTTAGTATTCCTTACTGAGTCTATTACGAGGGGAACTACCTTGTCCACATGACTTATACAAAAAGTACATGGGTAAATAATATAATAGCTACCGTTCTTGCTAATAAATAACAAGCCGTGGCCTCTTTATAAATTGTGATCATAAAAGATCATATACTAATAAAAATCCTTCTGAAATAATCCTCCTTTAAAAAGAATAATAATTCTTAAAACTTAGCCATAAAAGGCATAAATAAAATAACTTGCTCAAGGGTTAACCTTTGAAAAATAATAATAGTTCAAAAACACTCCTTTTTAAATATATAAACATGAATAAAAGATCAAACTCCTTCTAAAATATTTGAATATAAATTCAAAGATAAACTTTATAAATATATTAAATGAAAGACATAATTCAAAGTTCATAAATAAAATTTATAAACATTCAAACATGTTCATATAAAACAGATGCAGTTCATAATAAAACTCATAAAAACATTATTTCAATCCAAAATATTTTCCTAAAAACATGATACTACACTTGCAAAACAATTATTAAAGATCTACAAATACACGCACCTTGAAAATTAATAATAACTACTAGAGAAGAGAAAAGGTAGGCTAAGAGGAGAGAAGTTTAAACTTGAGAAAAGAGATTTATTTCTCAAATTTGGTGTGGAAAATATGATGGGTGGAGACCCCTATTTATACTAGTTGGAAAAGTAGAATCGGAGTAGGATTAGGAAACTAAAAGATAGATTTAGGGAAAAAGATAAACTAATCTAACTAAGATATAACTAATATTATGATTATCCATCTAAGATTAGGAAAAGATATAAATTATCCCATATACATATAATATAAGATAAAATAACTAAAATAAAATGAAAAGTACAATTAACAAAACTTACAAACATCTTCACTAATGGCGTGCTTCTTAGTCGCCGGATTTTTTTTTTTTTTTTTTTTTCAAACTTTTTTTTTTTTTTTTTTTTTGAATTGTTTTTAAAACATTTTTAATATTTTGTTACCAAAGTACTTGGTTTTAAAACTAGTAAACTTAGGCCCAAATATCTATTTGGGCTAAAATTTATTTTAAATACTCAAAATATTTCTAAAAACTCTTTTAAAAAGCCTTTTAAATATATAAAAAGTCTTTTTAACAACCAAAACTTTTCTAAAGATATAAATATTAACTTACTAAAAATACGGAGTATTACACTTGACACTCACGGTAATATGCTAAAAATACTATAATCAACATGGATTAGCAGTTGATACTCATAGTAGTAGCTTGTTCTATAGATCTTCTAATGATTTTTGGTACCCATATCTTCCAGTACCTGAATAATTAGATATTTGGCTACGAACACCCGTAAACAACTCCCTCTCATTAATCGGTTGCATTCTTTAACGAAAAAAGCAAAAAAAAACGATATTAACCATGTTGAATAACTAAAATGTAATGCAATATATATATTAACATCGGGGCATCGATCGCCCCGGTCAACAACTAGTTATACTACTAAAATAGAGTTCATAAATGATACATCTCATCTCTGATACCAATATTACATCCTCTAGCCTTTTCTTTTCTTTTTCTTTTTTTTTAGTTTTTTATTTTCTTTCTTTCTATATTAATTACTCACAATAATTGTTTTATATTTTCTCCTTTCTCCTTTTTGCTATTTTACAATAATCTTTAAGAAACTAGAGAAAGAATTTCACATAATCATATAAATTAGGGCAAGAATGGTTTCAAATCTTAAATTTTTATTTTTTCTTCTTGTCTTTTTCTTACTTTCTTATAACCTAAAATTAATTTCAAAAAAAATAAAAAAATGAATCTCTAGGCCATTATGATAAGAGTCGCCTTGTGATTCCTCCTCAATTATAGGCCTCATATCATCATTGTCCTTAATTTATTGTGTTCCGATAAATAATTTTCCTACATAATGTTGCAGAAAAATAGTGAACATGTTTTTTAATTTTATGGTGCGTTGTATTAGAAGAAAAAGTTCTTAATCAAAGATTAAATTTGTGTATTTAATATTCACAAGATACATGATGGACTGACTATTTGGAAACAGAAATACGCACTTTTACATGATATTTATTTTGCGGTGTTTTATTATTTATTGGTGTCGTGTGATTAAGGCTATGTTTAGTTCACCTAAAAATTTCTGATATGAACTTATTTTTTCTGATCTAATATGATCTGAACTGATCTGATCTGATTTATAAGATTCTATCTTTTAAATTTTTCTCGATATGCAAGAAAAAAATAGCCACCTGGGGTCTTTGTTTGATTCGTCTCAATGAGTACTTTATTAATATTCAATTATTATAATTTTTTGTTAAAATGTAATGAAGATATTTAATAGTAATAATAATTTGTAATCATAAGCAATGATTTGAACTGATTTTTTCTGATCTGATTATATCTGAAATAACCACAAATTCAGAATTGAACATAGCCTAAAACCTCATCTAACTGGTGTTTATTACAAAACTTCATTTTCTAATGCTTAAGGTCTGCAATCATTTTGTTAAATTTCCATTCAAAATATAGTAAATATAATAAAAACAAGAGGAAATTTTCGAGTATTGGGTTTTACCCTTATCTTCTAAAAACAAAAATCTATCAACGTTATATAAATTAAGAGGAATAACTTTCTAAAGAGAAAATTTAAGATCATAAATAGAACCCAGAAGGAAATAATAAAGTTGGAACGTAATTATTACGACAGGAATACAGTAGGAAAGATTAGAACAAGATAAAAATAATTAAACTGATTTGGTGGGGTGCGCCAGGCCCGTGCAATAGTGCAACGCTCGGGCGACACTTGAAGAACCCAGCAGCAAGCTACCGTAGTGGATCTTCCCCCTCAAAAAATAAATTTAATATCGTTGTGGGCCATTGGCCCACGTATCAGATATTAAACTGATAAGAACAGATACTACACTTGATCTTAGCCAAAAGGCCGAGAAAGGTATGAGTTCTTTCTGCGCTGAAGCATGCTTATATAGAGGTTGGTGAAACGGTATCACCTTCTCTGATCAATGTGGGACTTCAACCTTCTTAAGAATAAGTTTTTCGTATAAAATTAGGTCGGTTGCCTCTTTTCTCTCTCTTTATCAAAAAAATACTTACACTAAATACTCTAACGCTTATAATATGCGCCATTTTTCTATTTATATAGTTTGTTTTTCTACTCCTTCACCAACTTTAGTAAACTAGATATCATAACTTAAACACACATGGAGAACACAGTAAGTGAATAAGGAGAGAAAATATTTAAAAAATTAAAATCTTAAATCATGAGATTTTATCTTGTAATAGGACTTGTTCAATGACTGCATCATTCTTATTTTTTGCTTATTGTTTCAAAGATATGGTTTGTTAAAAGAAACATAACAAATTAAAATCAACACATTCTTGGCTTTTTTTTTTTCAGGGGGATACGGTTTTAGCTTATGACAATAAAAACACTTTTTTCAATAGTCATAACAAATAATTCCCTATAACCGACAAACTCATTATCACATCTAACAAAATTAGTATTTGTGAAATTTTAATAAATAAAAGTTATATTCCTCTGTGAAATCTTAAAAAACAAGTTAATAACTTCATAACAAACATATCACTTCTTAGTGTATTCTCTTTACTTGAAATCTTGGACCTTGTTGGCATCTGGGTGAGTGGTCCTATGCGAGGGCATCCCAGAGAAAATTCATCTTACCACGTATTCTCGAAAGGCGCCAAAAAAAAGTTAAATATACTTAATTTGTATTATTCTCTAATTGATATATTAGAGTTACAAATTAGTCTGAAATATAATACAAAATATTATCGCATAGATAATCTTTATATAATAATATATTAGTCATGGTCGGGTCCCATAATAATCCAAACTTCAAGAGATAGTGGGTTTTTATTTCAAATAACTCATATGAATTCGGTGCACACTAAATTAGTGTGCACCCAATAGATAATATGTAGGTTATAATGATGACAGGTTCTACTATTTTGTTTTTCTCTTTCTTCAAATTTCCTTACCTTTTTTTCTGTTTCAATCTCTCATAATTGTTTCGATCTCTCTTTCATGAGGTTCTTACGCTGTTTTTTTAGTTTTAGTTATATAGTTGATTATACAATTGAACCTGTTATATAATATTATGATTATACTGTCAGTCTCGATATAGTGTATTTATGTGTGATATGTTGTATTTGTGTGTGTTATAGTATGTTTGTTTGTGATAGTACTCCTATTTCTTTGTGCTATAATGTATTTGTGATATAGTGTATCTCTTTGTGATATAGTGTGTTTATGTGTCTTACAATCGATTATATAATTGAACCTATTATGAAATATTATAATAGTATAGTCAATTTCGATATAGTGTATTTGTATGTGGTATAGTGTGTTTCTCTATGCTATATATATTTATTTTTTTTGCAAGAGCTATAGTGCCTATTTGTGATAGTGTTCGTTGTGCTATAGTATTTTTGCTTGTGATAACGTGTCAATAATCATTTTTCACGAGAATGGTTTGTAGGGGAACCCTACCCTCTTTTATCCATTCGATAAGTGCAATTTCTTTTCCATCGATACGACCTACAATTTGGATTTGAATTCCTTTTGTACCAGCTTATTTGGTTAATTCAGTAGCTTTTTCATTGCTTTTTGAAATGATACCCTACTATTTAGTTGTCCGACTATAAATTCGACAACAATAGTAGGTGCCCACAAGGTTTTGCAATTTTTGTAATAGCAATGTTGAGTTTTGGGTTCACCAAATTCATTCTTTTTGTACATTTAGTTTTATCTTTGACCCATTGTGGTCTATTTTCTATTAATAACTTTGGAAATCCCATATGGATTATTACATGTATCAGATATATATATTTTTTTGAATTTCGATACGTGCAATTCCTTCGACACCCGAGGATATTTTTGTTTTTTTTTGTACATAACTTTTTATTTCTCTTAAATATAATGCATTTGTTTGTAATATAGTGGGTTTATATGTATCCCGATTTACGTGCATAAGTTTGGTGCACATTAATTTAACTATGAACCAAGTCCACACAAATCGGATTATTTTTTTTAATCATATTTTAGTTACTAGTTATAGAAGAACATTAATATTAATAATTGTTTAACCATCTCACTTACCATTCCATGTCAATAATGATAAAAATAAGCCCAACTAATAAAACACAACTCTAAGCCCAACCAGTTAAATATACGAATCATGTTGATTAGTTACACTACAACTAAAACCCAAATTTTGACCCAACAATATATGTTTTGGGCTCAAACTACCTAAACTAAAAGAATAAGAACAAAAGTTGAAGAGGTATTTTCAACAATATATGTTACGTATCGAGTTTTTTATTTTTATTTTTAGAAGAACACAACGAGTTTTAGGGCCTGTTCTCTTCGGCATAAAACAGTTGAACTGAACTGAATTTATTGGAGCTGAACTAAACTGAACTAAACTTAATGGAGCTGAACTGAGCTGAACTAAACTGAATTAAATTGAATTAAATGTAATAAATATATAAATAATATTTTAAACAATAATAATATGAATATTAAATAATAATTATAATGATAAGTAATAATAATGAATAATAATAATAATAATAGTATTTTGGATATTTTTAAATGATAGTTATAAATAATATTAATAAACATAAATTATTAATAATAATAATAATTAATGATAATAATGATAATTAATAATTATCATTTTATATTATTTGTATTAATATATTAATACTTGATGATGATATATAATAACAATAATATCTAAGAAGTAAATTAATATTACTATTTTAATAATTAGATTTAATAATATAAAAATATTTAGTAATAAAAATAATGATTGGGTTGGACCGCGAAAATTACATTATAAAACATCTTGACGCGATTTGATTGGTTTATGGGGTAAAAAAAGTGGGTTTATTTGTTCTTTGACCTAAATCATGTTCCTCCTAATAATAATAGTAATAATAATGAATAAAGTTATAATAAACAAAATAATATATGGAAACAACAACAACAATAATAATACTTAACAGTAATGATATATATTTAAATAATAATAATAATGATAATAATAATAATAATAAGAGTAATTAGTAAAATAAATTATACCAACATAATAATAATATTTAACAAAATGATTATAAAAAAATGGAGCTGAATTGAACTGAACTAAACTTATTGGAGTTGAAGTGAACTGAACTGAAAATAAGTTCGGGAGAACATACCCTTATTATTACTTGACAAATTTTAGTCATACTTTTTAATTAAAGGAAATTTTAACCACTAATTATAATGATTTGGTTTAAACTTTCCCAAAAACCATCTATTAAAAAAAAAAAAACTTTCCAAAGAGGTTAACGTACGCTTTTTTTCTACGCGCAATACAACCAACAACACAAATATACAGCTAACATACACTTCATTTTACGCGCATTACAGCAATAATACAATCATAACAGCTAATGTAAGCCTACTTTTACGCGCATTATAGCTTATTATACTATTCTAACCTTAACATACGCGGGCGTGATGGCAGTAAAATGCATATCTTTATATACCTCCCCAAAGACTAAACACTGACAAATTCTCCATGTTCGAGCACTAATTATATTCTAGTGTTCTCCAAAATCTTTTTTTTTTGTTTTTGTTTTTGTTTTCTGTGTTTAGATTTTCGTTGAAGATCAGTAAAATACGAATGAGAAAAAGAGGGAATTTCAGAGCATTCACAAATTTTATGGTGATGATGATAATGGAGATAAAATTCCAGCATCAGAAAGTTCAAATACTTCTTCCAAATGTTGGGGTTTGTATGATTTTACCTGGTTTTTCTTTGTATTAGGTTTTGTTTTCTTGTTTTTTTTTTTTGGTTAATGAACTGGATGCTTTACTTTTTTTTGATATGTTAATGTTCTTGGAATGCTGCGTTATGTTTTTGTTTTGTCTTTGTTGGAGGGGTTAATTGTTATTAGGGTATTTCGCTCTCATGCTCAAATTTCCACTCTTTTTGGTTGTTTACCTTGTGGGTTTTTGTATGTGCTTTTTGTTTGTCTAAGATGGGTGGTTTGATCTTTGATGCATCTTTAGTAGTTATGTGAACTGGTAAGAAGTGCAACAATTGATATTTATGGTCTTTTTAAGGTACTACTGTTACATTAATGTTTTTTTTTTGCTTCTTTATCAGTGTATGACTATTGACTAGTCCATAGTATTATAGTATGTGTTATCGTAGTATGTGTTATCGAGGTTCCTTGAATGGTGCTAGTTTTTTCGTCTCGAAGATTGCTCATTTGATTTTTATTTGTTCACATTTATGTTAAGGGTGCGTTTTTTCCCCTTATATTTTCCTAAATTTAATTTAATTGACCTTATAGAAGTTTATTTTATAAGATGTTTAGAATAAACCTAACTTGTTATCTTAAGGTGAAGTGAAAGCACTTTTAGTAGTTATGTACTTATGTTTATGGTTTATGCTTGTTGTTTGGCTAAGTGGAAACTGACTTCTTTTCGAATCATGCTTTCCTTTTCTTTTTCTTTCTGCAGCCTTTCTTTGGGAGATTTGGATATGGTGAAATTATTGCTTCTATGCATTTAGGGAGGTATGATAATGATTAATAAAGTCTCCTTACTCGTTGAGCATGAAATCTTAAATTTGGCATTTTTTTGAATCCTGTGTCCTTTGTTGATGTTGCTTCTACAAAACTATTCATTGAATGAACTTACCTAGTTAAACAACAAATTTTTTTTTTTTTATTATTTCTGTAGCAACCCAAGATGTGAAGATTACTGAGGGACAAACATCGTATGTGCTACTGCACTCCTTTTTGCCTTTTTCTTTTTAGTTTTTATATGCACATCTTATTTTTGCAGACACCAATGCTGGTTTCAATCCAGTACCATTGAAGGTATTGAATTCCTCTTACAGCACTAGATTTTTTGTCATCTATACTATTGCATAATATAGGTTTTGATCCCGTGACCTCAAGTTCATGAACTAAAGTTTTAACCACTAGACCAAGTTGTATTTAGTGCTATCATATCAAAGTACAATATTAATAAATGAAAATTTTCTTACTCGGGGCATAGCCCGGGCCTAATAACTAATTATTTCTCTATATCCTGTACTCCAGGTGAATATATGTCTTTGGATTTATCTTGCAGTAGAAGTCCAAATTGGAAAGATTGGATTCTACAAATGCATAGTCAGCATGGTGATGAATTCAACTGTGGTGATGATGATCCTTTTTTTCTTGTTACTGAATCAATCAAACAAGAAGTTCATAACTTGTGACGGTATTGTAGTTAATAAGTTCATCCTTTGAAATTTTAATCTGAACTTAGCTTTCTGTAATTTGAACTTCCCTACACTTTCCTGAACTTACAAGAACAATTGAAATTTCCTGAATTTATTCTGAACTTTTTAAACCACTTGAAGAAAAGCCTCTAATCTGGTTTTAATGTGCTAAAAAAGTCAAATAGTTAGTTTCACCATTATAATTTATAATATAGATTTTTTTTTGTTATTTAAGCAGTTAGTTTGGCAAAATGAAACTGTTACTGTTCAATTTTCCTACAAAAGTAATTCCTTCAATATGATTATAGGAAGTAATACTGAATGTTGTTGATGTTGGTGACAAAACCTTATCCTGGAAAAGTAATCCATTTTTCTTTGTTTGGTTTGTGAAAGTGGAAAACAGTCTTCCAGTTGGTGGAAAATAGTCTTCCCAATTGTTGAAAATATTTTCCTTCTTAAAACACCCTCTAAAAGGAAGCTGCAAATGTGTTTTAACATATCTTTTATAAGGAAAATCATTTTCCATTTAATTTTTTTTGGCCAACCAAACTGAGCCTTAGTGGCATGACAGTGAGCTTGTATGAAATTTTCCAAGGAAAGTGAAAGTCCCCTACCAATGTCCATGGTAGTGGAACTCTTTTTCTACTTTCTAAGTTCCCCCTGAATATGTTTTCCTTTGTAGATTTACGTTAACTACGTGGTACCCATTAATTAGGTGATTGCAACGAACTTTTTTTTGAAGAAAAACACACACTTAGAGGTGGAGAAGAATTGTCATGGGACTTTCTTTGCAAAATTACAGTATAGTCACTACCAACTTTTTGTTTGACAGCATGGTGACAACTACTATCATTTGCTGTTGCTTACCAAATAAGTTCTAACAATCGATGAAGAAGTTTATTATGGAACGTAGAGCATATATTCCTCCCCATACTCTCCTGCTGCGTTGTGTAGATGATTTGATTTAAGAAACTCAATTTTTGGTGTATCTGTTCTGTTATTGTTTTGAGACCTATATTTAATGTTTTAGTTGTTAGTTTGGCTATCATAAGAACAACCTATTTGCAACAATCTATTTTTTTTTTTTTAGTTGAAGGCTTTGAAAAGGATGCACGAGGTAAGTGACATATAGGCAGTATTTCATCTTTTCATCATGTAATACCATTCTGTTTTATATTATGTGTAGCGAAGGATTTCCCTATATGTTGTGGATTGCTCTTGCTTTGTCATTTGTTGTTTTGCTAATTGCAAACCATTTTTTACAAACAGGAGAGGCACAATTTATTTGCAGGTATATATGAAACCTTCTCTTTTTGTTAGTCTTCTGCTAGAGTTTCGTTGTCTTTACGTCTCCTGATATTTTTGTTTGTGAAGGCCACTAGAGGTTGACAAAGAAGATGGTAGTGTGCTTAGAGCTGCTGCTACTAGCACAAACGTGAAACTCCGCAGCTCTATTTCTCTGCCTACTGTTGTGATAGATCCAGGAAAGGTTGGATACTTTTCCTTGTATAAAAATTGTCTTCTTTGTGATTAGAGAGTGCATAAGAGAATATTAGCATACATAAGAATGTAAAAGAGGCCTATAGAGCACATTCAACTCTTAATGGGGCGCTCTTTTCTGCAGTGTATTACCGTTCACGACGACGACTAGAAATGCCAAGTTGACATACTAAAATCTGAAAATTCCCTTGACAATTGTTGTGTTGGCCTGCTGGGACCAAAGAAAAGCATTAGAAATTGATGGGGGTTAGTATATAGGCATCTAAACATTTTAGATTGTAGGGAAATATATTATTGAAAATAATAAATATATTAGTTAATTGAGAAGATCTCCAAGATACATTTAATAATGTTCAATATCAAGGTGAACACATGGATATTATCTAGAAATTGGATCTAGCTATCCAAAAATAAACTGAAAAATGTTTGGTATTTTCTTTGTGGAATCAAGTGAAACCTATACTTTGCAGTTATCTACTTTAGCCAGTGAAGTTCATTATTACCCATACTGCAATTTGCAACACCATTATCTACAATTTTCTTTGTTCTGTTTGATTTTCTTGAATGTGTTAACTCTGTATTACTTTTTAATCACTTCTTGTGTTTGTTGATTATCACACTGAAGGAATTAAGTACTGATGCTTCAGTATCTGCTGGAACATTACCTCCTAAAGAAATTGTTGCTGTCGTGCGGCCTTCCAATTTCACTCGAAGTAGTGCCTCAAACAATTTAGACCAAAAATGCATTCTAAGGGACGATTATGAGATGTGCCTGGATATTAAATTTAAGACTGAAGCTGCAAAACGCCCCAAGATGGACCATTTATCATGTTGGATGTCAGTGTTTGTATAGATTTTCGGTGGGCTCAATCCCAAGCTTTTTTTTTTTTTTGAAAATCTGGGGATAATTCATTCTCCTTCTCTCTTGTAAGTATCAAATCCCTTCTCTTATTATCCTGCATTCTGGATTTTGGAAGATTACGATTTGGATGTGCCTCTTTACAGAAAAATCAGCAACTGCACGTTCTAAATTGATTGCGAGGGTCAAAGCATCATTTTAGATCAAACGCTGGGACTCTAAAACGATGATTTAAAACTGTTTTTGAGTGTGAGGTATGCTACTACTTGTAGATATTTTCTCTGAATTTTCAGTCCTTTTCACTGTGAAAAATGAATTGCTATGTCACCTATGTTGCATTTGCAGCTAATGTGTTGCTTACCTGACAAGGGAAGAAATTGTTAGTTGCTCTTAATCTTTCATCTTATCAAGTTATGTAGAATTGAATTTTTTGACATGTTGGACTACTTACATAAATCACGCGGAACATGCTATTTAAAGATCTTTAGGTTGACTTCTGGGTCGAATATAGTCACTAGCCTATATTGGGTACACAAGACTGCACAAGATATGAATGTTTGTCCTTTTGTCTCCTTTTTCGAGGGTGGGGTGGGAAAAGTGAGGAGGGATTTTGTATGTAGGACTTTCAGCAATCTCATCATCATATGATAGATCTTTTTCATAATTCTTGCATTTCCACTCTCTGTATGAGCTCTCTTGAGAGGAAGATGTGATATGCTTCATTAAGCTTACATGCTTTCATTTTTTACATTGGTTAGATAATACTCATATTGCTGTGACCCCCCTGCAGACAATCTCCCAAGAAACTTTCGAGTTTGTAGCTAGTCCTTCAAATTTTAGCAAGATTTTGAA
This sequence comes from Beta vulgaris subsp. vulgaris, assembly GCF_026745355.1. Taxonomy (NCBI): domain Eukaryota; kingdom Viridiplantae; phylum Streptophyta; class Magnoliopsida; order Caryophyllales; family Amaranthaceae; genus Beta; species Beta vulgaris. The sequence goes on along the minus strand of NC_079202.1, from coordinate 61,034,058 downwards.
TTGGACTACATCTGTGTCAGCACGCTCTTAAGGTGGCTTGAATCAAGCTGGAAAATCTATTTCGTTATTCGACGTAGTCTTATAGCTAAGATTTTTGACTTGTATGAAAATGTTAGTTTCCCAAGCTGGCAAGGTCAGCTATGCAGCTACTTATAGATAAAGTATTTCCTCCTCACAGTAAGATCGTAAGTTGCATATGATTATGCATTTTTGGTGCATTTAGTCTTTAGATTGCCTGGATGGCTGGATATGGAAGGACGAGTATTATCTTTTCAACTAACCCTAAGTAAATAGTAGATTGCTATTGATCCTCCATTTTTTATGGAATTAGATTGCCTAGATATGGAACGCAGGAACGATGAGTGTTATCTATACATTAACTTAAGAGCAATATATTTTCTTCTCAGTTTGTCATTGTTCGGGTGCTATGCAAGAAATCTTTTTTCTTTTTTTTTTTTGAAATGGGAGAAAGAGAAGAGTTTGCGCCATCTGGTGCCTGAGGAATTAAGGCTTTTTAATCGTCCAATTCTAATGCATATATGCCTAAAGAGTAAAGCCTTCAATACACTAAGTCACTAAGCCATACCAATTTGTCATTTGTTATCTATGAGTGATGTGTCGTTCTTGAATCTTGATGTATTTACTTTGATTGCCGAAGCTGCTTCTCCTCTAGGCTGTCTGAACCAAGAACTGCAAACACTTTCGGTTTTGATGATTCTCTATGATATACTTTTAATCTGGGAAGATGTGTCATTCTGTTCATTACTCTTCCTTTAAGAGAAGGAGATCATTTTGCGGATTAGACTATCGAGATCAACATGTACAAAACATGATACCGTTTCTGATCTCCGAGCTTCAGAACAGCTGAATTTGAAAGAGATATGCTTCTCAATCAGTTTCTGATGCTGTAAAGCCTGTAACAAGCAGGAAGAGGTCTGCATTGCGAGACTCAGAGGTATAATAACAGGAGATACCAAATCTTGTGTTTGTTCTATATTGTAGTTAATTGATTCAACTGTGTACTGAATATGCGGAGAAATCTGAGCAGTGTCCACCCCTTGCTCAATTTAAGTGCATTATTGTCTGTATAGGTTACTGTTCCGTATGTTGAGGAGTGTGATTTTGCATCTCCCATCCAAACTCAAAATATGGAGCATGGAGACGGCCTACCTCAATCTTCAAATGGGAAATTTGCATCTAGGAAATTGTCCACTTCTATTGAGTCAAAATTGGCAAAGAAGCAGGTAAAGTAAGAAAAGATAAATATCTTGGTTCATTTTGAAGTTATCTCGACATTATATGGATGAACGTATGTATTCTAAAATCTCTAATTACAGTATGAAATATTTACTTCTTTTTCTTGTGTTCAGGGCTTCAGGCTAACCTTACACAAACTCCAAACAAGCAGTCTGATCCAAGTTACAGGCTTTATAGTGACATTTTCAATTCTCCAGCAGGTATGATCCCTTTTGCTGATACTTGTACACCTGAGCGGTGCAATATTTGTAGAGGGAGGACCTGGCTCAGAGGACTTTGAGGTAGAATTAACTGCAAGAGTTGTGCAATATGTACCATTATGGTTCAACTGTTAAAGATCAAGAGGAGTGCTTGAAATTGTGTGTTCTGCGCGAAATCGGAAAAGACTTGACACAACTACAAGGTTGGCTTTTTTCTACTTTTTTTGTCTCTGAAAATTTAAGAAATCATATAATTATCACAACCATAGGATCTACTTCTGATCATAGGCATCATGTATCCCTACGTATATACTGGATTTGATGGAAGCCTGTTCGGCAGCAACTTTTACCTTTATTCATAGAATTATTGTTTGTGGTCGTGCTTTGTAATTTTTCCCATTCATTTTCAGCTTCAATGGACTACTGCCAGTATCTCAAGTCAGATTGCTCGTCTCAGAACAAGGTGGTGCTGGAAAAAAAGAAGAAGATAATGTTGATTCAGCAGCTTCCGTATATGGCATTGTTTTCAGGAAATTGATTATTAGAGGATCGGCACCCTGAGTTCATGGACGATGTGGTTGGCCTAGTTACCCTTCTTGCAACAGCTTCCACACCTACGCTTGGTAATTTAAGGTAGACATGATTGATCAAGAAGTAGCTTATCTCTTATAACTTATGCCCTTAGTTATGTATTCAAATTCAGTTCATTGACCGAGTATTTGGGGAAATGTCAAACAATAGCCATCGTTTGTCAGTCTAGTATTTCATTGACAACTTCTGGGAAGTATGGAGACATCCTAATGTCCTTAGGAGGCGAATTGGGAAAATGCATCAAAAATCGTCAACTAATTATGTCTTGAAGATTTAAAGTAAGTCATATTATTGAGTTTAAGATGCAAACTCTCTGGAATTTCATGCAAAGCCACTAGCAAACATGGTTGATAGAGCATATAGTGGTGGCATTATGAAAAGTAATCCTCAAAGAAGGCTGGCCTTACTTGACAAAATAATTCCACGTGGGTTTCTTCCGGTTATGCTGTTAATATGATGTGAACCATCTCCAAACTAGGACATGTGCGGGTCATGGCCTTTGTGAAACCTTTCTCATTGACTCCTTGGAGAATTTTAAGTGTATGATATGAAAGAACATGTGAAACATACTCTGTGGATGCATAACAAGAGATGGTGCTATATAAATTGAGGTGACTCTGATTCATTATCCTTCTTTTTCCAGGAAAGTGAGCGCGGTGCATTTTCCTACCATCGCTCAAGATTGTGAATTGGTTGTCTCTTCGAGGGAGGTCATAATGAGATTGAGAAAAAGAAATTGGAGTTATGCTTAGTGGAGAAAGCAATTGTGTGTGCAAATGAAAAAAGCTCTTTTCTGAGAACAGACAGTACTGTTATCACACAATCATCCAAGAGAATGGCTCTCGTGATCTTTCTGACGCAACAAATAGAGTAAAAGATGGGAGAAATGATTAGCTGATGTAAACATCAACGCCACTCAAAGAACAAAGCATAGATTACAGTAGAAAATTATATTTTTCAAAAGTTCTTTCTACAGGGCTGGTGCCTGGTAAGTAGTTAAATACTCTCTTATCACTTCTTTATTTCAGGTCGAAAAGTTCAATACATTTTCCTATTAAATCTATCAAGTATTTGTTCGCTGCTTAATTCATTGCTATATATATATTCATTATTGCGATTACTTTACATTGTAGTATAACTGCATTATTAAACATTAAAGGATTCTAATTTGATTGTAATTTCTGGCGTGTTTTTTGTTCAGTTTTAAGGTTTCCAATTCAGCTTTGGTCCTTATATTATTATTTCAGATTGAATTAGGGATTTTAGCTTATCATGTCTGCCTTAATGATGTTGATTCATTTAAAAGATCAACCTCATTATTTTGTGAGTCATCAATGTTACTACTCAGAAGTTGTAGTTAGGATTATGATTTATGACTAACTCAAGTTGAGCCGTAGCCTAGCTAAAAAGTCTTGGACTAGCTTTTTAAGGTCCGTCTTAGTCGTGGGGTTGGGCTTAGCTTGGACTCAAGGCGGATTTTGGTGATAATTCTTACCTGGCTTCATTCCATGTGGCGAGTCCCATTTTGACTTTGCGGCCTATTTCGGAAATGTAGTATTGGAGGAACAATGTGAGAAGAAGTGCATTAGAGAACTGTGAAAGTGGGACTAGAGGGACTTCATTTTTGGGACACAAAAGAACATGGGACCCTTGAAAATGAGATGGAAGAGATTTATTAAATGAACAAGAAGTTAAAGTTTTTAATTATACATTGAAATCTTGAATAGACTAGGCTACAACTATGTTATAAGCCTTAGACAAAATGCTGCATGAATGTACTATTACAGCATGTAGCCGGCCTTAGAAGGCAACCTTGAAAAGAAGCTGACTGGTGCTAGAGGAAACTTGATGATGCGGAGCCATGGGTGCCTCAGGAGGTAAAAGCCAAGGACAGCAGCAATCACTCTGAAGTCTGAATTCTATGTAATACAATAATAGAGAAGTACAAATACAGAGCGGCAGAAATCACGCAGTTCCTCTGGGATCTGTCCAGGTAATTAAGGACAGCAACCTTTCACCTACATAAGCCCAGTCCTCTAATTCAGCCTGGAATCTACTTGCTTTACTCCTTAAATGATCATATCTCACCTTGACTGTATAAGTTGGTTGGGAGGTGGGGAACGTATCAAACTCCTCATCTAGATCATCGAGGTCATCGATATCACCAAGAGGCGAGTGAGAGTTGATATGAGGTTGGTGCCAAGCACGCCTATGTAGTTCCAGATGCTAATCAAGAAGAGCGAGAAAAAGACTGTGGATGGTAATACCTTAGGGTAGAACAAAAGAGTTGTGAGAAGAGAAGAATGTGGATGAAAATAGTTAGAGAAGGCCTCTCCCACTTATATATCTGATCAAACCATCTCAGAAAGTTCTTGACTTTGAGAAAATTAGCTTTGCTCTTTCTGGAACTCCATGTAGTTGAGTCTACATCTAGCAGGTAGTCAACTACCTCTTTCTTTAATGGCGGCTCCGCCTTACCAAGTCGGTTTGATATGATGTTAACGGCTGAATCTCTTAAGTTGTCAAGATGCTGTACTTTTATTGGAAAAATGTAGTAATCCTTACCAAGTCGGTTTGATATAATGTCAAGATGGTGTACTCTTTAAGTTGTCAAGATCCCAAGGTGGTAATCCGTAGCTTAGTGGCTGATGGTGCTAAAGACTGCCATATTGAAGCAGCTTCTACTCCCAGAAGAGCTTATGAGTACTTCCAGATATACAAGTGCCTCTTTGCTGACGTCGTCCTTGGCTTTCAGGAACTTGAGATGAGCAAATCATTTTTCCTACATGGTGATTGGAAAAAAGGCTTTTAGTGTCATTGAAATGGAGCTTGCTTTTGTCTTTGATTCATTTTACACAAAATCTGCCATACACTACACTAGATGGGGTCGCATATTGCGATCTCTCACTCTCTTATCCACTTTTGCCACATTAGTAGCCTACTTCTTCTCACAAAAGCACCAGTATTCTCAAGTTGATGGGATCATAACTTACATTTTGCTGGTTGGAGCCGTTTCTCTTAAGATTCTTGGTATGATTGTGTGGCTTTGCTCGGAATGGGCCTTGATATGGTTGGACCATCATGAGAAGATTCCAGTTATGCAAATCTATAAGGCCGTCTCATTCCTGAAACTTTTCGGTAGTGAGAGTAAGTAGTCTAACCAGATGATGCAGTACAATCTGATCAGCTCTGGTTTTGAAGCGGAGTCAACTAAATCATGCATATTGTTGCCCTGCTATATCTATCATAAATTCAAATTGAAGACGGAAGCAGAGCCAACCGAACAAGTTCCAGTCCTGCTGAAGAAGTACATATTCAAACAACTTCTTGAGCATACATCATTCTCGAAGGAAGATGGAACATTTTGTACTTCCAGTGGTTCATGGGTATTGGACAGGTATCAATCACAAGATCTTAACTGGAGTGCTGAGAAGGAATTTGATCAAAGCATTCTTCTTTGGCATATTGCCACTGATTTATGTTATCACAGAGATGAAAACTTGGAACCTCAGTCAGTTGCCTATGTTGTATGTCATGTGAGCAAACTATTATCAAATTATATATTGTATCTACTTGTGAAACAGCCATTTTTGTTGCCAAATGGAATAGGGAAAATCAGATTTCAGGATACCTTTGCAGAGGCAAAGGATTTTATTCAGGAAAGATCTATAGAGGATGCAAATACAGCTCGGCAAAGGTTGCTTAGCATAAATTTTCGAGACACTACAGATAGAGCGGGAGAGAATTGTGTATGTATTGTATATCAAATTAACACTAAAACATAGACTCTATATACAACAAGCCTAGAAAAAATAAGGTAAAGGAGATATTTTAGCCACTTACAAGTCTAACCTACCAAGTATAAACATCTAAATATGCATAATATTTATAATAATATCAAGGTAAACTGAAGAGATTATAAAGATTCTAACATATAATAACCTCGCAGATCTTTCCAACAATGAAAGGATTTGGTTCACTAAAGGATGAGAATAAAGCTTTCGATTTCCTATCTCATACGCCTTCTCCATGTGTTATCCAAACAAAGGATTGCTTCATTACATTTTTCATATTTGCTCAATTCCTTCTCGGCATTGCCACTCGGTCCTCAAAAGCTTGAATTCTTTGTGATTTGTTGCTAGCACCTGATCCCTCTAGTACAAACTTCAGTTTTCATTTCCTTGTTAAGCTAATAAAAAGAACTCGAAAGTTCAACTTGATACAGAGAAGCAAAACCAAGAGGTTGGCAAATGCCAAGTCTTTTATTTTTGACATAAGTCATAACACATGTCATGCATGATAAATTAAACTTAATATATACAAAAATAAATGATATAATGCATGTAATAATATAAGTGATTTGCTGATCAAAGTGTGGATGGTGGACTAGAGACCACCTTCCTCTCCGTGGTCCTGCTCAACTTGATACAGAGAAGCAAAACCAAGAGGTTGGCAAATGCCAAGTCTTTTATTTTTGACATAAGTCATAACACATGTCATGCATGATAAATTAAACTTAAAATATACAAAAATAAATGATATAATGCATGTAATAATATAAGTGATTTGCTGATCAAAGCGTGGATGGTGGACTAGATACAGAGAAGCAAAACCAAGAGGTTGGCAAATGCCAAGTCTTTTAAAATGCCAAGTCTTTTATTTTTGACATAAGTCATAACACATGTCATGTATGATAAATTAAACTTAAAATATACAAAAATAAATGATATAATGCATGTAATAATATAAGTGATTTGCTGATCAAAGCGTGGATGGTGGACTAGAGACCACCTTCCTCTCCGTAGTCCTGCTCCAAAACGCATAGCGTGAAATATCAAACGCAGGTGTACCACAAGCAGTTAATAAGAAACTATACATTGATATAAAAGCTAAAAGTATGGTTGATTTATTTTACCAAGTCATCAGTTTAGAAAATATGTATATCCGGACACATGAAACAAACAAGTTCAAGTCATAACACATATGAAACAGAAGTTTAAGTCATAAGTTCATAAAATATGTATACCTTGACACATCTAAAACACACAAGTTCAAGACATAGGTTATTATAAAGTTTAGACTAAATTGAATAGGGGCCGCGCGAACGCAGGCCCCCTCAGAAAGAAATTATGACGTAGACTCTCCCACTTGGGGAGATCTTAGAGCATTGCTCCTCCAAAGTGCAATGGAGGCCAACACCCTAGGCAATGGGCCTTCTTGATCGCCCATAAACCCCGTCCAGGTAAGTAATTTGTTAGGAGGGTCTACAGTTTATTTTAATGTCATCTTCCTCTCTTCCTCATCCATCAAATGTCTATGTGGGACGTTGAGAGTCTCTATTGAGTTAAATATTTTTTTTTTTGAAGGTAGAGCACAAATTTTAGTCCTACAAAATAGAAAGAGAATTGTTTATGTATTGTATATCAAATTAACACTAATACATATAATACATAGACTATATATACAACAGAGCCTAGAAAAAATAAGGCAAAAGAGATATTCTAGCCACTATTATAACATCTAACTATGCACAATAATATTCATAATAATATCAAGGTAATCTCAAGAGATTATAATGATTCTAACACATAATAACCTCACAGATCTTTCCAACAATAAAAGGATTTAGTTCATTAAAGGAGGAAAATCAAATATTTTCACTTTCCATCTCATCAACCTCCCTGTGTTATCCAAACAAAGGATTCCCTTTCAATTTTGTTCCTTCCCCTCCATTTCTCCCTATCCAAATAGTGGTAGTGCACCACACACAATATCTACATATATTGCAGCTAGTCTTTGATTTATATATTGTAATTTAACAACCTAAATAACTTAAACAGAGGCAAGCAATTGCAGATTCCACCATTACAAAGTGTTCCTTAATACCTCTTTCTCAAGCGTTTGTGCTCTGGAGCCTGCATGGTAGCTGATGTTTTGTAGTCACCAGCAGATTGCTTCATTACATTTTTCATACTGCATTCCTTCTCAAGCATTGTCACTCACTCGGTCCTCGAGAGCCTGAATTCTATGTGATTTGTTGCTAGCACCTGATCCCTCTAGTAAAAACTTCAGTGTTCAATTCCTTGTTAAGCTAATAAAATAACTTCTCGAAAGTTCAACTTTGATACATAGAAACAAAACAACTTTGATATAGAGAAGCAAAACCAAAAGGTTATCTCACCAATACTCCCTAGTCTAAACTCTAAACAATGAAAACATCAATTATACAGATGAATTCAGCAAACCTGACAAGATATAATGGTCAAATTTTAAGACAACTTAATCAGAAGTCAGTCATAGTTGAACTTGTATGGAAGGTAATTCCTTAAGCACCTCAGGTTTTTAGCTTTAACTTCTTTTATATAATTAAAATGAACTAATAAAAAAAACTTCTCGAAAGTGCAAATTGATACAGAGAAGGAAAAGGCATTTGGCAAATGTCAGATATTATCTCACCAATACTCCCCTAGTCTAAACTTTAATCAATGCAAACCTCTTTCACACAGATGCAAACTTAAGCAAGAGCATACAATTATCAAATGAACTAATGTAGCAGTATACTTCAAACAGTTAATAAGAAAATATACATTGATATAAGCTAAAAGTCTGTTTGATTTATTTTAGATATCCATAAGTTTAAAATATGTATATCTTGACAACACAAGTTCAAACATATAACGTAAAAAACCACAATCAGATGCGTTTTAATAATAGAATAATATAGAAAATTAAGAAGTTAGACTGAATTGGATAGGGGCCGCGCGAACGCAGGCCCCCTCAGAAAGAAATTATGACGTAGACTCTCCCACTTGGGGAGATCTTAGAGCGTTGCTCCTCCAAAGTGCAATGGAGGCCAACACCCTAGGCAATGGGCCTTTTTGATCACCCATAGACCCCGTCCAGGTAAGTATGTTGTTAGGTTGGTCTACAGCTTATTTTATTGCCATCATCCTCTCTTCCTCAAACATCAAATGCCAATGTGGGACTTTGAGAGTCTATATTCTTCTCCTTCAGACTTTTCCTTAAGCTATATAAAGTCTGATTTTCTCATCTAATTATTGTCCTTTATTTGTTGTGTTTCAATAGATAATTTTCCTATATAGTGTTTTCCATCTAAGATTACATTTGTGTATTTAAGATTCATGTAAAGACACGATGGACAGACTATTTGAAAACCAAAAGACATAAGTAACTATTTTTTACAGAAAATTTGTGAAAAAGCACTCATCAAGATACAAAACTTCATCTAACAGTGTCAATCAAGTACAAAACTTCATTTTCTAATTTTAGGATCTGCAATCATTTTGTTAATTTTTCATTCAAAATATAATAAGAGGAAAGAATTCAAGTATTGGGTTTCCCTATCTGGAAGAATAACCAGCATCAATATAAATATTGTAAGAAAAAAGACGAATTCAGAATGAAAATTCTCAAATAGGGAAGAACTATGCAGCAAGTCTCATACCCTTCACTCCTTCAAGCCATCATCAATATAAAGTCTGATACTCATGTAATCATTGTCCTTAATTTATGGTGTTCTAATGAATAATTTTTCCTACATAGTGTAGTATGTTCTTTTCTTTTTCTTAGCAGCAATTTTCTGTAATCAACTAATAGTCTTCTTTTTCTTTTTGGGTGCATGAGAAGGCAAAGCCCAAGAACAGAGAAAGAAGACTAACTACTCAAAGAAAACACTTACATAGAACTTTTATTTCCTAAGGTTTAATATTGGAATAATGGTGTCATTAAGATTAAAACCTCATCTAACTGTGTTTATTACATAACTTCGTTTTTAAATGTTACAATCTTCAATCAAATATTGAGTTTCTATCTACAATAATATAAGTATTAACACACCAGCTTCAAAGTAATATTTTTCTAACTCAAAACAGTGTGTAATTTAGAAAAATAAACATTAAAACGTTAATTATTGACTTCAATTTGGAGGGGTGCGCCAGGCCCATGCAATAGTGCAACGCTTGGGCGACGCTTGAAGAACCCAGTAGCAAGCTACTGTAATGGATCTTCCCCCTTAAAAAATAAATTTAATATCGTTGTGGGCCATTGGCCCACGTATCAGATATTAAACTGATAAGAACAGATACTACACTTGATCTTAGCCAAAAGGCCGAGAAAGGTATGAGTTCTTCGATTGCTGAAACACACTTATATATAGGTCGGAAAGATGGTATCACATACTTTGTTCAATGTGGGACTTTTGTTCTACGGCTTTTAATGAACATTGAACCCGCAGTTGAGATCTTTAGAAGTTTTTCATAAGAACTACAAGTACATGTTTTAGAGTTGCATCAGGACTCAGGAGTATCTATTTCAATAACTGAGTAAATAGCCAATAGGTGGTAAAATCTAGGTCCTTACCTCTTTTCTCTTCTCTTAATTCCATTTAAATATTGACTTAATAATTATATTCCCTTCATCACTTATAATATGTGTCATTTTCTTATTTTAGGTGTATCTATAAAAAAGTGATTTCTTTATTAGACATGAGTCTCATTACTTGTCCCTCAGACAAACTACACGTGTTTTCTACTATTTTACTTGTTCACCAACTCTACTTAGTCAGATATTATAAGATATTATAACTTGTGATAAACGCATATGGAGAATATTATAAGGGATAGATAATATTTAAAAATAAAACTTTTTAAATTATTAAATTTAAAAGTACCGGATATGGGAGTGTACTTTCTCGATATATATAGCGTTGTTCCAAACACTTGCAACAGAATTGTTCAATCCAACACAAATGTAGAGTACCTGTTTTGTTTATGGGTACTCGGGTCGAATCCAGGTAGTGCAACAGCAACCCTTGCACAACTTGGAGACATTTCATTCCAATTGGGTATATATCCAAAACCATATCCATATCATCAAAAAATGCTACCTTCTTTAAAGACCCGAAATTCGACAACCCGTCTACTAAGGATGCATTAAAGGATTGTTCTGAGGTTTATTCGGATGCTCATAATGCTTTGCAAGAGGGTTTGAAGGCTTTGAAGGATTGGGATTATTCTACAGCAGATAGTAGGATAAATGCTGCCTTAATATTGTTCCTTCTACTTGCCAAGATGGGTTTAATGTTTCACCTTTGACAAAGGAGAATAGTGATTTCTTTCAATGCTGCTATTTCACTTGGTTTCATTGATTTGTTACAAAAGGTTAATTAATGCGTATAATCATTCCAATACATAATAAAGCTAGTAACATCTTTATGCCACACCATGTTTGTTTTAGTTGACGAATTTACATGTGAATGAGAGAAACATATTAGATGAACTGCATCCTGAAACATATATTAGATGAACTGCATCCTGAAACATATTAGATGAACTACCCCGATAGGAAATTATGACTTAATGTACGCCTTTAAAAGGCCCGTTCAGTATTAATGTAGTTTTCTGTTTTTTGGTTTTTTGATTTTCAAAGTCATATGATATACGTTCTATAATGAATAAAAAATTAGTCAAATTTATTGGGAACATGATGATCTTGAAAACTGACAACTGAAAAGTGAAAATCACTTTTTCTGGTTTCCAGTTTTTGGTTTTTAGTTTTCAAAAAAACTGAAAAATGAAAACAAAAAACGATAACGAACGGGGACTTAGTTACTAGAGAATTGATTTCCACGACGATCCCCCTTCTTACTAAAATTATTTTCATAATTTTATAGAGTATCTAGTGAGAAATAATTGACTTCATGACATGTTACGTTGCTGATATTTTAAAATAAACTCTAAAAGATTTTTGGAATGAAAGCAATAACTTAACTTTCTACAACGAATTAAGTGATAGAATATGTGTAAAATAATCTCTTGTTGTTAACTTGTTGCCATAAAATTAAAGTGTTAGAAATCTAACTACTTGTGTAAATCTTTTAAAAAATATATAATTATAAGTCCTCTTATTGTATTTTATTTTCAAATATCAAACAATAATATTACATTGAATTTGTGGTTAAATTCTCCAAGGTCCCTTACGTACTTGATACCATAATGGTAATTATTTAATTGAAGGGCTAACATGAAAATAGAACATTTGCATTAGAGTTTTAGAGACTGCCGCGTAACAGACTAACAGTGACACAAGTGATAAATCACTAACAGCTAGACCTCTAACAAGGACCAAATACTAAAAACAAAAAGTGGGAAGGTCCTCCTTCATGCTTACTTTACACCTCTTGCAACTTTCTCGTTCCTCTCTCTTCCTTCATGCTTACTTGACGCCTCTTGCAACTTTACTGTAGGAGTAACAGCAGTCTAGTCTACCAACTACTCGACAGACAAATTCATAGAATTTCCAACAAAAAAAAAAAGATTTTTCTTATTAGTTGTATAGTAAATGTAAAAAAAAAAGAGTAATAAGAAATATTCTTGGGCGAACTAAGAGAAAGATTATATTCTTATTATGGTTAATCTACACCAATCTATGCTAAGCTTGTGGTTAAACTACACTAATATATGCTAAACTGACCCATGTTTGTGTTTAAACTACACTGATTTTTGCTAAACCAGCTCATGTTTGTGGTGAAACTACATTAGTTTGCGCTATAACAACCCATGTTTATGGTTAAACTACACTAATCCATGGTAAGCTTGTGGTTAAACTACAATAATATATGCTAAACTAATCCATGTTTGTGTTTAAACTGCACTTGTTTATGCTAAACCAACCCATGTTTGTGGTGAAAAACTATACTAGTCTGCGCTATAGCAACCCATGTTTATGGTTAAACTACACTAATCTATGTTAAACTTGTGGTTAAACTACACTAATCTATTTCTATTATATAAGGGAAGGGGGGAGCAATGGTGTCCTCTTTTGAAATGCCTATTTTCCCCCCTTCTCTTTCTAAATTACAAAAGCAATGTCAAAATCAAAATATTGAAAAGAAATTTACAACACAAAGAAATTTTACAAATCACCCATACAATTGAGAAAATCACGTTATAAAAATCACGCAAAACACTCAAATAATCAAGAAACTTTATTAAAACTTAAAATTAATATACAAACTAAAACTAATAACCTAGAACGTCAATACATACAAAAACATTTACAAAAATTTACTTACAAATCACTATTCTCAAGAACCATTCACAATTAATGGTGGGTCATGATAAAAAATAGAGGTGTATTTGTAGTGAAATCATAATTTAGAAATTAGACAAGAAAAAAAATTATTTACTTTTTAATAGTATTTCCTATATATAATGAAACTTTTACATATATTTGGACGTATTTTTTTTCTATTATATAATAGCGATAAGTTATCAAGGTAAAAAGGTTTATATAAAATATCATTCAAGAATTAAAGTACAACATATCTCTATTATATAAGGGAAAGGGGAGCAATGATGTCCTCTTTTGAAATGTCTATTTTGCCCCCATTCCCTTTCTAAATTACAAAAGGAATGTCAAAATCAAAATCGACACTCAAAGAAAACTACCGAAAATTAATGTACAACACTCACTCACAAATCACTTAAAAGAAGAAGCTTTACAAATCACTCATACAATTGAGAAAATCACGTTATAGAAATCACGCAAATCACTCAAATAATTGGAAACTTTATTAAAACTTAAAATTGACATACAAACTAAAATTAATAACCTATAACGTCAATACATACAAAAAGTTACTTACAGATCAATATTCTCAAGAACCATTACCAATTAATGGTGGATCACGATAAAAATAGAGGTGTATTTGTAGTGAAATCAGAATTTAGGAGTTAGACAAGGAAAAAAAATATTTACTTTTTATAATGTTTAGAATTTAGAAGTTAGTACTGTACTTAATTCAAAAATCAACTAAAAAATTATAATATCAAAAATCAAAATAAATTCAATAAGATTTCTATTTTGTTCATGGAATTTAACTTTGAAAAGTAAAAAAAAAAAAGACAAAAATAATGGTGAGAGACTTAAGTGACATAAACTAAACCAATCGAATTTTGCAACAAAAAACAATTATACTTCATATGTCTAATGTTCAAATTTTGATTCTTATGCCGAAGAAAATCGAGTTTCTGTTTCGAAAAAAATTCAAACACGCATCGCGTGCAAAAAAATCTAGTTTATGCTAAACTAACCCATGTTTGTGTTTAAACTATACTGGTTTATGATAAACCAACCCATGTTTGTGGTAAAGCTACACTAGTCTGCTATAATCTCGGTTTCTTATTTTGTAATTCTTGAACTCTAAATGCTATAATTAATTTTTGTTTATTTAATTTAAGTTTTTTTTCGAGTATTTTCATTGTTGAACAATGCAGACACATCATTATTGGTTAGAGAACTCAAAATTCATTTTATAGATTGTTGAACAATGCAAACATATTCTTAAAATTTATTCACTTGGTAAGGTTTGGAGGGAGGTAGAAGAATGGAAAAGCAAAAATCAGACAATTGTACTATTGTACTTCTGTTTTTTTAATAAAGTTATATCTTGACATTTGTGCTCTTTGTTTTTTAAAAGTAAACCCTTTCAACTTTTTCTTGTTAGAGGGCAATTGCCCTCTTTTTTTGATCCATATGAGTCACGAAGGCAGTACAAAATATAAAGAAGAGGCTCTTTCAAAGAAAAAAAAAGTATAAAGAAGAGGAGGGGAGATTCAAACCTATGACATATTGTTCACAACACCTCAATCTTAACCACTAGGCTAAGACATTATTGGTATTAATGAAAGACAATTGCCCTCTAGCTGTTAGTGGTTTATCACTCCTCCAGACTTTATTAGGAGCACTTTTTAAATATATAAGTATTGATAGATTTTGTCATTAGTCACTTATTTCCTAAACAGAAAGATACTTGTAGTTGAAGGAAAAGGTGAAAACTAATGGATCTTATTACGTTCCCATTTACACTTTAAATGCGATTTCCTTAATTCTAGCCAAAATTAAACTCAATTGCATACAAGATCCTATTTAAGTGTAATCACATTAATGGTTCTTTAACCCCAAAGGTGCTACAAATGAATCATCTGACAAGTGACCAAAAATTAATCGTATGGAACTAATATATTCAATGAATTCAAATGATCAAACTAGATGCTATTCAACGAATCAGAATCAAACTAATTTTCTTCCTATATATTTGGGACACCCTCCATATTCAAATTAACCATATCCTCTATAGAATAATATGGAGTATTATTCTATGTTTCTAATATTATTCATCATTTCCTTAAGTTATTGTTTGGCAAATGCTACAAATATTGTTACTGATACTTGCATGAACATCTCAAAATCCGACCCGGATTACATCAAGTATGATTTCTGCGTAAAGACATTCGAGTCGGATCCTCGAAGCTCCAACACAAGTATTGATGGACTTGTAGAGATCTCCTTTAACTTAAGTTCATCCAAAGCAATATCCATTTCTACAACCATTGCTCAACTCTTAAAAGATCCGAAGTTCGACCCGTTTGGTAAGAGCGCATTGCAAGCTTGTTACGAGATCTATTCGGATGCTCCGGATGATCTACAAGCGGGTCTTGAGGCATTGAAGAGGGGGGATTTTTCCACAGCTAATGTACGTGTGAGTGGAGCTCTAGATATTGCACCTGATTGTGAGGATTCATTTCAAGATAAGCAAGGGGAAGTGTCTCCTTTAACTAAGGACAATAGTGAATTTTTCCAATTAGTTGATATTTCTCTTGCTTTTACTGTTCTATTGAAAAAGTAACTTGGTTACTTATTAATTCTTCTGTCCCAAAATGAATAATTTTCTTTGCGATAAAGCACATAAGCTTGGAACTTTTCCGATGTGGGAGAACTGAAGACTAATAAACTATTGTTGCTAAATTAAACCTTCACTTGCACTAGCAAACACCCCATCTGGCCATCACAAAGAAGGTAAGTCATGACAAAAAAAAAGAAAAGAAAAGAAAAGAGGCAGGCTTTGTAGGCAACAACTATTAGAATGGTGGTTCTCTCTTTAGTTTTCTAGAGAGAGTTTGTTCCCTCTAGGTTTTTCCTTGGGAGGGTTTCTTCCTAGCCTCCGCGGTTAGGATTTTCACTTTTTTAAAGCTTTCTCCTTCCTTCTTTCTTCCTCTTCTTCTTCCTTCATCCTTTTCTTAGGGGCTACCATTGGTGTCTTAACCAGTGGTAAGCCCCGAAAAATCCTATATATTTGCTTTCAATAAAAGTTCCCATCTTTTAGATGGTGATTTTTTCTAGTATGTTGATTGTGTTGGTTTTTGAAGAATTAGGGTTTCACAACTTCTGTAAAATTATGGAAGACTATTAGAGTACGTTCATCCCAAAATTTCCGCATCTGCAGATCGTATGCCGAACCAGAGCGAACTCACAGATTGCATTGCTTCAGATGAAAATTTTTATTAAGGCAAAATTAAGTCAAAGCTGCGATGTTTACATTTCTAGGGTGATATGTATTTCTATTAAAATTTTATGTTTTTCAGAAATGGTTTGTAAGTGCCGTTTGGCGAAATATTAATGAAATCCCTTTTCTTTCAAAAAAAAAAAAAAACTATTAGAATGGTAAGGAGTCTAACAATAATAACTTGTGTTAATAGTTTAAGTTTGAATATCATGATATAATTCTAAGACAACTACTTGCATCTTGTAGGTGATTACTTGACTAATGATTTAGATTTTACCATATGATAATCATATCTGTATTTTCCTTATAAAACACCATCACGCCAAGCTTAAAATTATGTAACTTTATAATTTATTAAACAATGAATTGAATTAATTGGAAAATACAAGTGCAATTAGTCTCGGGTACCAAAATTAAGAGATTTTATATAGAAGGCATTTGACCATCGGCTAATTTGACTATTGTTTTATATATTTGTGTAAGTTGTTTGTATTGGTTTGTTTGACTATTAACTTTTTTTTAAAAAAGTCGTTGCTTGAATATTAATTGTTTATAAATTATGTTTGACAAAATTTGTTGGAGTTGGCAAATTAATACATAGAGAAAGAAAAGAAAAGCGATATAAAAAGCTAGTAAAACCAATTTTTTTATTTTTAGCTAAAAACTGAGTTTATTTAGTTGCGTAAAACGCCATTTATCAAACATCCTTTGTCAATTATCCTCCCATTATCATCAAATAGTATGAATGTATTCACCAAACTTGCACACATAAAACAACACACAAAAACGAATTGGTAAGTTATCACGAGAAACAGTACTACACTAGAGTTTGTTCAGTAAAAAGACAGGCTTTAAGTTGAAAAATGGCAGTTTCTCTCCCATGTGTAAGAGATTATAAAGTGAACCGTTTCATAGATTCATAACTCACATCCTTCCTGTAATTCCTAGTACTTACTTTCTGAACATATGCGGTGAAACTAATACAACAAAATCATTTACAAGAAACATTTGTTTTTATGTTTAGTGTAGAAGGGTTGCAAATAAATCACTCTACACTGAAGTCTCCATTGGATATAATACTCCTTATAAATTACCGTAGCATACATCCCAAAAACTAGAGAAATTACGTCCGAAAAGATGAAGAAATCCACCTACTATGTCTTCATCATGATTTTACTCAGCTGTTCACTAGCAAGTACTACTGCTTTGACCAGCCTTGTACCTTCTATCTGCAAGCACATCTCTCAAGCCGACCCAACAAATGTAGATTATGGATCCTGCATGTCAGCACTTGGATCGGATCCTCGAAGCCCTATATCGACAGCTCCACAACTAGCCCGAATCTCCTTCGAGTTGAGCATATCAAAAGCCAAAGCCATTACCTCGGAGATTGACAAGCTCTTAAAGCTCTCCACATTTGATCCTCCTGCTACAAATGTCTTGAAAGATTGCTCGGTTGCCTACTCGAGAGTCCCAGGTGTTCTAGAAGCAGGTCTTGAGGCGATAATAGGTGGACAGTTTGACACAGCAAGTACAAGGGTAAGTGCAGCCATGAATGCTGCTGCTACAACTTGTGGAAAGTGGATCAAGGATATGAGAGGGAACATAGCTCCCCTGCAAAAGGAAATCAATGTATTCAACCAGCTGGGTGCCATTTCTCTTGGTTTCACAAAGTTGTTGAGGATTATAAATTAATCATGTATCACATCTATAAATAATATATTTATACTTATGTGACTTCTTGCCAAGTTAATAAGTTATAGTCTTAGAGATCTACCAAAACTTTACAAAACCATAAGACCTGCCAAAAACTTAATAGGATCCCGAAAATAATCAACTGGTGCAAGAACACCATATCATATTCCATCCCAAGCTTTACCATGTCTTTATATTCGATAAGTTACGTAATAAATTTAGAGCTAGGCTATTTACAGAACATGTTATGTGAAGAACAAAGAGGGGGTTGTTTTATAATTACACCTTGGAGTGCCCTTACCATCCTCCAATCTCTTGTTCTCCACAGAAAATGTTAAAGTAAATAATCTTTTCCATAAGTTTCTAAATTCGAGGGAGAGCTAAGTACCTAATAACTGCTGTTTGCAGCATCATCCACGTGATCCCCAGCAACCACATTTGCAGATGTGACACTATCTTTTTCATTTGTGTTATCCTTTCCCTCAGGTTTCCTGAACCAACACTGCTCTGGGTTATGTCCCTTCTTTTTACAAATGCTGCAGAACTTAACCTTCTTATCCTGGTCCAATTCATGGTTTACATGAGGTACTCCAGGCCTCTTCATAGGAAACCTCTGGGGTCCAAATTTCTTGGATGGCTGAAAAACGGGCAAATCAGCCCTAGAAACAAGAGCATCACCCTTGTTTCCCTTGTGACAAGATTCCTCTTCTGCCTTTAGATGATTCATCAGCATCCATACAGGTAAATGGTCTTCCTTCATCAACAGGATGCTGTACGGTTTCCAGGACGGGGGAAGCTTGGAAATGATGACATTGACGTGAAACTTTTCCTCAACATACATGCCAGAAGCAATAAGAGCGTCTGCAATTTGATTAAACTCGTGCACTTGTTCAAAGATGGATTTTTCTTCAATTATTTGGAATTCAGTATACTTCTTAACAAGAGAAACATTTGCTCCATGCTCTTCATGCAGATAGATGAGCTTGAGTTCTTCCCAAAGATCTCTAGCAGTGCCTGATTTCTTCGAGAAATGTCTTAAAAGATTGTCACATAAGGAATTTAAGATATTTTGACGACAAATATGGTCATCGTCCATCCATCTTTCTACAGCAGATAAAGTCTGCGAAAGTTCCCTGTCTACGACTCCCACGGCACTTGGGCACGGCTCAGAAAGCACATACGAAACTTTCAATTGGTTCAAATACTGTTCCATTCGATCTTCCCATTGCTGATAATTCTTACAATCAAAACGAATAATCTCAATAGGTACAAGTCTTTGAGGTGCAGAAGCCACAACTGATGCATCTTCAGTTCGTCCTCTAGTGGCCACAAGTCTATTGTGTGCACCATCTTTTCTAATAGGTTCAGCTCCACTGTGTCCACCACCATTCTGTTTGCTTCTATTTGCAGAGATATGATGCTTAGCATCAGCTTGTTTAGTCTCAAGTTCAGATCTAAAATACATTATGGCATATGTGCCACTAGTCATTTCAGTTCATGCATGCAGTAAAAATTACAAAGAAAAGAAAACCCAATACAAAAACAGAAATTAACAAAATCATATTTTAAACAACTCTTAAAACGGGAAAGTTCCGACCTTAGTCTTGATTCAACCTTTGCTATGGCTTCTTCAATTGTAGGGAAGCTCTCCCGAAAGATTGACCATTGGTCAGGAAATAAGCTAACTGAAATTAGATGAAAGAGGAAGGATGAGATATACAAGTATACAACTTCGCACCAATCACATATGCTTAACAACAGGAACTAGTGACACACATAACATAGTAGTAATATTACATTTGTTCCAAAATATTAGCTCAGCATGGCGAACTTTGAAAATTATTTTGACAGATATGAATCGATTTATAATAGGAAATCACCATAGCAACATCGCTAGACATTTAGATTTGGTCAATGTGTTACCCAATTTGACCCCCCCCCCCCAAAAAAAAGAGCTGCAATATGAAGGCGAGTTATTACATAAAAGTGGTATATTTTTGGGATAATTACAAATTAGGTAGCAAATTGTCTTCCCATGCCCATTTGTACTTCAACTTAGGTAAGATTACTTTTGGTTGAACTCGGTATATGACCATGAAATTCATACGAGGCATAGACGCATGCTACATTGAAACAAAGAGATTGTTTGGTCACAGTTATAATCTTTCCCTCTAGGTTCTTAAACTTCATCCCTTCCTTCCTTTGCCTTCCTCAAAGGGAATAGATCATGTAAAAGTAACCAATTAGGCAATACAGCCCACAACACTAAACATGAAAACATCACATTTTTAGAGTAGATAAAGAAATACAATACTAGTACAAGAATTTAAATAGAGGCTGTTTCTACTCAAAGTACTACTTTCCACATTATAAACCAACATAACTACACATAAGAAACTAATCCATCTGTTCCATATCATTTGTCACAATTCTTTTCAGGTTGTCCCAATTAATTTGTCAAATAACCGAATTTCCTTTCCATTATCTCTATTCTCTGTATTGGGTCTCACACACAACCATCCAGTAAAATGTATCTACTTTTACGCTATCCTAAGCAGAATGATTATAATAGAACACAATTATGCTAGATACACTCAACAGTCAACATCAGTCTTTGCCCCATTGACGAAAGCACTAACACTTGCATTTTACAGGAAACCTTTTATTCGTGTTTACCTTCAAATGTAAGCTGGAAGCCAAGAACAAAAATAGTAAAGGATGCTCGAATTGTAGTTAAGAGCTGTTTGGATGTCCTCATTAGAAAAATACCTACTAGATGACTGAAGTTCCCCTATATGCACCTTAAGAACCAAAAAAACACTCAAGTGCATCTACATGTTCAACTAACACAAACGAAAAAAAACATACAAAAATGCGCGATTATGCCATGTAAAACGAGCTTATTAAAAATGCACACCAAAGCTTACCAAGGAAGATCAAGGTATATAATTACATTTTGGTACAGGCATGACCTTCCCATCCTTCCATGATTCTTCTCTTATTGACACAACTTTTCTCCCTCCAGAACTTCTGACAGCAACATCTCTCTTTTGTGATAACTACAAACCATTCCAAAGTGCTAATTACTCAGCAATTCACATTCACATGAAGTATTTATTTACACACGCGCACGCACACACACACCAAATCAAACCATTTGATTCTAGAACATGTATAATGATAGATGATAATCACCATTTCTTGTCCATGATTAACCAAGATATACAAAAAGCATACTACTAAAAGATAAAATCATCAAACTATCAAATGGTAAACACAACAAGATTATCAAATAAATACCAAGATATTAAATTCATCTCAATGTATAATTTCAGTACATCAAAGTTCGTTTGTTCTGAATAACATGTAAATCAAAGATATTACATTTTTTTTCAGAAGTGTTACAAAGAAACTATGAAATAATCAAATGTTAGACATTTAGTTAATCAGAAACAAAACCTAGATTAATTCCTAATTAAACCAAATCAGATTACAATTTCAATATCCAAATACAAACTTAGGGTTTAATTCAACACCCCCAAATCATAAACACATTATTAAAAAGAAAAAGAAATAAAAACAATCAATTTTTTTTAAAAAAAAACCCACCTTGCAAATAACACGACATGAATGAACAACAGGATTATTTTCTTGTTCTTCTTTAACAACTGTTTCTTTCTGAGCAACATTCATGGAGGTGGGCAAAACGTCGTCGTTTTGGTAGTTGTCGGGAATTGAAAGCAAGAAAGATTCAATAATTTGTCGGACGAGAATTTTGTAGGGTAAATCGGAGAGGTCAAGGTTGAGTTTTTGGGAGACTAAATGTCGGACTTGTTTCTCAGTGATGGAATCAATGTCGGAAGAATTAAGGATGTCGGTGACAGTTAATTTGATTTTGTCGGAGATTTGGGAGTCCATTTTTAGTAAAGGGAGAGAGTGTGGAGAAGTTGGAGAGAGATTAAGGTTTGATGGAGTGAAGTATGTTACTATCATACTTGAGTGAGTGTGAGAGTGAGAGAAAATGAGTCTGCCATTTTTATGAGGGAAATTTGGAGGTTTTGGAGAAAGGGTTTTGGGAGAATATAAAAAGTGGGAAGGGAAAAGGAAAAAAAAGGTCCTACCGAGACTCGAACTCGGGTTACTGGATTCAGAGTCCAGTGTCATAACCACTAGACCATAGAACCATAATGTTGATGTTTTTCAGAATGTGAGTTTTTGTCTTTATTACTGAGGAAGTATTTTGGAGAAGTTGGGTTTCAAACAACCCTGAACATGAGGAGTACGACATGTTAATGTGCTTTAGATGATCTACATCTCAAGGTTAGGCGTTGATGGACACATATGAAGATACATATTGTGGATTGGTCGATATTCAATTAAGTTTATATCTTTATTTAAGCTTGTAATACAACTTCTTATCCGAAAAATACATACTAATAGATTAGAACATGCAAACTCTTTTACATAATCAGTGGAGAAGTATACTTTTTGGAAGAAGAGTTTTGATGTGAAAAATTTGTTCCTTGATGGCAAGGGAAGATTTCGCGATTTTATTGAAAATGACGTGAATTTATCCGAACAAAGAAGCTTTTTGCGTTTTGAAATTATTGAAAATTATTAATTTCAACGAACTATCAAGATATAATGTTGTGAAATATTGTTAGTCGGTTTTCTTATCTTGTATTATAAGTAAATAGGAAAATTGAAAAATTAGTTCTAAATAAACCAAGAAAAATGTAGCAAGGAAACAATTTATGGTGTAAGACAATGTAACCTCTTTTTTTTCAAAACAAAATGCGTTATGACTTGTGTTTATAGTTTATAGAAATTACATACTTGTAGAGTTGCAGTATACTAATACTAAACAACATGTTAGAGTCGATACAAACTTGTATTTGTCTATTGTGCTTATAAGTGCACCACAATATGAACATGTATCAAAGATATAAATGAGGAGCAAGCCTAGGTTTAGCCAAAGCCATTAAAGGTTGAGCTTTAGGCATAGTCATCCCATAAACTTCCTTAGTATCAATTTCTTCTGCCTTCATTCCATCAGGTGGTAACCAATCAAATGCATGAAAAAGTGTAGCCAATCCCATCAACACAAACACCACCCCAAGTGGGGCCCCAGGACATCTTCTCTTCCCAGCACTAAATGGTAATATTTTAAAATCAGATCCATGGCTAATCTCAACTCTACTTCCATCCAACGGCCAATGTCTTTCAGGGTAAAAATCCTCTATGTTGTCCCACACTTTAAGGTTACGTCCTAACCCATGTGTGTTGATGAAGACACGTGTCCCAGATGGGATATCATAGCCGTTGATTGTTGTATGGCGTAGTGATTCATGTGGGATTAAAAAGGGTCCTGCTGGATGCATTCGGAACGTTTCACGTACGACACAACGTAGGTAGTTAAGGTGGGGAAGATCTGATTCTGTTACCATTCGATTGGGTCCTACTATTGTGTTAAGCTCTTGTTGGATCTTGTGGAGGACACGTGGGTGTTTTATTACTTCTGCCATGGCCCATTCGTTGGTTACAGCTGATGTGTCTGTTGCTGCTGCTATCATATCCTATATTATGGATACTAATTGAGCATTAATAAGTTTTTTAAGATAATATTTATAATGTGTATAATTGACCATGAAATCCTTGTTTACATTATGTATTTTTAAAAAATTAAACAATTAGCGTTGTAAATATACATTGAAATAAGTCCAAAAAATTATTTATGATAATAGAAGTTAGAACAACTATAAACAAAGGAGGAAATGCATTTTCGAGTGGTAACTAGTAAAAGTATACTCATCTCATTCTATCCACACTCCATCTTAACAGTTTTACATATTGAGTTGTTGTTATAAGTAATTTATAAATTAAAATTCGGCAATACAAATATACCTTTTGTTCCAAATTTAACTTCACAACATTAGTTCAAATAAGTTATTTTGCATTATCATTTGTGATCTTTGTTTCTAATATGTGCGTGAATGTATATTTACATATTATTAGATTTTATCAAATTTGTTAATAGTAATTACATATGGTCAAATATTGGTACCTTGAAAGGCAAGTGTACATGACCAAGAATTCATTTTAAGATATAGGTATTATTCAATAAAATGGACTTGCCAAAAAATATTTTAATTTGTTTGCTTAAAATGTTACAAGTAATTGTAAATATGCGGACTCTGATCTCAACATTAATATATGGATGCAAGAAATAATTTTGGTTGGCTAATGATAATCACAACAAAATGGTAGCTAGGTTGTTTCAACTTTCAACTAGTAAGGCAATAATTATGTATTTTATTGGGTCTAGTAGGGCAACCATATATTTATGCAAATATGTTTTCTATCAAACTTTGTATCGATCACATTCAAATTATACATGAATTACCTGAATTAGAGCTTTAATATCTGCATCATCCATATGCTCATTTCCATTTTCACCAGGCAAAGCCAACAAAATATCTACAAAATCCATTTCACCCTCATTCACTCCCATTTCTTCTTTCCTTTTCTTCTCCTTCCTATGTTCCTCTATAATTTTGCGATGGAAATCATCTACCCTTTTTTCAACTTCCCTCATTTTCTTTTCACATCCATATGGATCAACCCACCTCCAAAAAGGCAAATAATCACCCAAGTAAATCAAGCCTAGTAACCAAAACAACTCATGTGTTATATGCATAAACTCTAGAGCCTCTTGTGGGCCCGCCGTCCCGGCCCCAAAGTATTGCTTCCCTAGCAACATTCTAGTCACGTTATTCATAGAAAATGCACCTAACACTTCCCTCAAATTAACAACTTTATCTTTGTGGGAACGAGTTAATACGTCTTGGACCAAATGTCGTGCCTCATCAGCCCTATGACTCACAAATAGTTCAAGTCGTCTAGTTGTGAGCAAGTGCTCCATGCATATCCTTCTCATTCTTTTCCATTTTGGTCCCATTGGAGCCAAGGCCACATCACCACTATTGTAAGCCAAGTGGGTTGCGGCTAAGGTATGTGGACGAGACGCAAATACATCATCTTGTCGAACTAAGATCTCACGTATGATTTCTGGATCATTAGTGGTTATGGCATCCACATTACCAAGCCTTATGTAGACTAAAGGCCCATATTTTTCACAAAATGAGGCGAAATCGCGGTGGGGAAGTGGCCCTAGTTGAAGGAGGTTTCCAAATAAGGGCCACCTTGGTGGGCCGGGAGGGAGTTTGTATGTTGTGTATAAGTAGGACTTGAGCCATTGGTATAAAATTTTGGTAGCAAAAAGTGCACACAGTAAATATATTGCTAAAGTTCCAAAATCCATCAAATTAAAATTTAACAAAGATGGTATTATTAGTTAACTGTTATCTCTAATGGAAGCAATAAAGCTAAAAAAGAGATGAAAACTA
The DNA here is from genome assembly GCF_026745355.1 of Beta vulgaris subsp. vulgaris. Lineage (NCBI taxonomy): Eukaryota > Viridiplantae > Streptophyta > Magnoliopsida > Caryophyllales > Amaranthaceae > Beta > Beta vulgaris. Next base: position 61,008,544 of record NC_079202.1, on the reverse strand, counting down.
TTAGCGTTGGTTGGTTGGTTTCCCTGGTCATGATATGCTAGTGAGTGATCTACTCTTTCTCCTATAAAGATGTGAGAAAGTAGTTTGCTCATTAACATGGCATGATCTATAAAATAGTATTTGGGAGCCAATATAAAAACCTCAATAGGTTAATAAAGTATAAAGAAATATAATTATTTTTTGAATTTTCTAACATTTAAACGAGATTATATAACAGTAGTAAATTGATTCATACGTCATTTCTTAACTACAAGACAACCAATCAATTACAATTAATTTACCACAATCGTAAATCGAAAAACTCTAACATAAACATGTAGTAAAAGAAAAGGGAAAGGTTGTTATACCTTCAATATTGTTTTGCTATGTAAAGACAATATATATGTATACAAAATAAAGATTTAATTATCTAGAAAATGAGATGATAGCCACCACATAATTTTAAGTTGTATTATTCTCCATGTTATAATTAAATGGCCCTAAGATTAAGTGAACATGATATGTCATTGGCAACAATCAATACATCTGATATGAAGTAACACATGTACTAACACATGTACTAAGTAAAGATTGGTCTAGTAGTATGCGAATATAATTGATGATGTGCGAGCTTTACACTTATGTTTAAATTGTCCTTTATCAGCTATACCATTCTTGATGTTCGTGAATCATGAATCATGAATCATGAATAATTTGCTATGTTGAATCTTAAATTTGTATTTTCCTATGTTAGGCCCCGTAGTATGGGTCCTTTGTATTTAGTTAGAATGTTGTATATTGGTTTGGCTTGTATCTTTGTAACTTAGGCCCATTATTAAATTAGGTTGTATTTAAACCTCACAGTTAATGTAATACAAACAAGGAATTCAATCCTAACATGGTACCAGAGCCACCGTTTTTTCTTTGATCTCTATTCCTCTCGCTGCTGCCTCACGGTTGCTCGTTCTTGCTGCCGCCACATCTTGGTTGTGCTGCCATGGCCGAAGGAGATAAACATGACACTACTTCGCCCTATTATTTGGGATCCGGTGATCAACCGGGTAATTTGATTACTCACGTAATTTTACAAGGAGATAATTATTTAGCATGGGCTAGGGCAATCACTTTGTCTCTTAAAGCTCGCCGGAAATTTGTGTTTATTGACGGAACTATCAATAAACCTACTGAGAAAAGAAGTTATTAGATTGGGATACGGTCAATTCCATGCTAGTCTCGTGGATGTTGAGAAGTATGGATTCCAAATTGGCCGCGTCCATCCCGTATCATGAGGAAGCACGTCCTCTTTGGGTGTATTTGGAGAAGCGCTTTTGTGTCGCGGATGGACCTCGCCTTCAACAGCTTAGGGCTCGTATTACTGGTTGCAAACAGTTGAAGTCCATGTCTATGGAGGATTATTATAATCAACTGATGGCTTTGTATGACGATCTTGCTCGCTTAAAACCTCTTCACGGCTGCACTTGTGGCCTCTGTAAGTGTGATGTCGCCGGCCGGTTTGCTGCCGATCGCGAGGAGGAAAAGCTTCATCAATTTTTTATTGGTGTTGATGATGATCTCTATGCTACTGTGAGATCTAATTTGTTGTCTCAACCGACTCCTCCTGACTTGACCCGCGCCTATCAAACCTTTCTTCAAGAGGAGCGGGTTCGTGGGATGGCTTGCGATAAAGCCGTGGTGGAAGACACTCATGTCTTTGCTATCAAAGGCTCGTTTTCACGGCCTGATAAATCTCAACTTGTTTGTTCTCATTGCAAAAAGAGGGGTCATGAAGTTTCTACCTGCTTTAAACTCCATGGGCGGCCTGCGTGGCATGAAGAGAAATTTGGGAAAGCCGTGGTTTCCTCCTCCCAGCCTGCTGCTGCCACCGATCGTCGACCACCGCCTGCTGTGCGCGCCAATGCTGCTGTTTGCAGTACCGCCCAGCCTTCTGCCTCTGTTATCACTCCGGCTGCCGACGACACTAGTGACGCAGGGGGGTCCTCTCTTCCTTCTTTGACTCCTGAGCAAGTCAAAGTCTTATTGAACCTGGTAAATAACACCAAACCAGATCATATGATGGGTGAGTCCTTTTCTTCTTCTTGGTTACTTGACACTGGAGCGACACATCACGTCACCGGCAATGCTGCCTTATTACTTGACTCCGTTCCTATTCTGGCTCGTCCCGTCGGCTTACCCGATGGTCATAATATCGTGGCAACACAGATGGGCAATGTTAAACTTGATGGGGGTTTACTACTTCACAATGTTCTTTTTGTTCCCCATTTAACTTGCAATTTAATATCGGTGTCCAAATTGATTGATGATTCTCATTGCTTTGTCCGTTTTACTGACTCTTTATGTGCTATTCAGGACCTGCGCTCGGGGAGCCTGATTGGAGCCGGTGAACGCAAAGATGGACTTTATTATTATCGTGGTCTGCCTACCATCTGTGCGGTGACTGTCTCGGACATCAGTGTTTTTGAGTTATGGCATCGTCGATTGGGTCATTCATCTGATAAGGTTGTCAAGCTTCTGCCTGTTTTTAGTAATAGTAATACTAGGAAAACATTATCTCAGGCTTGTGTGGTTTGTCCACAAGCTAAACAGTCTCGTCCTAGTTTTCCTACTAGTTATAATAAAGCCAGTCGTCAATTTGAACTGATTCATTGTGATTTATGGGGACCTTATAAGACTCCTTCTTCTTGTGGTGCTCATTATTTTTTGACCCTGGTGGATGATTTTACTCGTGCTACTTGGGTTTATTTATTGACATGCAAAACTGAAGTATATAAATCTTTTTGTTCTTTCTTTGCCATGATTGAACGACTATTTGAGGTCATTGTGAAAATAGTGCGTAGTGATAATGGCACGGAATTTAATTGCATGCTTGATTATTTTAATACCCATGGCATTCTTTTCCAAACATCTTGTGTTGGCACCCCTCAACAAAATGGTCGTGTGGAGCGAAAATGTAACACCCCCAAATTTCTCTCTTTTGGAAAAGATATATTAATATAAAACTCCTTGAGAAACTTGAGAGTATTACCGCCACGTGATAACGTTAAAGGCTTTAATACTAACTACTAACTGAACTTTAAACTAATGCAGCGGAATAACTGAACTAACTTCTCTTTATAAATATAAACTTTATTGTACAACTATATAACCTTGGAAATAAAGAAAATAAAATAACAACTACTTGACTAATTATGATTCCTCACTAGCTCCCCCATATGAAGTATGCATCAACCTGTAAAATCTGCTCACCAAAAGGGTCATCACAGGGACAAAGCCATAAAACAAAACAAAACAAAAGCGTGTCAGTAAAAATACTGAGTACATGTATATGCGGAATATTAAACACTTTATTTAATTAAACCTTTGAAATATTTAATTTCAAAAAACCTTTCTTGAATACTTGGTAATACTTATATAATATAAAGTATATAACCTTGATAAAAATTTTTTTACTTGCCTAGGTACCTTGCCTAAAGTGTGCACACCCCCAAGTTTAGTATTCCTTACTGAGTCTATTACGGGGAACTACCTTGTCCACATGACTTATACAAAAAGTACATGGGTAAATAATATAATAGCTACCGTTCTTGTTAATAAATAACAAGCCGTGGCCTCTTTATAAATTGTGATCATAAAAGATCATATATTAATAAAAATCCTTCTGAAATAATCCTCCTTTAAAAAGAATAATAATCTTATATAAACTTAGCCATATAAAGGCATAAATAAAATAACTTGCTTAAGGGTTAACCTTTGAAAAATAATAATTGTTAAAAACACTCCTTTTAAATATATAACATGAATCTAAAGATCAAACTCCTTCTAAAATATTTGAATATAAATTCAAAAATAAAACTCTATAAATATATTAAATGAAAGACATAATTCAAAGTTCATAAATAAAATTTATAAACATTCAAACATGTTCATATAAAACAGATGCAGTTCATAATAAAACTCATAAAAACATATATTTCAATCCAAAGTATTTTACTAAAAACATGATATTACACTTGCAAAACAATTATTAAAGATCTACAAATACACGCACCTTGAATAATAATAACTACTAGGGAGAAAGAGAAAAGGTAGGCTAAGAGGGAGAGAGTTTAAACTTGAGAAAAGAGATTTATTTCTCAAATTTGGTGTGAAAAATATGATGGGTGGAGACCCCTATTTATATACTAGTTGGATAGGTAGAATCGGAATAGGATTAGGAAACTAAAAGATAGATTTAGGGAAAAAGATAAACTAATCTAGCTAAGATATAACTAATATTTACGCTTATCCAACTAAGATTAGGAAAAGATATAAATTATCCCATAATACATAATTATATAAGGTAAATAACTAAAAAGATAGGTTAAAAGGAAGAAAAAAAATAAACAAAACTTTATAATCACACGCTAACAACTTAGCCGCGTGAGATTATGGCTAACAAAAAATTTTTTTTTTTTTTTTTTTTTTTTCTTTTTATAAACCTTTTTTTTTTTTTTTTTTTTTGTAAATCTTTTCTTTTCTAAACATTTTTAGGTTTTCTGTAAAATATTTTTAATTTTATTTTGAACAAACTACTTGAATGTAAAACTTAGAAAAGTTAGGCCCAAAATTCATTTGGGCTAAACTTTATTTTAAATACCCAAAACATTTCTTATAAAAGTCTTTCTAATAAATAATAAGCCTTTTTAGTAAATAAAACCTTTTTAAAAACTAAAACTTTTCTAAAAATATAAATATTAACTTACTAGAAAAAATACGGAGTATTACAGAAAACACCAACATATTTTGAATGTGAGTCGCGCTTTGATGTTCCAAGGTAACTTACCTGTTTCGTTTTGGGGTGAATGTGTGCTTGGAGCAGTTTATTTGATTAATCGCACCCCTTCCCGTTTATTGCACAATAAAACTCCGTATGAGGCTTTGTTTGGTGTTGCACCCGATTTTGATCAGCTAAAAGTTTTTGGTTCACTTTGTTTTGCGTATAATCACAAGGCCAAGGGGGACAAATTTGCTTCCCGTAGTCGTCGTTGTGTTTTTGTTGGCTATCCTAACAATAAGAAAGGTTGGAAACTATATGATTTGACCACTCATGAGATATTTGTTTCGCGTGATGTCAAATTTTTTGAGAATGAGTTTCCATTTACTTGTGCCTCCTCTTCGGTTGTCTCGAGTGATCATGTGGGTGTGGGTGTGGATCTTGATTTTTTGGATGATTTGGAGGATGTCTTAGGGGTGAGTGATGCTGCTAGGGCCCAAGATGTCCCTATGTGTGCTGGTGAGCTGGAGCCTACTGCCGCCCAGCCTCCGGTCTGTGATGTGGGCCCCTCCGAGCCTGATCTGGGCCTCGCTACTGCCACCGCACCATCTAGTGCTCCTTCCACCATTGTTACTGCTGAGTTGGGCCGCGGGAAACGTGACAAACGCCCATCTGTTCTATTGCGTGATTTTATTACTCCCACGATTTCCTCAACAAGTCCATCTCCCAGTTCACCGTCTCCTTCTGACTCCTCAGGTACTCTCTATCCTTTAGCACATTTTGTTAACTCGGACAAGTTTTCTCGACCACACCGTATTTTTCTTGCTGCTGTTACTGCAGGTCATGAGCCTCGAAATTTCAAAGAAGCCGCGCAACATGAGGGTTGGCGTACGGCTATGCAGCAGGAAATTCATGCCTTAGAACATAATGATACATGGGTCATGGCACCCCTTCCTCCGGGCAAGAAAGCTCTTGGTTCTAAATGGGTCTATAAAATAAAGTATCATGCTTCTGGTGAGGTGGAGCGTCTTAAAGCCCGACTTGTGATTTTTGGCAATCATCAAGTTGAGGGTATTGATTATCATGAGACTTTCGCTCCTGTTGCCAAGATGGTTACTGTTCGTGCTTTTCTTGCCGTTGCTGCTACTAAAAATTGGGAGTTGCATCAGATGGATGTTCATAACGCATTTCTTCATGGGGATCTGGACGAAGAAGTTTATATGAGACCTCCTCCTGGTTTTCCCGGCCCTTCCCCGGGTTTAGTGTGCCGCCTCAAAAAGTCTCTTTATGGCCTTCGACAAGCTCCTCGTTGCTGGTTTGCCAAGTTGGCCGCTTCCTTAAAGCGGTATGGTTTTACGCAATCTTATTCTGACTATTCCCTATTTACTCTCACTTAGGGCTCTCTGCAGCTTAATGTTCTCGTCTATGTTGATGACTTGATTATCTCTGGGACTCATTCTTCTGCTCTTGCTGCTTTTAAGAAATATTTGGGTGAATGTTTTCATATGAAAGATTTGGGGCCCCTTAAATATTTTCTTGGGGTGGAGGTTGCTCGTAGTCCAGATGGCATCTTCTTGTGTCAAAGAAAATACACTCTCGACATTGTTGCCGAGTCCGGTCTTCTGGGGGCCGGCCTGCTGCTTTTCCGATGGAACAAAATCATACTCTTGCTCTTGCTACTGGCGATTTTCTTGAAAATCCTGAAAAATATCGTCGACTTGTTGGTCGTCTTATCTATCTCTCCTTCACTCGCCCCGACCTTGCTTACACGGTTCACATCTTGGCCCAATTTATGCAAGCCCCACGGCAGGAGCATTGGGCTGCGCCCACAGTTCATTATTTGAAAGGTAGTCCCGGGCAAGGTATTCTTCTCTCCGCTGCTTGTGATTTGCATTTAACTGGTTGGTGTGACTCCGATTGGGCTAGTTGTCCTATGACTCGCCGTTCTATCACTGGTTGGTTGATCTTCTTAGGGCATTCGCCCATCTCTTGGAAAACCAAAAAGCAGCACACTGTTTCCCGTTCTTCTGCCGAAGCTGAGTATCGCTCCATGGCTACGACCACCACTGAGTTGGTTTGGCTTAAGGCTCTTCTCCCTTGGTATTGCGCATCCTCGTGCTATGAGTCTCTTTTGTGACAGTCAATCCGTTCTCTACATCGCTCAAAATTTCGTCTTCCACGAGCGCACGAAACACATTGAGGTCGATTGTCACTATGTTCGTGATGCTATACAAGCTGGTCTTCTTGCTCCCCATCATGTCTCCACTACCGAGCAGCTCGCGGATATTTTCACCAAAGCTCTCGGGAAACGCCAATTTCACTATCTACTAGGCAAGTTGGGCATTTGTAATCCGCATGCTCCAACTTGAGGGAGGGTGTTAGGCCCGTAGTATGGGTCCTTTGTATTTAGTTAGAATGTTGTATATTGGTTTAGCTTGTATCTTTGTAACTTAGGCCCATTATTAAATTAGGTTGTATTTAAACCTCACAATTAACGTAATACAAACAAGGAATTCAATCTTAACATCCTCTCTTACTAGTTATCATTTGTGTGCAGTGTGGTAGTTAGGGCTTTGCTCTAAGCCTATAATATATACTTATAGTACTAATGATAATATTGTTCGTTGTTTCTTGACTTGATTTGGTTTGGATAAATTATGCAAGTTTTGTAACTAATTTTTTCTCTCCTCGATATTCATGCAAATCCTCCATTGCCTCATGTAAAATTTAGTGTATCATATATGGGTTGTAATCTGAAAGATTTATATCCTAAATATTTGGTAATTTGGATGATTGGTCAATCCTTTATAAGTGTAAAAGAAAATGTATCAAATTAGACTTTTTTTGTATACAACTCTTCACGAGAAACAACTATTCATAATTTTTCTCTCAACTTGCGAGAAACCTTACCTTATTTTGTGGCATTGACCCATTGGTTTCAGATCTTCACCCACTTCAATCCCATTCTACTCGTGTGTCGGATTTTTACACACTTTTGAGGAGAATATGGAGTGGAAAGGATAGGAAAAGGAAAAATTCAACGCACATGTGGCAACGATATACTAAGGGTGCGTTCTGTTCAACTTAAAAAATTAAGTTTCAGGTCCAATAAGTTCAGATTTGTTCAGATAAGTTCAGATAAGTTCAGATAAGTTGCAATAAGGTCTAATAAGTGCAATAAGTTCCAATAAGGTCTAATAAGGTCCAATAAGTTCCAATCAGGTGCAATAAGTTCCAATCAGGTGCAATAAGTTCCAATCAGGTCTAATAAGGTTCAATAAGTTCCAATCAGGTCTAATAAGGTCCAATAAGGTCCAAATAGTCAATGTTTAATAAACATTTGTATTATTGTCCACTATTTTGTTATTCATAATTTCATATCACTATTAGCGGATTATGTTATTATTAGAATTATAATTAAAGTACCACAATGATTATATAGTATTATACTTGTATTAGTGTCTATTATTTTATTATTTATTTGTATTATGTCTATTATTTTATTATTCATATTACTATTAGCTGATTATGTTATTATTAGAATTTTTATTAAAGTACCACAATGTATAGTATTATACTTGTATTATTGTCTATTATTTGATTATTCATATTGCTATTGAATAATATTATAATCATGGTCAAATAATTAAGGTTAACAATAATAATAATAATAATAATAATAATAATAATAATAATAATAATTACATATAATAATAATAATAATTACATAATAATAATTAAGGTTAACAATAATTATAATCATGGTCAAATAATTAAGGTTAACAATAATAATAATAATAATAATAATTACATAATAATAATTAAGGTTAACAATAATAATAATGATTATTAATTTTTTGATTTTCTACTAGTGTTTTATAAAATTAAAACAACACTATTAGATATATTAGTGATGAAAGTTATGTATAGGCAAATATATAAATATTATTTTTTTTGTTAAATTAATTATCATAAGAGATAATTAATAATCATTATTTTTAAAGGACGAATTATAATAATTATTATTCCATAAAAAATTTTGAGGGGTAATATTTACGTTAGTGGTAATATTTATGTTATTCATGGTCAATGTTTTTGTCTAATAAGGTCAAATAAGTTTCAATCAGGTTCAATAAGGTCTAATAAGTTTCAATCAGGTTCAATAAGGTCTAATAAGTTTCAATCAGGGTCAATAAGTTCCAATAAGGTTCAATAAGGTCAATCAGGTTCAATCAGGTCCAATAAGTTCCAATCAGGTTCAATCAGGTCCAATAAGTTGAATCAGGTGCAATCAGGTCCAATCAGGTTTAATAAGTTCCAATAAGTTCAGTTTAGGTTCAATAAGTTCAGTTCAGATAAGTTCCAATAAGTTCAGGTCCAATAAGTTGAATAGAACGCACCCTAAGTTGTATATGAAGAGCCAAAAATCAGCGGGTCAACAATCAACAACGGAAACCGGTATTCATTGTTGTTAAAATCCCGATTCGAATCTTACGATCTTATGATTCCACGATCCGGAAAGACTTTACCGATCCTGATCCTACATAGGATCTTAATTTTGTAGGATATTTCGATCTTACCTAACCACAAAAAAATAACATGGTATGATCTTAATACAATTCTAAAATTCTACGACTCCACGATCCGATCCCATCGAAAAAAATCATTAAAGTAATTTCACATATTGTATTTCTCCTATTTTATTTTGGTTGCATGTTACTTCAATCTTATAGTAATGAAAAACTATCACCATTTGCTAATGAAACAAGTCATTATTGATACGTGTAAATTTTTAACACGAGGTTCTCACCATTTTCTAGCATGATCAACTCTATTTTACCCGAATTATCTGATCCAATCCGACTGACCCCTACGATTCAAAGTAGGATACTGATAACATTGTCGGTATTTCAACGTTGGAAAATAGGGTGGCAAATACTATAGTAATTTTTAAGGTACTATATTGCCAAAAAAATTATAAAAATTGATTTCTCACAAAAAATAATATATAAATGATCTATTATGACAAATTATCCTAAATTAAACCCAATGTTATGTCCCCTTCAAAAAAAAGCCAATGTTATGTTAGAAATATGTTTCTAAACCCTAACCCTCTTGTTCGTAGAAGCTAAACACACTCACAAGTCACCGACACAATTAACAATTTACGCTGAGAACTTTCACCTTTTTCTACTGTCTAAATTCATCTATTCCAGATTTGTGTGTAACACGTTCAACATCTTATTTCCGGCATCAATTCAAGTTACTCTTACTGAATTTTTGTAGCAGATAAAAATAGTGTGAGGAAAGAAATTGAAGGATTTTTTCGACGAAATCGCGAAGTTCGATCTTCCAAAAAAGATTGAAGGTTTGTTTAGCACTAATATAGTGATATTACTATTATAAGTTTACAGATTCAAATTTTGTAGTCACATTTTAATTATTTGAGTAAGAATTCAGAATTTATTTGTTGATTTTGTTTTTTCCGCTGAAATAGCCATTTCTTTGTGGTTGATCACCGTCCATACTTAATTTGAAATCACCATAAGAGTAGAGCTTAAGAAAGTACTTCTAATGAATAGAGAAGCAATATAGAGCAAATTTGAATGTAACGGAACTCTTGAAATTAGATTATGAAGAACTTGATTGTCATTGAAATTGTTAACTGAACTATGTCTGATAGACTTTGTATTTTGTAATTGGTTTCTTTGATCTTGTATTTGTATCTTTATTACGAGATTGCTCGATCCGATGTTGAAGTTGATGGAGTATGTTAAGTTGTTGAAAATTGCATATTTGATGTGTTCGTCCATAGCAGGCTTCATTTCGTGTCGCGAGTGATGATTTGTTTGGTGTGAAATATGCTGTCAAAGAGATGAACAAAAAACTTTGTAACATTGTAAAACCTGAAAGAAAATTGAGCTACAGTCAAACAGATTCAGCTACTGCTTACTAGTGCTTGCTAAGCTAACTCTTCATCTGTATTGCGCAGTTGTCCGCTTTTCTCTCTGAGAATGATCTGATCAAGATGAAATAAACTATCTACGATAACCAGGATATATATTTTTTGATTATTTTTGTGAGAATGAAGAATTATATATACTTGAGATGCACCTCCCTAGTGAGATGTTAAATTGAAATTACAGCCAAAAAACAGTTGGTGCTTGTCCAAGTATACCAATAATATAGAGTTAGATCATGGTTTTATACATAGATAGACATGAGTGTGTGTAATAGTACTTATGTTTGGTTCCTGTGACCCTGTTGTGCAGTTAACGTCTCGTCAATTCAAATTGGTGATGCTTTTGCGGAGGCTTCCTGTGAATTTTTTTTTCTCTAGAAGATTTTTATCAACTAAGAACCCAAATGACTTTACTTCTTCAATTGCAGAGCTCAATAAGGTATGACAATGCTTAGTATAATTACTTGCTGGAATAATATACAGGAGTGTGCTAGATTTCCTTGCTAAAACTGCACATCTTGATGCGTTTTGCTTAGAGTATGATTCACGTTGTATTGCAACTTGCAAGTTGTTAGGGATGAGTTTTTGGTCTTAATTTTGTTCTCTGAGATAGATGAAGTATAGGAGAGGAGAGGAGGGGAGGGTACGGGATACGGTTATGTGAACTAAAGGGTGGAGCCATGGGGAGGGAGCATCTTTTTTCAAAAAAGTACCCACTATCTTTGATCGCATCTACTATTTGATGTTGCTAACATTTTAACAAAACAATGACCCTCCAAAATACCCCCCTAGAACATTGTGCCATATTCATGTGGGTAAACTATTGTGTGATTGACAATTTGAGACTTGAGAGTGGTAGCATTTGGGTTTCATCTATTATAGGTTTCATATATTTGTTTTTCATTGCCTAGTTAAATGGAGGACCAGTTAATAAATGTTGATATTAAAAGATGACTTTACTTTCTCTTATTGTACAACAATGCTAGCTAATGTCCTTTGATAGGGTATACTGAATAGGAAGCTCTCTTAATAATGTACCAACCACTAAGTGAAGTTATATTCCTTTTTTATGGTTTTTAGGAACTGGAAGATATTTTTGGTGAGCCACCTCCATCAGGTCCAATAGGTTCTAGTGACAGCAGCTTTATAACTCAAGAAAGTCAGTTTTCATCTCCTGAAATGTCTGAAAAAGGATGCAAATTAACCCATATTGGAAAGCAAGGGGAGGCACAAATGGTGGATGTCTCACCCAAAGAAAATACCAAGAGAACAGCCATTGCCAGTTGCAAAGTTTTATTGGGAAAAAATGTGTTTGATATGGTATCAGCTAATAATTTAGCCAAGGGAGATGTGCTTAGTGTAGCGAAAATTGCAGGAATAACAGGGGCAAAGCACACAAGCAACCTTATCCCGCTTTGCCATAACATTAGCCTGTCGCATGTGCACGTTGATTTGGCGTTGAATAACCGTGATTACAGTGTTGATATCCTAGGGGAAGCCTCTACTTCTGGAAAGACCGGGGTTGAGATGGAAGCTTTGACTGCTGTCAGCATTGCTGGACTAACGGTGTATGATATGTGCAAGGCTGCTTCAAAAGATATTGAAATAACAAATGTGAAGCTCGAGCGTAAAACTGGAGGGAAGAGTGGCGACTGGTCCAGGGAGGGCTAGTGGTATCCAACTCGGTGAGTAATACTGACTAGATTTTTGCTATGGTACCTGTATTGTTGCAAAAAGCATAATTTCGGACCCGGAGATATCACCATTGATAAATACTAAATTTAAATATAGAAAAAGGCAGTTAAAAAGTGTGTCTGTTTCTAGTGCCACAACTTGTCTATTCACTCCTTTTTAATACCAAGTCTTCTTTAGAGCACGTAATGTCATTTTTCAGAGCATAGTTTTGACATGCTGAAGTGTTTTTGGAAGATATTTTTGCACTTAAATCCACCATCTTAGAGAGGAATATTGCACTTAAATCCACAGTTTGAGGGAGGAATATATTGTGGTAAACAGTCATTACATATTCACATTTAGGAGAGGAAGACCATTTCTGTAATTCTTGATAGGCTATTAAGGTTTCAGGGTGTCCTACTCCTGGTGTTAGCTATAGTCGTGGAGGGCTGGAGGCGGAAAGGGTTTTCAGTGATAGGGATTCAATTCAGGTCAATGTGATCTACGGCCTCTAATAGAATAGCAGGTGCCAGACACCGGTACTTTGTTGGAAGACTTGGTTGGTAAATTGTGTTGAGTTTTCAAGTATGTTTAGACTCAGGTGGTGGTGTTTTATAAGAGTACTATGAAGAGAATGAATACCATATGCATAGCTTTCTTATGGCATCGCATAGAATATAGCACTACTCTTGATTCTTGAACTAGTCGCATGGCTTTCAGCTGGTCAGGAAAAGAAGTATGAAGAATAGACATTTTAGATGATTTCACCTGGAAATGATCTGCTATAGGTAAGCAACTAAGCATGTATGGGTTATGCCCTCCAAAGAATATAGTTTGTGGTGAATGAGTTCACCATGTTATTAGAGAAATCGACTAGTGGTATACCAGTAGGCAGCTGGTACAGAAAAAACTACGCTCAGTGAAAGAAAAGCTGAGGAATGTGCTCAATCCTATGAAATGTCTTTGCATACGGACGTAGTAATCTGGTTGAGCAGTTTTCTAAGTATAGAATATAGATTGATATGTTACGCTTGTTTTTCTCTAAACACTGCAAAGTGCGAAGAAAGGAGAAGTTAGGTAGACTTAGTGTTTTCTCTTACACTTATGGCCGTTTGTTAGACATTAATAAATGGTAGTAATGCTAATGAATTCAATGTAGTTTAATGAGAAAAAACTTGTCGATGTTTATGATAATGAGCATCCATCCTCAAACATGGTGAACTACATTGAATTCATTACCATCCTCTTATAATGAGAAAAAACTTCATCGATGGAGATTGATTGAGTGATCTAAGGGTTGTCAGCCCTCTTATTATTGAATTTTCATTGGTTAGAAATACATGAAAACATTTTTTTTATATCACTTCTCCCCTCATTTATTTCATACATATCAATCTATACAAATATATTAAAAGTCCTACATGATAATGTGTACCCGCCACGTGACACCTCTGTTACTCAAATCATGTCAATTAACAAAAGTACTTGCAATAAGATTTGAACACGTGACCTCTTGCTATTATACATGACAATTATCATCTCAACTAATTTTTAATTATGTTTTAAGTTTCCACATTATTATATTTGTACCTTTTAAATGTTAAGTTTTCCTTAATATATTTTAATGGGAATGGAAAAAAAAATGCATATTAAGTTCGGAAAACATTACCAACCAAGCAACACCCGGGCTCAAATACTAATTTTATATCTAATGTGTCTAATAATTGGCAATATTAAGAATTACTCAAACATTTTCCTTTATCGATAAATATCGAGAGTTGACTATGAGATATGCGATCTTTGATGTCAACCTCCATTATGTGACATGCAAAACTTGGTGGTCCAACAAGCCGAAGGTACGTTCATAATGTCCCCAAAAAGTCAATCAAGGTAAGGTTTCAAACATATTAATAAGGCACTTTCTTACTTCTTAGGCTGGCAATGGCAATGGCATTAACTTAAGGAAGAAGAGTGGGGAAAGAAATATAATCAATCTCGACACTTTTAGTGCTTTTTCTATCTTCCTTATCTCTTGCTTTTCCCTCGAAAGATTCTATTTGCTATCTTCTTAAAAAAAGTTTCCAAACCATTTAATTTCAATATAATGCTCAGCTCATACGTTTAGACTTTAGAACCTTTGAGGGACACGCCTTAATTATTAGATTGAAGAGATATATCTGTAATCTAAGACTCTAAGTATCTAACCATCTTTGCTTTAACAGAGGATGTCACTTGAGGCAATGATATTCAATGTTTGATTATTTAAACTTATATTTCTAACATCTTTATATTATAAACTATGTTGTTGAAGTCTTAAAGTTTTTACTATACCCGAACTTATCTGAACTAGTTCGAACTCATGTTAGTTACGAATTGAACTTGGGTAGTTTAGTTCTTGAAATAACAGATGTTATCATCAATAAATTTGGCGTTTTTTATTTTTAAGTTGTTACTCCCTCCGTTTTCAAAAGTTTTTCTTACTATTACTAAGTTTCTCTCAAAAAATAGGAACAACAAAAGAAAACGGGGGAAGTATGGGAAACTTTTGGTTCATTTGAGGGGACCAATACCCTAGTGGTATGTTGCCTATTTTTCGGGCTAGAGAAAGGATTTCTCTAAACCTTTCTCACGATCTCTCCCAATCTAGTAACTGGATGGTGGAGTAATTTTAAGAGAATCTTTTGTTATCTCTTAACAAACCATATAAATCTTTCCAAACTTTACAAAGGAAGTTTTCATCACTACGTTAACAAGGCAACAACTCTTATAGGATTATCTGCAGGTGAATGAGGTGATAAGTTGATAACTTGTATATTGTTCATGTGGTAGGAATCCATGGATACCGTTTTAGATTATTATTTTTTTTCTTTCCATTGTAGCTTTTGGTAACTTTGTCTAATTTGCTTTATAATCAACTTATGCAACTTGATATTATAGTGATCACAAATCACCCACCTTGTGCTTCTTAAAGTGCTATCTATATTAGCTAGTCTAACAGTGCTATGTTTTCCATGATTGGTATTGAATAATGGGAGACAAATATTGCTACAAC
Source organism: Beta vulgaris subsp. vulgaris (assembly GCF_026745355.1). Classification (NCBI taxonomy): domain Eukaryota; kingdom Viridiplantae; phylum Streptophyta; class Magnoliopsida; order Caryophyllales; family Amaranthaceae; genus Beta; species Beta vulgaris. The sequence continues at coordinate 60,993,106 of NC_079202.1, read as the reverse complement.
CGAATGGGTAATAAGACATATTTATGCATATGAGATGGGGTTTTTACTTGTATTTAGAGAGATGGAGAAAAATAAATAAAAGGGATTCATGTGATATTTTCTGAAGTTGAATTGAAATATACCGAATAACTTATTGATCGGATAAATTAAGAGTTATAGAGGAAAAGAGCTAAAAGGGGTCATTTGTGACATTTCAATGGTGTTCAATTAAGACTAACGACTCAAATAGGGGTTAATTAAGATTTGATAACGGCATTAGGGGTTAAAGATCAAAAAAGTTATTAACCGTTAATCATTAAGGACATATGGTGAATTATTAAGAAATTGAAGGATACACGATAAATTTTAAAAACATCGAAGATATATGATGAATTAAAAAATGGGTTGTCGGATGTATATGGTGACAAATCCGATAAATAAATTGGTGGCAAGACAGTGTGGTATCACTGGTATGTGTGTAGTGGAAATGTGGTTGGAGGGAGTTATAAATAAAACGCGGATCTACATCATGAAAGTGTCCTGACTTGTAAAGGACTAAAGGAGCATTAGTTTCTCTAAGACTCGTAACCATATTCCTCCTAACTTTATCCTTCATAACTTGTGCAAATTTGCAGCCTTAATGACTTAATCTATGTGAAGTATGAACATGCTAGCTTTCAGTTCTGTTGCCACATCATCCAATCTATCCATATGTTCCAATCTAAGTATAAATTATAGTAATACGAAACAAAATGTGTATGGTCAGAGATCATGATATTTTCATGACAAATATCTTTGATAAGAAAGTCCTCTTTCTTGTGAGTATTGAGTAATTCCATACTGAAAAGTGATGTGAGTTGCTGTTTGTTGTCTTGATGTGCTTTCTCTATTGAAGGGGGCCATGGGGCCGACTTTCTTTCAGTTCTACTTACAGCTCGTTTGGTAGTTGGTCATAAATGGTGGTAATGGGAATGAATTTGTGTGTAAATTTGTGAAAAATATCATTGTCCATTTCCATGGTAATGCTAATTTATCCTAAAGTGTCCAATTTCCTTCTTGAATTTTCATTCTCATCCAATACCACCTTGTAGGTGGTAATGAGTGGTAATGAAAATTGCTTCCCCTTGGAGACAAAAACACAAGTTTAGGGGTGAGATTGCTTGTTCATGGAGAAAAAATGCTTCCCCATGGATATTTTAAGGGTGCTTCCCTAATAAAATTACACTTAAAGTTCATTCCCATTACCGCAATTTATTAACGACTACCAAACGGGCCGTTAGGGTAAATTTATCAAGACTCAACTCTAAATTTCAAACTGTGTCATATCAACTTTTCACTAGTTTTTAATTCTTCACTCTTTTTAGTTTTATATTATATCCCTCAAACTCACTTCACACTCATTTCAATTTTAAAATGCAGTTTGAAAAACATGTGGCACATCTTTAGTGGGTAATAAAACTTTCCATTGCATGCTAGAGTCTTGTGTTGAGTCTTGGATTTTAAACCCAATTTAAGACTTTTTACAGTTTGGTGTTACAATAATGTCAAGTCTTGACAAGACTCATCTTCAGGCTTCCTTCAAGACCCAACTTAAGACTGACGATATACTTACCCTTAGTTGCAATATTTTAAGTTCTCTTATGGCTGATCAATTTCTTTGACTTGTATATGAAACAAATTTCATATGAAGAGGTCGGATTTATATTAATATATATTTATAATCAAATTTTTATTACAACTTTTATTATTATGTCATTCGAGATTTTAATAGCGAAATTTTTCTATCTGCAAATGTGAAATTAAAATGTTCCAACTAATGAAAAAAGATAAAGTAGTTTTTCTATGTATGTTTTTTTTTCTTGTATTTGTGATAAGGTTGATAAAAGAGTATTAGGTGGCCATCTGCATGCGGAGTATTCTAATGCATAGTCTAGAAGTATAAAGTGTAAAGAGGAGATATTACAAGGTTCAATGTAAAAATGAAAGTACTAAATAAATGATATTGGCCATCTAATAAACTGCTTTTTTTGCTTATCTAAAAATATGCTTGATGTTCTAGTTGCCAAAAGATTAGAGGAGCTTTTGTATGTTTCTATGATGTTTGCAATTTGCCATGAGACTTCTCATAATCTTTGCACTATTTTGATGATTAGAAGATTGTCTCCTTTAGTTGCAATTTTTTTTATCCCCCTTGGATAGAAAGTAGTATTTCTTGTTGAAGGGTAGCACATTCTGTTGCATACACTTGAGCTTTTCATAGATTGTAGGTACATAATTTGAGAGTCTTCTCTCCTTGATCGCGAATGATGATACCAACAGTAGCGAAAGAGGAACGAAGCGATCCATTGAAGTTGAGTTTGAACTAAGATGTGGGAGGCGAGTCCCCTGCCATCAGGATAGATTGATTGAAATGGGAGAGTGAGGTTGTGGATAGTATGAGAATACAATGAATCTATTAGGTGACAGTGGTCGATTGAGGTTCTTATTTTGCTATTTTACCTTGTTTTCTATTCTTGTGTTTTAGACCATACAAAATAAACAAGTATATAAAGTGAACAAGTTACAATATCACACTACTACTCTATTCGTTGTAGTATTTCTTCCATTTTTTCTTCCGTTATTCCATTTTGACTTTTAAATTTGGTTAGTTAGCTTATCAATTTAATATTATTGCTCCAATAGATAATAAATACACTAATACTTTGATATGTATACTTCTAATTCTCAAAAATGTTGTATGCATAAGTTTAAAGACAGTATGAGGGTTAAAGTTGGTCTAGTGGTTGTGAAGCTCTCCTTTCACTCTTATAAGACTGTGATAAAGGTTCAATTCTCACCTTACGAGACAATTTCATTTCTTCCATTTATAGCAATGGAATTCTCCTTACCAAATTATATACTTCAAAAAAAGTTTAAAGACAGCATAACTTTGAGTGCCAATGTTACATGATTAGTGGAGCAGTAAAATGCAATAAATTGGGCTTAGCCAACAAACGGCTTGGTCCGTGATAAGATTACTTGGAAACTAAAAGGCTCGTCTTCCCATGCTCTTACTTACTCCTCCTGTCTGTATTTATAATTTTGACTTATTACTGTACGTATCTAGTATCTACCCAACCAACAAGAATCAATTAAAATCGAACTCTCACCAAACCAAGCACCACTTGCCAATCCACAATAATATATCTGTCTTCCTCTAAGCAAATCTAATGGCTATGTCCCTATTATTGTAATATTTAAAGTGATTTTACCACGCAAAAATTAACTATATTAGAACAATTTGACTATATAGTCTATATCATATGAAATTAACGATAAAAGAATTAACTATATGATACAAAAATTGATTATATAAAAGGTGATTATGTTATACGAAAACTGAATATATCAAATGAAATAGATATGATTTCTAATGTACAATAAGTTATTGTAAATCCAATTCATTCAAGTTTTTGTTTGGTCATTTTTACCAAGTAGTACTACTATACTAAAAGTGATAAGTTTACTGGTGTTGGTCGAGTATCTAAATTCTAAACGGAATTTTTTCACAGTAATTTTAATTGCGGGAGATATTAAACATAATTCTAATTTGGTACCGATATACTGTTGGAGTCTCCAATGGATTTTTACTATGAGAGACCAAATAAAACTCTGTCTAATCAACACTTACGATATCGCACATGTTATGACTCATACATTGCAATTTTATTTACTTTCCGAACAAAACAACATAATTCATCGTGTTACTTGCAACATTCTTTAATAAAGGAAGTTGCATGGGCCTGTTTTCTATCTCTTAACATGCGCAACTTTTTTCTATCTCTTTGTATCTCTCCTATTCCTAAATTATTGTGCAATATTTCGATGTTGCAAAATGCAAGGGCTTCTTTTCTACAGATTATTTTCAGTTCATTTTAGTTAAGCCCCAACTATCATTTCTATTAGTTATAATTTAATTCATTTCAGTTCAATTTGGTTGCAATTAGTTTAGTTCGATTCAATTTAGTTTAGTTCACTTACAATCAGTTCAATTCAATTAAGTTCAGTTGTTTTATGTCGAAAAAAACATGCCCCATAAAATAAAATACAAAGGAACTATTATTTTGAGCAATCACACCTTTGACATAAACAAATAATAAGTCGCGAAATTACGTCTCCACTGTAGTAAAATATTATGAGTCCAATTTACAAATTTCCTTGGTCGAAAGCTTATTCAGCCATTCTCTGTCTTAATTGTTTATATATATAGAGAGAGTTTGAACTCGATTAATTTACAAATTTCCGTGGTCGAACCAAATTTTTAACCATTATGAATTTCAAATATTTACAAGTAATTATGTTCATGACCATTCTTGGAGGCTTGGATCAGTGGATGATAGGAAAAAGTATTCAACGCACCGAAGCTTGGATGGAGACAATCTAGGTCACTATATATCATTTGACTAGTACAAATGCCTCACTTCGCACATGCTCTCTCATAAAATTTCTTGCATTCCTACCTAATTTCCAAGAGCTTATATAATATATATGCACCTAAAATTAATATGACAAGATAACAAAAACACAGGTTACTAGAAGGAAACCAAAAAAAACAAAATGCACCGATTAACAGAAAACAAGTTTTTATTATATTAAAAATACTCTTTTCGTATTTTATAATTTACCCACTTTGACTCATAACACTATTTACTTTTATTATTTAATCATTCTTTACACTTTATAGATAAAGAAAAATACAATCATCTAAATATTATTACTCAAAATTTTACTTAAAAAATGTAAAAAGCCAAAACTGATAAACTAATAGTGGATAAAGGAAGTATCTACTAGTAGTATACTCCTACCTCCGATTTCTATTAAGTCTTGTTTGGTTGTATATATGAAGTCATACTTCCTAGAAAGTTATTTTTTCCATGTATTTGAAATTCCTAAGAAGTGTAAAATTGTGTTTGGTTGATAATGGGAAGTAAAACTTCCTATGGGAAGCTCTACTTACCTAGTAGGACCTAGGTAAGTAACTTCCTAGGAAGTGCAAATTTCCATTGCCAACCAAACAACTTCATATACTTCTACTTCCTAGGAATTTGCACTTCTCATGATTTGTTTTGTCAACCAAACAAGGCCTTAGTTTATATGTATTTCTTTTTCGAATGTCCCTTATAAGTTTACCTATTGTTTTGTTTCTATTTTTGAAATGGAATAACTAACTTTTTATCACATACATTCAATTTTAACATAAAATAATAATTTCTCTTTATTTCTGTATTGTACAATATTGTTATTACTAAAACTTTATGTAAAAAAACAGATAAACTAATAAAAATCAGAGGAAATAACATACTCCCTCCGTCCCATAATATAGTGCTTGTTTTTTTTACACGGTCACGTAACTTTGACCTTTAATGCCTCCAATTCCGCATTAATAAAAAATATAAAAAGTTGATATTATAAAACTACACATTGAGACGAATATAACAATATCTCACATGAATATGTTTTCTTATATATACAAATGAGAATATTCGATTAAAGATTTTAAAATTTGACTCATCAAATATGTAAGCACTATATTATGGGACGGAAGGAGTATTCCTATTTCCAAAATGCAAACCGCCAAAATGATTTACCACTTTTCTTCTTTTTTGCGCCTTTCCTCGTGGTCTCACATTTATTTATAAAACACTCTCTGAACCCACTTCACTACTCCATGTGATCTCCTGTCTTTCTCTTTCCTTCACTCTCTTCCAAACCATGGAACCAAAAAAAATCAACCTTTTCCTCATTTCCTTCATCTCCCTCCTTTCTCATTCTCTCTCCTCTTCCCTTCAACACCAAACTCTTACCCTCAATTCTCTCCCTAAACCATCCTCTCTTCATCCAGACCAACAATGGGTCCAAACAACCCAAACACTTGAAGAACTTGAGCTTTCAACTTCAATCGATTCCACCTTCACACTACATCTAGAGCATTTAGATGCTCTATCGTCGCACTTGACCCCGGAAGAGCTATTCTCTTTCAGGCTCAAGCGCGACGATGCCCGAGCGAAGACTATCTTCGCTCGGGCACATAGTAGCTCGCGTTCCGCCCATAAACATGGGCGGAACGCGAGCCACTCTACCCGAGACTTTAGTAGCTCTATAGTCTCGGGTTTATCCCAAGGTAGTGGGGAGTACTTTACACGCCTCGGCGTTGGTACTCCCCCGAAGTACATGTACATGGTACTTGATACTGGAAGTGACATTGTATGGATACAATGTACACCTTGTAAAAAATGTTATGATCAAACAGACCGTATGTTTAACCCGGTTAAATCCGGTTCATACCGGTCTATTCCATGCCGGTCTAAAATATGTCAGCGGTTAGACCAACCTGGGTGTACACTACGTGGCAATAAATGCGCGTACCAGGTGTCGTATGGTGATGGGTCGTTTACTATGGGAGAGTTTGCTTCTGAAACGATGACGTTTCGTAGAGTTAGAGTTCCAAACGTTGCGCTTGGGTGTGGTCATGATAATGAAGGTTTATTTGTTGGTGCGGCCGGTTTACTCGGTTTAGGCCGGGGTAAATTATCTTTTCCTACCCAAACCGGAAACCGGTTCGGGAGAAAATTTTCGTATTGTTTAGTAGATAGATCAGCTTCGAGTAAACCGTCATCGGTTGTTTTCGGTTCATCAGCAGTCTCCCGAACCGCGGTTTTTACACCGCTAATTAGTAACCCGAAATTAGATACTTTTTATTACGTGGAATTAGTTGGGATTAGTGTGGGTGGGTCCCGTGTTCCTGGTATTACGGGGGAACTTTTTAAGATTGACCGTACGGGTAATGGAGGTGTTATTGTTGACTCGGGTACTTCCGTGACCCGGTTGACCCGACCCGCTTATATGGCATTGAGAGATGCCTTTCGGGCCGGGGCTACCTCGCTTAAGTCGGCTCCTGGGTTTTCGTTGTTCGACACGTGTTACGACTTATCGGGTAAGACCGAGGTTCGGGTGCCTACGGTGGTTATGCATTATAACGGGGCGGATGTAGCATTACCCGCTAACAATTACTTGATCCCGGTTGATACTTCGGGTCGGTTTTGCTTCGCTTTTGCCGGGACAATGAGCGGGTTGTCCATTATTGGGAATATTCAACAACAAGGATTCCGGGTTTTGTTTGATATTGCTAGTAATCGGGTCGGGTTTTCACCCAATGCTTGTACTTAAATTTGATTTTATTATAATATAAGTAATTTTTCTTTTGTAATGTACTTGACAAAAGAAAGAAAAAAAAAAAAAAGTAGTGGGAGTAATTTTAGAAAGGTAAGTATGTTGGTTAGTGTGCCACTATCTAATGTTTTATTTTTGCACCATAGTCCACATGATGGAGGGAATATGTGTCCTACAGCTGGGGGTAATGTTAAAGAAATGATAAAAGAAATCAAGAAAGTGTAGTAAAAAAAAAAGGGTATTTTATGAATGTGAAAGCATGTCATGAAATTAGCCTACTTTTCTTGGTTGGTGTGTTCTAAGGTGGTAATCAAGCTGTAGTTGGGGCAAAAGGTTTATTAGCATATTCACACTCTTTTTTTTGTCATGAATGTGAATTTTTAATGAAAAAGTTGGAATCTATTGATGTATGGGAGTTCTCTATGTGATCTAAAGAGTAGCTCAATTTTGACTTTTGTGCTCAAATGATAACATTTTACCATTTACTTGTGTTGTAAATTTGTAATAAGTTTTTGTATATGATAGAATTATGAGCATGATGTGATTAATAGATTAAGTAAGCCAATTTGGTATAAATAAAAGGAGAATAGCGATCTAGAAAAAAGGGTTTAAAAATTAAATAAAGCTAAAAATGAAAGAATAATTTGTTTTTTGGAGGAAGGAATTTGATGAAATAAAGGGAAGGAAAATTAACTTTCAAATTTAATCATGTTTTGTTTTATATTACAAGGGATTTCAAGTAAAAATAATGAATTGATGGGAAGGCTACTTATAATTATTTTAATATCCTTTTGTTTTGAAATTGGAGGAATTTCGAAAAAAAAGAGACAAAAAGACCTAACATTTTTTTACCTTTCATTAAACGGTAGATTTTTTTGTTTTTTTTCCTTGTTTCTTTCCTCGTAATTCAGTTAATGCGTACTAGTAAAAGTAGTAACTAGGAATGTCAACGGTTGGATTTGGGTCGGATCCTCTATGATCTAGACCAGATTTGAATTCACTAGTTAGTAAAATGGAGGATCTAGATCCAATGGATTATACTGATCTGAGTCTAAAACGGATCCAATTTTATTTTCATCTTTATTATCAATGTTGAAGTACAAACATTCATCCCTAATACTAGTACAATCCAAACATAAATAATATTAAGTTTTACCCTTACAATTATATATTTTAAAATAACTTTTAAATTGTTAAACGGACCCGAATAATGAATTAGGACCAGGTCCAAACCTTTTCTTTTAAAAAATATGATACATATCTTGCACGGGGATCGGGTCCAAAATTTGCGAGGCAGGCTCACAAATTCGGATAGGATCCATTACCCACTAACATCATTGATAGTAACTATGTTAAATAGATGGGTAATCATAATTGAAATAAGCTAATATTTTTCTTATATTCCCTTATTTATTATTAATTAGTGTGAACATTAAGCAACAAACGACATGTTTGTCTACTTAAAGGATAGTACTACAAGCATTGATCCCTAGCCTAGTAATTATATGCTCTTGTTCTTTTTTGGCCTGATAGACAAAGGCAAATTAGTGACTTAATTATCATAAATCTTAACTGGTACTCCCTCTGTCTTTTTTTTTTATCTTTCTCACTTTCCATTTACACATCTTCCAATGCACATTTTTGAACTTAAATATCTTTCATCATATATTAGTAAAAATTATAACGATTGAATATTAATAATGTACTAATTGAGACGAATCAAACAAGATCCCACATGACTATATTTTTTCTTATAAATTGAAAAAAACTGAGAAGATTCTCTCTAAGTATGAATAGTGTCAAGATTCTAAGTAAGAACAATATAAAAAAAACAGAGGGAGTAAGGGATAAAATGAAAATCCATTGCATTCACTCAATGTCTATAGAACTTTAATACTTCTTAAGTGTTTGTGTTGATGGTGCTTTGCTTTGATAATCATCATGTCTAGCTGTCTACCTTTCATATAACGTAGTATAATCATATATAATATTAAAGCAAGAAAATTTCAGCCTATGTGGCAAGACATGAAGCTTCCTCTGCTCTCCTTCACCCTCAACTTTCCAGCTTTTTCTTTGGTTATGCCACGTGGCACAAATGTTTTTCTAATCACCCTTCATCCTCCACCGAGTGCATTGTGCAACAAATAGGGTAATAAAATCAATTACAATAACTAAGGAAATTAATCAAGCTTCTATCAATTAAGGAAAGAAATCAAATCTTATTATAACCGATTATTATAATTCAACCAATATTAAAAAAAAAAAATAACGCTTCCCTTCAAAAGTCCATTATGCTATATATAACTATATGAGGAGTATGTTGAAGAAATATTAAATGCACATCAACACATAGGGTTAAGAAGATGAAAGTTTCGAAGGAGTTTCATTCTTTAATTGTCAATAAAATGAGAAGGGGTTTATATAGTTATGTTGTACAGAAAATTCCAAATCATTTTTCATAACCAACTTAGCTTGCCATGCCTCACAAGTTACGGCTCATAAAAATTGAAACCACTGGTACACAAATACAAAAGCTAAACTTGCTGATAACATAGTATGATAAATTCTTTCTATCATCAAATATAAATAAAGCCTTTATTTGACTTAGCTATTTTTGTCATGTATGTTGTATAGAGTGTACAAGATAACAACAAGACTCATGATATAACTTACGTTCGCTTGATAATTCATTTTGTACTAACTTAGGGTCTGTTCTCTTCGGCATAAAACAACTGAACTGAACTGAACTAAGTTGAACTGAACTGAACTGAATTGAATTGAATTAAATTGAATGTAATAAATATATAAATAATATTTAAACAATAATAACATGAATATTAAATAATTATTATAATGATAAGTAATAATAATGAATATTAATAGTATTTTGGATATTTTTAAATGATAGTTATGAATACATAATATTAATAATCATAAATTATTATTATTAATAATAATAATTAATAATAATTATTTTATATTATTTGTATTAATATATTAATACTTGATGATATGATTATATAATAACAATAATATATAAGAAGTAAATTAATATTACTATTTTAATAATTAGATTTAATAATATAATAATATATTTAGATAAATTAATATTGTGATTGGGTCGGATCGCGCAAAATTGCATCATAAACTGTTTTGACGCGATTTGATTAGTTTATGGGCTAAAAAACGTGGGTTCATTTGTGCTTTTGACCTAAACCATGTTCCTTCTAATAATAATAGTAATAATAATGAATAAATCATAGTAAACAAAATAATAAATAATAATAACAATAATAATAATAATACTTAATAATGATAAAATAAATAATAATAAATAAGAGTAATTAGTAAAATAAATTAGACCAACACAATAATAATATTTAACAAAATGATTATAAAAGAATGAAGCTGAATTGAACTGAACTGAACTGATCTAAGCTAAGCTGAGCTGAACTGAACTGAGTTGAACTGAACTGAACTGAACTGAGTTGAACTGAACTGAAATAAGCTTGGGAGAACAGGCCCTTAAATGGTCCATGTTTTTCATCAATCTATAAGATAAAGAACATAAAGTCGTATACAATAAAGAACATTAGCTATTTAACAGATGAAAAATTTCCCCTTGATTTAGTATGTTTACTATACTCTAAAGAACATAAAACATTTCCTTCAATCTTGCAGAAATTGTACAATATAGAAAAGAAATATAGAGCAACTTTTATTTATCTAATCGGCCTAAGCATACAACAAGCCCACTCAATTATTTTTCATTCAATTTTGCTCCCAATAGTCCCAACTATCCATTATGTTAGTAAAAACACATTGCTCAATTTTAAAAACATTAAAATAGTATTTGCTTTTAACTCTCAATCTATTTTCAAGCAGCAAAAATGAAGAAATATTATTCATCAAAATTTATTATTATAAGAACCCTTTTCCATAACAAACCAAGAACAATTTATAGTAAGTAAAAAAAATTGATCTACACAATATGTTTCAAAGTATGAAGATTTTAAACTAATAAATTATTGTTTATTGCGAGAAATTGAAGGATGTTTTGGTCTATATTTATAGATATGTTCTGAGATATATAGATATACGGTAACACCCTGTTTTATACTAAAAACTAAGACATAAAATAAAAAAACGGATGGATAAATGGGTGACGAATGGGACATAGCACCACCCAAATCTAATCTAATGTGTCACCAGCTCCATCCAACAAACCACCACCGACTTTTCATCTATTTAATATGGGCTTTTATCTGTTTTCGAAATTTGGGTGAAATAGATAATTGAATATCCATTTAAATTGATCATCCTTATCTACACCCTAATTTTAGGAAAAATATCAATATATCATAATATAAAAAAATTTCTTATTTTTTTATCAACCTTTAATGTAACCATTAACTATAAATATGCACCGAATCAAATTTGAAAAATAAATATATTGATTAAACGAAAGATTTTCCATGCTATTTGCACGGGTCTAGAAGCTAGGAAACTCTTTAGATCTCAATTAGAAGAAACAACAACTACTACTAAGTTAAATAAAGTACCCATCAAAAAAAAAAGTTAAATAAAGTTAACATGTGTTCATAATATGTCCTTTTTGAAATTATGCTAGATTAAAGAAGAAAGAAAATTAGCTAACTCTTTAAATATCAATGAATAGATGTTGGATTATATCATATTCAAGATCAATTTCATCATCAATGGGCATAATCACTTAGAAACTAATATATATAACCAAGATAACCAGTTTATATCATTACACGAAATTGTCAAATCTAAATAAATCGGTTGATTATTTTATTGAAAACTTTAAGAAATTCTACTAATCATACTATATAAGTTTAAACAATAGCTGAACAAACTTGACGTGCTAAATTTATTCAAATATTATACTTAGACCATGATATTTATAGTGGGACTAAAAAGTGGCAACATGTACAAAAAACAAAGAATCAAAACTTAACGTTTTAGAATGTTTATAATCACAAATAGGGTTGTGTTTATTCATTAGATTTTCCTATGAAACTTTTTTTTTTGACAGACAATGACAATGTTGAACATTAGCATACAACAGTTATAAAATTATCGAGGTTTATTAAATAAACAATATATTTGATACTTTCTAATAGATATAAGATGATAAAAAATATAAGATTTGAAATTATTAATTGAGGGATAAATGAATACCAAAAAAAAATCACATAATGCAAGATAACCACAAAAATTAAAAGTCATAAGTTGCTTTAAGTAGAAGGATCATTCCAACCATGAAAGTCTAAATAGTATTCTGAGACAAAAGAGAATAAAATGTATTTGGATTACTCTAGAACAAAGAGGGTATTAAAGATTAATTTACATTAATTTTCAACGTAACATACAATGATACAAGACTATAAAACAAGTATATATAACGAAAATAATATAATTAGACTTTTGTGACAGGTCATTGAAGATTCTCATTTATGTGTAATTATTCCCTTAAATTGTAAAATCTGCCAATTTTTTTTTTGAATAGATAACGCATGTCAAAGTTCCCCGTGGCATGGTGGTTCGGTGGGTGGTGAAAAGTGGGTTGCCAGGTGCGGTATAGTGATGGTGTAAGACAACAAGAAATTGGGGGTGAGTGGAACTGCATAAAGCGGAGCGAAAGTAGTTGTATGATTGATGTAATAGTAGTGCAAATTGTGTTTTTATCAGAGCTTCGAGTGAAGCTACAGGCACAGCGGCAAATTTTTCAGTCAATATGTTTTATTCTAAAATGATGGTTTGTAATACGTCCTACCATAATATTAACTAAATTAGTCACTGAACGCACGAGTCATAAATCAGTTTTGAACATTTTTTGTTACATGATATGACTAAAAACTTTGAATCGTGAGCTAATATCACACTACGTTTTCAAAAGAAATGTCTTAAAATCTTAAAATTATATTAAAAAAAATCTCGTGCATTTTGAACAGGTCCAACAACTTTAAATGACAAAAATATTTCAATCACCATAATCGATGTGATCATGAGTTATGGATTTCAAATTTTAGAATGCAACTCCCGGAAGTATATAAGTCATAAGTCATTAGTCATAATCGTGCAACTCACGGGTTGTAAGCCATTTTCACCCTAATCAATGGAGCACTAATTATTACAAATAAGTGATATGTCATAATTTAACTCACAGGTTGTAAGCCAATTTCAAATTATTATTAACTTACCCTAAGAAAGGTACATGTTTTTATTTCATAAAACTATATACTAAAATATTTCCCTAAATCTTTAGTAAAATTTTATTCATACATTATATATTGTACGATACAATAAGGATATAGCACAGTTATATTACATTTGTGAGCACTAAATTTTTTTCTAATATTACATCGTTGGTAAATTAAAGAAAATGATAAACAACATTAGGATAATATATTCTAGATGATTTATATTGTACAATATAATTAACAAGGATATAGCATGGGTAACATAAATCATAATGATGCAACGCATGAGTTGTAAACCGGTTTATAATTATTTTGAATACAAAATCATAAAATTTTAATTCAGCAGCTAATACCTCAATTATACATTTTATATTCTTTCAACTTTATATGCATGTATTCTAATAATTATACATTTAATAGATTTGGAACAGAAAAAAACTACTTAATAAATTAAAGGATTCCCGTGCATTATGCACGGGTCCAAAAACTAGTACTATAATGTAAACACGGAACAATTTGGATCCTTGTTATATTGAGCATAAAGATAAACTACTTTGAGATGTATAGGAGCTATGCTATTCAGGCTTCAGCTATTGTAATGACTTATCTCTATAAAATTATTAAAAGAGATGTTAAACTAATCGCTATCGGACTAATTTTCTTTTTAATATTGAGCATATTATTACTCAATTTTAATTTTAAAATAGGCGGTTTTTTACAAGGCAAACTATATGAAGTATTGGTATTATCGAAGTTAGCTGGTCCAAGTAGTCTCAATTGTCATGAGCTAGGGGGTAAGAAGGGGATCCCAACATAAGGAAACGTCCAGAGATTAGAAAGTAGGGATTTATACCCACAAACATAAATCCACACAAACACCCCAAATACGGGGTTGATGAAAGTCGAACTTTCGACCATGAGGCTGGGTGGTGGGAGCTCCAACCATTGGGCTCCCACATGATTCTCTTTTAACTTATCACTTAAATCATTTTAACAACCTGAAATTTGGTTTTAGATACGCTCCAAACACTATTAATCATTTTAGAACCTAAAATATGTTAGTAACTTATCATTTAAGACACCTGAAAGACTTTTTCAAATAAAGCCTTTATATGAACTAATTAAACTCGTTGAAACTCATTGGAATTTATCAAATTTACTGAGACTTCTATAAAGTCGTTCTCCCTTTGAGAAATGTATGTGGGCTTATTGTAGCTGGGCCGATTCAGCAAAAGTATGGACCAAGTTTTTCCCCAATAGCTGAAATGAGCCCAATATTTGAGTCGGTGTTTCTGTGCACCAAATCAAGAAACTCCGCAGATTTTTCCGCGAAAAAGAAAACCCCTGAGTAACGCAGAGGAGAGAGAAAACTTGGAGAACATAACAATGGCGGAAGAACACGAGGAAGAGGAGAGAGAAAGAGGAAAAGTAATGGCGTTGATTGAGAAAGCAACAAATTCAAATGAACCAGAGGTTGATCCTCGACTTCTCAAAGCCATCAAAATGGTCGTCAGATACTCTGATTTTGAGCTCAAACTCGCCGTTCAAACCCTAATGCATCTCATGAAACGACAACATTCCCAGGTTTCATTTTCTTGCATTTCAATTTCATCTATGATTATTGTAACTTGTGTCAAATTAGTTGATTTTGGAATAGTATGTGCGATTGATTATTGAAGTTAGGGTTTTCGTTTTTTTTTTTATTTTGGTTGTAATTGCAGATCAGGTATCTTGCATTGTTGATAATTGACGAGTTGTTTATGCGATCGAAGCTGTTTAGAACCCTAATTACTGAAAATTTGGATCAATTATTGAGTTTATCGGTTGGATTTCGAAAGAATCAACCACTTCCTGCTCCTTCTAAGGTTGCATTGGTTTTACGATCGAAGGCGATTGAGTTCTTAGAAAAATGGAATGCTTCATTTGGTTTTAGTTACAGGCAGCTTAGGTTAGGATATGAATACTTGAAGAACACACTTAGGTATCAATTTCCTAATTTACAAGCGAATGCTGCTCGGGTTGAACGAGAACGGAGAGAGAGGGAGCGGAGAACACAAGAGATTTTGAGGAACAAGTTTGAGACATTGAGGGAGAGTCTTGTTTTGTTGAAGAAAGAGATAAAGTCGACGATTGATGAGATTGAGGAGTGTTTAGGTATTGCTAAGGCTTATGATGAGAATATGGTATTGGAGCCATTGGATGATGAGGAAGAGGAGGAATTTGAGGGCATGCGTAACCCTGAGTTGCGGCAGATTAGGCTTGATGCATTGAAGGAAGCAGAGAAGGTTCATGAGAATAGCGAGAATGAAGTGGTCTTTGATGCATTGAGGGAGTTGTTCAAGCTGTTAGTGACTAAGCATTTAGTTTCGGTCCAGGAATGGATATCTGTTCTTATCAGGGTTGAGGTGAACGATACTAGGTTTAGAGATTCTGCACTGAAAGAGTTCATTGATCTTCGGAACGGAATTATTGCGGTGAAGAAGAAATGTGAGGAATCTGGTTGTGCCCTTCCTAAGATTAGGGAAAGTGAGGAAGATGACATTTGGGAGGATGGTAAGATTGAATTGGTGGAGAAAAGCAAGGAGAATTTGACATCACTACCGACTGATTCTAGGGTATCGGCTACTGATCCTCCTGAATGCAGTGATAGAGGAACAAAGAATAGGGATATTGTAAAACATAGAGTTGGTGGTGGTAATTCAGATCCTTTGAGGGGGAAGCTTTTAGCTGAAGCTCCAGTTGTCAATTGGGGCTCTTCTTTGGATAATTGGGGTGAGAAGAGGGATGTTTTGGCTAATCAAAGAGGATTAGAGCTTGATGGTCATTGGGGCAGGGTAGATTATGATGCTACTATACCGTCAGAAAAGATTGCTGAACTAAATGTTCATGCAAGTCTTTACAAAGAAAAGCAAGCTGAAGTCCAACCATGTCGTGCTCGTCTACGCAAGGGAGAGCTTTGTCAAAGAAGAGATTTACGAGTATGCCCATTTCATGGACCAATTATACCTCGTGATGATGAAGGCATGCCCATATACCCTGAGGATGATGTAGGGATCTCTGCCAACCCTGTGCTGGATGAAGGTACATCCATGAGACGAAGTTCATCCACAGAAGATACGAATATTGATGAAAATGGTATTTCAATGGAGCAGCTAGCTAAAGAGGCTGTGAAAAATGTCAGAGAGAAGGATAAAGAGGAATTGCAGCGAAAAGAAAGTGATAAACGAGCAGTCAAGAAAGCCAAACTTGCAAAGGTTCGGGAACACAATGATGCAGTTCTCCGAGAAGCTGCAATGGCTTCAACATCTCTATCTGCTGGTTTTAGAGAAGTTGATGGTGCAACCATGAGAGAGAAAGCTACAATGAAAAATAAAAGGCCAACTCTTGCATCGATGTTACGGAAGAAAGTAACAGCAAAAGATAGATTAGCACAGAGGCTTTTGAGTACCCGGGCAAGAGATGAAACCATTAAACAGCTAACTAAAGGCGAGGATACTAAATACCGAGAATCATTCCCAAACCAGTGGTAGCTTTTGATAGTTTCACAAAAACAACGGCACTTCTGTATTGACATTATAGATACCGGGTGTGACAGTGCATTTTGGATCATCTCGGTTGCCTCTTGTTCAATGAGCGGAGAAGCTTTGACAAATTAACTATCAAGTCAGGATCTGGACAGTGTTGGTGGTTTTGTAGATATGTTCTCTTCTCCACATCTCCATTTCATCTCTTTCTCATGTATATTTACATTTCCCAACATATTGTTTATAAAAGAAACATTTGTTTATTTATATACTGTAATACTAGCAGCAGTTTTTCATGTGAAATTTGGAACAATTTTACTAAATCGAGTAGAGTTTTAATGTCGCGAGATCCACAATAGTTGAAGCTTGAGTGAAGCAAGAGACTCGGAGTATTAGAAGCTGATTTGTACTCAATCACTATGATGGAATTGGCGCTTTCTTTGTTTGGTTTCACTCAATATATGCACATTGGTACCTGAATAGTTCGCAGGAAAGTCTTTTTGGAACACTCATTTCCAAATTTCAAATTGCCAGTGAAACCAAACATTAGAGATGTCACTTCCCTTCCTTATGTTTGTTTTCACTTCCATTCAATCATCTTCAAAAACCACACTTGTTGTTTGATGCACTTTGGAGCAGGGGCGGAGGCAGCATGGGTCACGTGGGGTCACGTGACCCCGGAAATCAAAAAAAAATTAAAGATTTTTCGTAAAAAAAAAAATAAAAAAATAAAATAGAATTGAGCATTTAATTCAGGCGTGCAGCGTGCTGTCATTGCTGTAGTGCTGTGCAGTACTAGTAGTCAAAGGTCACTTGGCAGTAGAAATATTAAAGAGGCCCACTTGGCCACTTAGACACTTTGCATATATTAATAATTAATTAATGATAGTGGTCCCCAATTCCCAATTCTTATTAGGTTTTAAATTAAATTAAAATTATTAACAATCATTTAATTTTAAAAATTATCCATTTCTCTCTCCTTCCTTTCCAATTCTCACGCTTAATTTTTTTTTTACAGAATTCAAATTTTAATTCTTTTACATTATTTATTTTTTAATTCCTAAATTATATATATATAATCTTATTTGGTTGATATTAATTGTATTATTTGCATATATGTGTGAATTTTTGAATATGTAATGTGTGATAAGTAATTGATGCATTTAGTTAGTTTGTTTATTTTCTTTTTGAATGTTGAAATTGTGAGATGTAAATTTGTATAAATTATGTAGTGTTAATTAATTTATGGTATAATTTTCTGTAATGATTTAGTTTCTTTATGATGGTAACTTATTGATTGAAGACCCGTCGAATGCACTTGTAATTTTTTTATTTTTGTTTATGTAATTTTTTCTTAGTTTGGAATGTATGACAATGAATATTAGACAATGTGCCTTTGCATTGTGAAATTTCAATCTTTTTTTGTGACCCCACGATTTTGAAATCCTGGCTCCGCCACTGCTTTGGAGCATGGTTGTCAGTTGTGCTCGTCGACAACCAAACTTCTCTCTTCCAAGTTTATTGTAGTTGGGATATGGTTGTAATATAATTAGGGAGTGAAATTATGTGGTTGTAAGTTGGAAAAAAAAACTTTAAGTGGTTGTAATTTGCAAACTCACAACTTTATGTAGTTGTAACTTGCAATATTTCCTAAAATAAAAGATAGAAACTAAATATGGAATAAAAACTTTTTTTTATTTTTTGAACTCGGAATAAAAACCTTTTGAAAGTCCACGATATCGTTGAATAATAATTATTTTTTGTCGAAAAATAATTATCAATAAGAGAAAATAAATAAACAGAGGATGGGAGGGAAATTTGAGAGAAAATCTTTAAGAGTGGGTGTATTAGATTAGATGTTCGCTATACATCTCATCTTATGCTACTAATAACTATTATAACGTCTTTGATCAGTTTTGGCAGCTATTTAGGTTCACGTGTGCATCCCTGTTCCTATCTCCATCCAGAACGGGAAAAAAAGCTTCTGAATTTTTGGAGGGAAATAAGAGTGGAAATAGAAGTATGAAGTGCAAAAAAATTTTGATCCAAAGGGTTGATTTGAATATTAATAGACAAAAGCAAGTCTATTAATATTCAAATCAACCCTTTCCATCGAAAACTTACCATGCAATATTAATAGACTTGTTAAGCATTAGCTCCTGTTCTTTTCGATCGAAAGGTTTTGATATAGTCAAATTATTCCTTAAAATATACTACCTCTGTTTTTATTTAGTTGCAATATTTACTTTTTTGCACAAAGTTTAAGAAATGAGAAAAGAGAGTATAATTGACCCACTTGCCCCTTCTACTAGTACTCTAATTAAATGGGGAGAACGAGAGTTGGTGAAGTAAGGGTAATATAGTCAAATTATTCCAATAGCTTCACCTAAAAATAAAAATTGTTGCAACTAAATAAAAACAGAAGTAGTATTCCCTAAGAATGCAACAAAAGAATTCATTCTTGCCAACACGGCAAGTCGGCAACACCGGCCACAAAATTATATCATATGCTGCATACTATAAACCAGCACACCAGCACCCTTACCCTCTTCATGCTTTCATTGAATTATTGAGCTCAAAGTGATCCATAACAGTACAGTAAAAGGACTTCCTACAAGGCTACAAATATCAAATCATACAACATTTCTGCTTCATTAACAAATTGGGGAAACAAAAAACTAAAATAACTTAACACAGCAAATTGTCAAAAATTATTGACATCACATGCATCGAACCACACTACACTTGCTGTTTAATTAGTTTAAAGTGATCCATGTTCGAGATTCTTGAGTGATAGCAAGCTGTTTATAGTAATGCCTTTACAGTCGATGGCTCTCCAAGTTTTGTCAACACCTAATGTACACACCATAACCTTAACTTCAAATATTTCCATAAGACTTCCACGTTGACCAAGCACAACAACATATGATGATGATGATGATGATGATGATTGTTGTTGTTTATAATTGGAGACGAAAGAAACATCTACCACTTTGTATCGGCCAGAAGAAGGGCGCGAATGCTAAAGCAGTATAAGGTTCAGAAAGAATGCGTACCCCTGCTGGGGTAAGGGGAGGGAGAGTGATGATGGATTTCGTTACAAGATTAGCAACAACCAATTGTCTATCACTATGAGTGGTGGTGGCATGATGATTATGAAGCAAAACTAGACCATGACAAGAACCCAAAACTGTGGCCTGGAATGGAAGCCTAAGTTGAGTCGAAGTGTAACAAGTAAGAGTAGCATGATCACGATCATAAATAGTGTAAATATAATTAACCTGCTTTAGCTTAGCATCGAGCAGGCTTCCGTCTTGAATAAGGAAATGAAAACTAGGAGACGACGATGAAGACGACAAGGAGTGAAGAGGGGGTCAGTGACTCTAGCATACCAGTCCTTGCAAACAAGCCTGATAATGTCTTGGAGAATTGAAGCAGGAAGTAGTAATAATATATTAAAAATGATTTCTCTTGGAAGAAGAGACAAATTAAAATTCGATGCTGCTGCTGAATAATACTTATCTTGTGTCGTTGATTTTGGCCTCCGCCTCTTCCTCTTGATGCAAACAGCAAGTGTTGGATTATGTCCTGCTCCCAAAACCTGCAAAATTGTATGTGTAAATCTCCTGGATTTGCAAACCAAAAAATCCAGGGGTAATAATGTCAGCAATTCAGGGGATTTTTTTTTAGTTTATTTTCAGTTTTGCCATTGGATTTGCAACCGAGGAGATTGCCCAGGAATTTCCCATGTAAATTCATGCGTCCATAACTCCATATATACCAGAGAAATTCCTAGTTTATCTAAAAAAAAATAAAAAATCTAAGTGATTCAACAATTTGCTGGTAAAATGTCTGTGTTTCGTTTGGTAGCAAGCAAGTGTGTAGATATACACATATTAATTTTAAGAGAATCAATCTCAACAACAAATCAAGGTAGTGCTAGTGTTACTGCTACTGCTACTGCTACTGCTACTGCTACTGCTACGCTACATAATAATGAACAAAAAAAAAGTGGGATGGTGATGAAATGATTGATGAATAAGGAAGTAAAACTTACGGGAAACACCGCTTTTGGATGTTCTTGTGCTTGCGATTGTGAATCCTGCCCCTTCCTCCTCTTCTTGTTCATCATCGTAGTCCCTAATTTCGACTGATTTTTTTGTTTGCTTTGGTCAGGAAGACGAAGAGGAAGACTCTCTTTTTTTGTCAGCAAAAACTGAATTGGACCTATAATCGAATGGGCCAGGCTTTAGCAATGGTAATGGTCGAATCTCTCTCATCATCACCACCGTGAATTTGTGGGTTCGACTTTGCGAGGGCGGTACTCGGTAGTGTTTTGAATTTTGAATTGGGGTTGAGTTTTTGTTTAATTTTCTTTTTAATTTAATAAACTCTATTTTTACCAATTCAACGGGTAACCACTCATCGGTACCTATTACTATTACAATCTCATGTCATAGTTTGTGCTCATGGTCAATAATTCAAAGTTGGTACCTATAGTCTAGCGCGTATCTAGGAATTTACTTATGGGGGTACGAAAAAGAACTTTGTGGGGTTTTGAACTCGAGACCTCCTCATAAATTCATGGATCTTTCTTTTCCTTTTGCTACCAACAAGACAAACCTCAACTTATTGATTTGTTTTCATTATCTCTATTATATAAGCCAAGGGAGGAGGTGTGGTGTCCTCTTTTGAAGTGACTAAAATACCCTTAATGATCTAATTAATGGAATGAAAAAAATTACAAAAGCAAATCATTTAAAAATTCTCATTCCAACTTGCCATTTAAAATAAGTTTAAAATGGTATATGCATCAAATACTTCAATCAAAAATTAAATGGACAAAATATTTATACCTTATAAAAAAAGATGGCATACATAACGTGCACATGAAAAGTCTGAACATTCACTATCTTTGATACTATTTAATTCAGTTAAACCAACTCATTATTTTCGTTTCATTCTGTTCAATATTCATTCACAAAAAATTAATGTTAACAATCACTCACAACCTTTTTATTTTTTTTACATTAGCGAATTAATATATCTAAATTCATCTAAGTGTTGAATTTTTCACATTTAAGTTTAATCATAAATAAAGTATGAATGGAGTATCTAATAGAATAACAAATTTTGAAATTAACGCACGCATCGCGTGCATATGAAGGCTAGTTTTCCATAAATAATGGGGGTACAGTTGTACCCCCTCTAGATCCGCCCATGTAGACTAGAAACGTCGAAAGTTGGTACCTTTTAATGTAATTATTCCTATATTTTTCGAAATGTCTTTTCTTGTTAAAGTATAACAAAGGGCATGTTCTTTTCGGCATAAAACAATTGAACTGAATTGAATTGATCTGAACTGAACTGAATTGAACTGAACTGAACTGAACTGAATTGAACTGAAATGAAATGATTAGTGATATGTGAGAGTAAAAGTATTGTCAAGAACTGAACTGAACTGATCTAAACTGAATTGAATTGAACTGAACTGAAAATAAGTTGGGGAGAACATGCCCAAAGTACTTCCCCCGCCACCACCTAAAATAAAGTCCACCTCGCCTTTTTTCTTGGCCCTGGTGATCAGCCACTTCATAACACCAACTTAACTTCGGGAGGAAAATTATGATGATTGGGCAAGCGACATCTAGATGACTTGGAGGCACGACGCAAGTTTGGCTTCTTGGACAACTCCATCAAAGCCCCCGAACCACCATGCACTCAATCAGGTTGGAATATGATGACGATGCTCGTGTCAGTTGTCATGGATCATGAACATCGTCGATCTCGAGGTAAAAAGTACTCTTACTAAATATAGGAACCTTATGTTCAACTTACTAGCCTTATAAGTTATAATTCAACAAATGAAATATGCAATTGCTAAATGTGGACAAACAAAAACAATGTGGTTTAATTTGTATTATGGAAATTTTTTTTTTTTTTTTTTTGGGGGGATTTTGCTCATCATGAACCTATTATTACTCGTCAATGTTGTTCTGCACTTTTGCTTGCGCAGTTGCACTGCCATCCGTCTTCATGAAGAACGTAGAGAACAAATTAGATTGCATGAAACTTTTAATGGGCTTATACTCTTAATTTTTTGAGAACGTATTGTGTCGGACTCGTCCGACCATAATCTTTGGTCGGACGATTTTTAGGTGGTTTCAAATTTTTTTCAGTTAGTCTTAATTTTTTTTCAGTTAGTCTTCATTTTCTTTCAGTTAGTCTTTATTTTTTTTCAGTTAGTCTTAATTTGTTTTCAGTTAGTCTTCATTTTTTTCAGTTAGTCTAAATGAAAGTAAGTTACCTCTAAATGAAAGTAACTTAGGTCTAAATGAAAGTAACTTAGGTCTAACTGAAAGTAACTTAGGTCTAAATGAAAGTAAGTTAGGTCTAAATGAAAGTAACTTAGGTCTAACTGAAAGTAACTTAGGTTTAAATGAAAGTAAGTTAGGTCTAACTGAAAGTAAGTTACCTCTAAATGAAAGTAACTTAAGTCTAAATGAAAGTAACTTAGGTCTAGGTCTAACTGAAAGTAACTTAGGTCTAAATAAAAGTAACTTAGGTCTAAATGAAAGTAAGCTAGGTCTAAATGAAAGTAACTTACCTATAAATGAAGGTAACTTACCTGTAAATATTTCTGAAAAAAGGTTTTATGTACAGTTTCCAATGTTCCAATCTGATTTAACTCAACTGCTACATGTAATGATGTAATAGAAGATTTTCTAATGATTAATTAAAGGTGTGAAGTAGCAACAGCAAGAAGATTTTCATGTGTACTGTAACACCAATGCTTTCACACATGTCCATTGTCTCAGGTTACTCACCATCGCAAATAACATTCCAGGACAAATCCTTCTACCGCCACCAAATAGAATCAGCTCTAAGTCTTGCTGCTTGAACTCCATCGATGAATTCATGAACCTCTCTAGACGAAACGTACTCTTCCGATTCATCCCAAATTTTATGTCTCTCTGAAAAACCCAAGCATTAATAAAAACAAGAGTTTTTTGCTGGAATGAAAGAAGGAGAGGAGAGAGAAAATGAAGGTTGATGATGAGAAATCAGAATAGTTAGAGAGAGGTAGGAAAGGTGGAAGTGATGAACAGAGAGAGAGGAGTGCGTGGTCGTCCGACCAAATGTATTGTGTCAGACGGTCTGACACAATACTTTCACTAATTTTTTTGCTCATTTCCGCACAAAAATCCTACCTCAAGACCCACTTTGCCTTTTCTTTTCTACCAAGGATATTAGTAACTTGCTTATGAATGGTTTGTATTCCCTCCGTTTCCTAAATATCTTCCCGAGAATATTTATAGTACACCTGGGTGTACGGTGTACCATGCTCATGGCACACCCAAGACTATTTTCTCCAAATGAGCAAATGAATAAATGAGCAAAATGAACAAATGAGCAAATGAGCAAATATTTTTACTCATTTAAGAAAATGAGCAAACACTTTTATTACAATATGAGCAAATGAACAAATGAGTAAATGAGCAAAATGCCCATATGAGCAAATTTAGTGTCAAATGAGCACTTGAAGTTCTAATTTATTATAAAAATACCCCTGGTTGTATCATGCTCATGGTACACCCGGGTGTACCATGAGTGAACTCGATCTTCCCTTTTTTCGTTTAAGTGCGTTTCCAAAAGATCTTCCCTCTTTTACTTTATTCCTTAATTGGAAATTTATTTTCCCTTTTTACCCTCTCATGTCCCTATCATATGGTCCACCATTACATTATTAATTCAATTTTACTCCATTTCCCTCTCCTACTTTAACCCCTTTTATTTGTTTATTTATCTTATACCATTTCTCTTTCCTACTTTACCCACCCATACCCCATACAACTTGATTGTCATTGGTATCTGTAGTAACAATAATAAGGAATATCTTGGATGTAGTACATTATAAGAAAAAAGTACCAAAATGTGCACACCCACTAATAGGCAATACATGATCATAATGATACCATAAAGATTCATCACAAGATGAAACAATCCCGAGGTTCCTTTAACTCAGAAGTTGGGCCAAATACATAAGCATTTATTCAACAACTGTAGAATAGAATTAAAAGCACGCCTTGGGTAAATATTGATTGAGCTTGGTGAAAGCGACTTATCTTATTGTATCCTTTTGAGTAATTAACTAGTTAATAGCTCTACAAAAATTATTAGAAGAAACAATTTAATTTTAATATAAAAGTAGACCCAATTACTAAATAGATTAAACTAGTCACCGAAAGAAATTAAACTAGTTACTATTGGACTAATTATCTTTTTGAAATTGGGCTTATTATTGCCTAATCTTAATCTAAAAGTAGGCGGTCTCTTACAAGATAAATCTTTAAATGTTTTATTGTATGTAAAATACATGGATAGAAATACCCTTAAGGAGAGCATCACGTGGCACCGTTCCTTGTTTAGGAACGCTTTTTAATATATTAGTATAGATATAGATATAGATAGATTAGGCTAGACTTCTTCAAGTGACGTCTGACCTTCAAAGTTTAAAGGATCTCATTACTAAATTGGTTAACGTGTGAGAGGTGCTAAATTATTTAAAATTGCTAATATCATAAGGTACATAAGATCTCCAAGTAGAACGTAATTTAATTTTTTAGATCAACTTTCAAACTCTAATCACCATCATACTATGTATGATCTAATGTTATAATATTTGTGGCCTTTTTTATGAGAGGCATCAAACTATCAATATTTGCAATCGGATCAAAGTTCATATAACTAAATATCTTCTCTAAATACGTAGTAAGATAAATTTCTTCTAGGCGGCCTTCGCATAGAGCCACTTATTTAGAGGCCAAGATATGATCCCATATGATGGCCACATACATATGTAGTACTATTACTATATACTCATACTACACCTATGACTAGAGGCAATAAATGTTCCAAATCTACCTTCATCAAGTGGAAACAAAATTATTGTGTAAGATATGATGGGGAAGCATTACCAACCTTTCCCCTATTGCAAAATGAATCATTAATTTAGTCACTTAATAATTGCTTGAATCGAATCATTTTTTGATAAAATTACCCAATAAGTCAATAATGAATGAAATCCTACTATCTTGCACCAACGACATACCTAATCCATCTACTATTTCAATGGAGTATTATAATTCATGACCTTTTTGCACCCACTAGTTTATCTCAAGTTTGTTGGAATATATTAATTTCAAAAGCTGTACACTATATCTATATCTTATTATCTTGGGTGTCATAATTTTATGTCGGCTAAACATTTTCCTTCTTCATCTTTCACGTGTTCATTTAAATATTTAGGCATCTTTTGTTTGCTTAAGGCTATAAGCCTACAAAATTCACACGTACATTGATGTTCCTATTTAGACTTTAGATAATACTTCTAGGAGAATAATAATCCTTCTGTCTCGTTTTAAAAGTAATAAAGAAATATTATTTTTGAGATATAAAATATTCTTTTGTTGTATTTAAAACGAAATAGAGGAAGTAAATATTTTTGTTTTAAATACCTTGTTCAATTGAGTGGTAATTTGGTTGAATATCATCAACTAATCTTATAAAAACGTAGTTACGAGAGCATTTAAGATTATTTTGAGAATTATACTTCTTTTTGTGACGGAAATATATTTTATGAACGGTGTGAAATTAGACGGCTAATTGGCTACCTATTGACACAATTTCTTATTTTGTGTCTTAAAAGATTCATCTTAATCCCCCTCCTCTAAAAAAAAATAGTAGTCAATTAATTAGAGTACCAAAATCTTTTACTTCTTTAATGGAAATGTTAGCTAAACAGATGGTCGTCTTATATGGTTTTAATTAACTCTCTAATAGTTATATGATTTTAATTTATGGTAAAAAGAAGATTTCTTTACTAGTTATGAGTAGGGATGTTCATTTTGGATATCCAAAAATTTCGGATCGAAAAAATGCAATCGGAATCGGATTCGAAAAATTTCGGATGTGATCAGATATCTGAAAATGAAATTTTGTAAAGAAAAAGTTCATAAATTAAGTTTCGTATCAGATCTTCGGCCTTGATAACAGATATTTTAAACCGGAAAAAATACGAAAAATTAGATCTGTATCTGATCTTAAATTTTTCGAATATCCATAAACTAAAAAATCAGATCGTATATTCGAAAAACCAAATATAATCGACCAGAGCGGATATTTATAAACACCCCTAATTACAAATCGAGGAATAGTACAGACTACTACTTCACTCCATACCTCCCCATAAAAATCGTATGTAGACAAGAATTGGCCCAAAGAGGCCCATTAAGAAAAGCACCTGGGGATATGGAAGATGGGTAATTTTTTGCAAAATTGGGGATTTTTGAGATTCTCCCTTTTCTCTCTCCTCTTTCCCAAAGCATGAACTCCTAAGTGAGAAAAGAGGGTATCAGAAATTTAAAAGAATCAAACCCAGAAAAAATATCAAATTTCTCAAATGTAATTTGCCAGATTTTTCTGCAAGTGGGTTTTGTGTGATCTAAAAATTTGGTGTTGAAAAAAGAACAAAAATAAAATAAAATGGATATTGATAACATAGAATGTGTATCAACCATTGATATGGATGAAGATGAGATAATTCATCATCATCATCATCAAAATCATCATCAATTTTCATCTTCAAAAGCTCCACATAACAACAATGGCGTCCTTAATTCCTCGATTCACCCAGCTACCAGTGTTCATGAGCTTCTTGAATGCCCTGTTTGTACAAATTCTATGTACCCTCCTATTCATCAGGTTTTTTCTTTTTCTTATTTTCTCTCTCCTCTGTTAAAGTACGCATTTTTATTTATTTTGATTTGTTTTCGTTTTTATCATGAAAATTTCTGTGTGGGTTTGTTTGAATTATTTTGAATTTGAATTGTGATCTACTTGCTCCATTTCATATTACTCGCTATACTTTTCAATTCACGGACTCCTATGTAATTTTCGGAGAAGAGAGATATAGAGAGTAAAAAGATAAGGGACCCATGTGAGAGGAGGATAGAGATAGAGAGAGTTTGTTGCCCAAGGAGGAAGTGTAGCAAGTAATGTGAGATGAAAAGTGTAGCGGAGTATTATGAAACGGAGGAAGTATATATGGTTTAGGAAATTCTCTTATATTGACGTTTTGAGGACAATTTATGGAACTATGATAGATAATGGACCTAGTTGGAAAGATTAGCTCCTAACTACTAGAATTCTGGTGGTTTCGACAGGAAACGATTAGCTCTTAATCTGAACTAAATTGTGTTTATCACTCAAAAGATTAGCTCTTAAGAATAACAAACAGTGGTGAAATTTTGCAGCTTGTAACTCTTAAAATTTTGATCTAAGGTTTCTGTAAATTCACTCGAATTGTCAAGAATAAAACACAAGTGTTTAAAGCATGAAATTTCTGAATGATGTTATTATGGAACGAAAATTACATATATATATATATAGTGCTAAGAAACCGAAAACAACTAGGAAAGTTAAACTAACCTACTTGGACTAGAACGCTCTGACACATATTAAACCATCTCCTAATCTAACTAGGACAAGTAAAATGTAAAACCCTTCCTAAGTGGGAAAGTAAAGCCTTGTAAGCAAAAACTTCTAATTACATGAAAATCCTACCCATTTCAAAAATCCTAAGTATTCCTAACAGAACTAGGATTACAACCAATACTTCTAAATTCTAATAGAACTGGGAGTACCTTAAAACTTGAATTTCTACTCAAAATGTCGAACTTCTTGCAAAGTAATACAACAATGGTTGTCATTCCATTCTAATCGATGACCTCCCGGAGATTTAACCCTCGTTGTTTCACGCTTGCTTAGAAGAACCTCTTGATCATCTAATTCAATTGGATTGCTTGTACTTAATCCCGTAGAAGATAGTCTCCCTTTCCTGTTCATTCAGTGGTACACTCCTGACATGTAAGGCTCTTCTCAACACCAATGCTCTCCCTTGCTTTTCTTCTTCACGTTTAGGGTGGCACAACTCCTCTTCTTCTTCGCCTACTTTTCATGCTATTGAGACCTACAACTCTATCATTAGTATGATATTTTTCGCTTTGGGCCTAGC
The DNA here is from genome assembly GCF_026745355.1 of Beta vulgaris subsp. vulgaris. Taxonomy (NCBI): domain Eukaryota; kingdom Viridiplantae; phylum Streptophyta; class Magnoliopsida; order Caryophyllales; family Amaranthaceae; genus Beta; species Beta vulgaris. The sequence goes on along the minus strand of NC_079202.1, from coordinate 60,964,091 downwards.
CTCCAAGTTTGGGATCTTTTTCAAAAGACCTCATACTAATGTATTTGGTGAACTCTTATAAAATGGGTAACTCCTTTCCAATGTGCGACTTGGGATGTACTCCCATCACAATCTCCTCTATGTCTCTCATGGTAAGCATTCGAGGAGTATGACATGTAGCCTTGTAATGTCTATATGCTTGACACTTAAAGCACTTGACTTTATCGATCTCCTTCGCTCCTATCTTATCCTATCCTTTAAATTTCTCCTTTTTACTATTGCCATCCTTCTTCACCTCCTTGTTTAGAGTACTAGTAGATGTGTTCAATTTAATGGTTGAAAAAGGTTTAGTAAACGGTTTATTATCTCGAGGTTTCTTATGTTTTTCTACCTTTAAAGCCATCTTGCATGCTTCATCAAAAGAGAGGTATGGTTGAAGTTCAGCTTTGCCAGTGATTTCTTGGTCCAAAGCCGAGCCACTTTTTGGTTCTCCCTTTCTTCTACTTCGCATGCTATTGTGAGCAATTCTCGAATGCACTTATCTAATCTTGCACCTTAGAGTACCCCTGCTTAAAAGTTGCAAACTTTATGTACCGCTCTTGTTGATAAGTGGTAGGAACAAAATGTTTTGGAGTTCACTCTTCAATCCCTCCCAATTCTGTATCTATTTCCCCACTCTTGAATTCTTTCTCTTAAGGCCCTTATACCAAATTGGAGCATTCTTTGTAAGCTTAAGCACAACAATTTTGAGTCTTTTCTCCTGTGGAGTCTCCTCATATACAAAGAATCTTGCTGTGGATCTCTCCCTCTCCAAATAAGCCTCCGCCACATCTAGCTTACCATTAAAGTCGGGTATTTCTATCTTCATCCCTCTATCATCGTTGTTAGGTACTCTTGGTTCATCATTCTTTTTCTTGGATACTTCTAGACTAATCTAAGTGATCATATGTTTCAAGGTTTCATTTTGTTTCGCCAAAGCTTCAAGCATTAGATCCCTTATTCTATCGGCTTACATTGTCTCCCATAATAGCGTCAGATTTCTCATGCTACTATGCTTTGACAAAACTTTGTAGGAAGGTAGCCTGGATGTATATATTTTCTAACGCAATAGAAATCACTGGAAAAATCCTTCACACGTGCCCTCACGCTCCCCTTGAACCACACTGGTTTGGTATTAAACTTGATCTATATGGCTCCGAAAGTGCTTAAACTCACGTTTCTAGAACAATTTATGGAACTATGATAGATAATGGACCTAGCTGGAAAGATTAGCTCCTAACTACTAGAAATTCGGTGTTTTTGAAAGGAAAAGGTTAGCTCTTAACCTAAACTAGATTTTGTTTATCACTCAAAAGATTAGCTCTCGAGAACAACAAATGAAGGTGAGATTTCGCAGCTTAGCACTCTCGAAGTTTCGGTCTAAGGTTTCTCTCAGTCCACTCCAATTGTCAAGAGTAGAACACAAGTGTTTAAAGCATAAATTTCTGAATAATATTATCGAGGAATGAAAATTACATATATATAGTGCTAAGAAACCGAAAACAACTAGGAAAGCTAACTAACCTTGTTCAACTAGGAAAGAAAATAAAACTAACAAACTAATACTTATCTTCTCTAACAAACCGGTCCTTATCTTTAACACAAGATCAAAACTACCTTGCTTGTAAGACAAGCAAAACACGTAACACTTATTAAACCAACTCCTAATCTAACTAGGACAATTCCTAAATGCTTAAAACAAGTAAAACCCTTGGAAAGCGACATCTTCTAAGCAAAAACTTCTAATTACATGAACTTCTACCACTTCTATACATACTAACACAACTAGGATTACAACCAATACTCCTAACAGAACTAGGAGTACCTTACAACTTAAATTTCTACCAAAATGTCGAACTTTTAGTAAAGTAATACAATAATGGCCGTTATCCCATTCTAATCCATGATTTTCTAAAGATCAAACTCCCATTGTTTCATGCTTGCTTAGAAGGACCTCTTGATCATCTAATTCAAATGGATTGCTTTTATTTGCTTCTGGATCAAATTGCTCTTATTTTTAGTTATTGATTTGTAGGGTTTTTGAGTCTATGTATTCTGGAGGATCTACTTATGGGAATTTACCAATTTATTTTGTTACATTTTTGAAATTTTATTGTGTTGTTCACTTTAATTTAGCAGGATGTCAAGCTTTTAGGGAAATGCTAAAGTGGTAGTAGTTTATTATGTCATTCGATTTGGATTTATGACTCAATTGTCAAGTTTCTATTCTTGTTTGATGAAGAAAATGGATACAAAGATAGGGATAAGGTGTGAAATTCGGGTTTATGTGAGTTAGGGTTTTATTGCCTATTGGGATATAACTGTTTTTTTTTGTTAATTCTTTATATTTATGAAATAGTCACTCTACAGGTATCGATTGATTAGTGTCTTAGAGGTAAGCTGATCACTGAATTCCTAGAGCAGAGGGATTAAATTCGTACCATTTTATGATACTGCTTTCTTTTTTGGTGTTTGCACTTTTGGTGCAGTATTAATGATGGCAATGATATATGTTGTTTAAACTGAATTATTGGGTTTAAAGTGGTCGAGTAATGAGGAAAATGGAGTATCATAAGAATTAGTGGTATGGTGAAAAAAGAGAGACTAGGGGCGAAAATTTACCAATGTTCTTCTTGTATAGTTGCTACACTTGCCGCCCCTGTATAGCCATGATATGGTAGTTTTCTAGGATTGATATAATGAGGTCTAGTATGTTTTGAAGAGCACGACCTGAATGGTATTTGTAAAGCTCTGGAGTTGGTATAGAAGTTTTGAATGCATTGGGTTTCGAATGGCTGATTGTAGATAAGCTCATAGCTGAAACTTAAGTTCAGGTGCAATTCTTTAAGAAAAGTGAAGACATGTTAGCCATTGTACGTTTGCAGAGCAGGTAGGGTGTTTAATTGTGTAATGTGTATATATTGGATGTGTGGAGGAACCACTGTCTTGGTCATTAATTTTGGAATCTGGAGGAAGCCATTTTTTCTAATCGTACTGTTCTTGATTTGAATTTGTACGACCAAGCTATACTGCTATAGTCTCTTCGATCCCCTACTGGCTTTGTGCTAAGAATATGCTATAGGCATGTCTGTTGGTTTATTCTGTTCCGTTTAAACTTACATGTGGTAATTCTGTGAGCTGGAACCTTGATTTCTTGGGTTTTCATCCATTATCCCCCCATACCCCCCAGTCAAAAGGGGAAGAATAGTACACGTATTGGTCTCATGCGATTCTCCATATATGACAGTTTGCTTCCATCATTCTGTGACCATCAGTCTGTTCTTACTTTGCTTAAATCATTAAGGTAGTTTTGTTCTATCTGCCTTAGTGATGTTTTTCTTCTGAATCTTTATCATTCAAGAAGATACTGAATCTGAATTTTTCTACAAATGATGACATCTGCAGTGCCGAAATGGGCATACACTTTGTTCCACCTGTAAAACACGTGTGCAAAATCGATGCCCTACCTGCCGTCAAGAACTTGGGGATATAAGATGTCTAGCATTGGAAAAAGTTGCTGAATCACTTGAGCTTCCTTGCAAATACTACACCCTTGGTTGCCCAGAGATCTTCCCCTACTACAGCAAACTTAAACATGAAGCCCTATGTAACTTCAGGCCATACAACTGTCCATATGCTGGATCAGAATGTTCTGCTACTGGGGATATACCTTCTCTCGTGGCTCATTTGAGGGATGACCACAAAGTTGACATGCATTCTGGATGTACATTCAATCATCGTTACGTGAAGTCTAATCCACGTGAGGTGGAAAATGCTACATGGATGCTGACTGTAAGTATTTACCCTCAATCTTTCATACATCAGCAACGTATATACTGAATACTGACATGAGCATCACCATCTTAGGTTGTCAACTTAACACCCTTATCTGGGTAGATTTACTGTTTCTTTTGTACTAGTTTAAGAAAAGGCAAAATCATTTCTTCGCTCTTGGGTGGTTTCTTAGTTTTTACTTTTTCGTGGTCTTTAAAGGATGGGGGTCGAACACGAAAAAGTGGAGGATGACCTTTTTGATAGTGGTATATTATTGTTTTGGAAATATGAATTGGCATTGCTTAAAAAGCTTTCGCATATATGGTTTAGCTTTGTCATTTGCTGACGACAAGGCGATTCATGTTGCTTACCTTTTGATACTGGAAATGTTTTAGCTAGCTGTGAACTCTTTGAGTGTAATGAGACCATGGTTCAATATCTTTCTTCATTAGCTCATTCCTAGTCTTTGAATCCCATTATAAGTTAAGGGGGATAATTTGATAGACATCTGTTGGTGTTATAGTTCATACCAATGACATTATTCTTTATATCCACTGTAAGGTAGAATTTTTTTGGGAACTCGTCGGTAACATCGGCTAAGTGCTTCCATGTCGAGGATTCTACTTTCACACTGGCTTCATGATGTTGTTTGGGTCAAAAGAGGGGAGCGCACTAGTGTGAGTTATGTTCTGCTGCTGCCAATTTATTAGCATATCAATCCACACTGCTTGCTTAAGCATTTTGGTTTGTTGCTCAAACAACAATAATAAAACAACCTGACATGGATATGAGAGAGACGCAGAGTATTAGATTAGATGATAATTGATGGATGTTGTTACTTTCTAGCCATTACCTCAAAGCCTTCTTCTGCATTCTTGTTCTTTATCCTTTTCCTTTTCTTTCTTAAGGTAGGCGAAATGGTTAGGGTTTGGAGGTGTTGTGCTATTCCATTTTTAAAATTGTCCTTGCTATGCTTCACTTATCTCATCTTCATTCTCATCAAATCATCTTTTACAGTAACAAAGTAACCGAAGGCCAAAACCCTATCCTTTATTTGAAAGAGAGGGAAAATGGGGAAAAAAAGGAATGTGTTTTAGCATGTTTTCCTTTTTAACTTTTAAGTGTAGAATTTTTCAGTATGTGCCTAGAATTTCATATGCTTTTGAGTATAATCTGGCATTTAGCTCAAGTTTTTACCCATTAGTCTAGTAGAGGCATTTTTATAACTTAAATTCTTTGTGGGGCCACAACTTACCTGTCTCTTGTCTAGCTAGCTAAAATTTAGCTGAATAATGTTTATCTATACAGAACTTACAAAGGTTAATATTCAATTTGCCTTGTGCACAGTGCAAATGACATATTTGTCTCTTCCCTTTCTTAGGTTTTCCACTGTTTTGGTCAGTATTTCTGCCTCCATTTTGAAGCATTTCAACTTGGAATGGCTCCTGTATATATGGCTTTCCTTCGGTTCATGGGTGACGAGATGGACGCTAGGAACTATAGCTACAGCCTTGAGGTCGGAGGCTATGGCCGTAAACTCACATGGGAAGGAACCCCTAGAAGTGTTAGAGACAGTCATAGGAAAGTTAGGGACAGCCACGATGGTCTTATAATACAGCGAAACATGGCACTCTTCTTTTCTGGAGGAGACCGCAAGGAACTGAAGTTACGGGTCACTGGACGCATATGGAAGGAGCAACAGAACCCTGATGGCGGAGCCTGCATTCCTAATCTGTGCAGCTGATAGTTGGTTTATCTCATTCCTTCTGACCTCCTGCCTTCTCTCTTCACTCTTCTCTTTGGGATTGTAATTCAGTTAACCAAGTATATAAACGGGGTCATGTACAATTATTACTGATATGGGATGCGTGGATGATAGATGTAGTTATGTAGTCACTTTTCAAGATTGTTTAACCAATTCGCTTAATAATTTTTACTGCTTTTATCTCTTCAGACATGTTTGCTCATGTTGCTTCTTATTGCTCGCCTAAACATGTCACTTGTGGCTTGTTCATAAGGGACTATAGAGAAAATAGAGCAAGATTAGGAATCTTTTTAATTAGAGCAAAATTTGAAAATCTTTGACCAAATATTCTCATTTTTATATATAGAAAAACATATAATGTGGAATTTTGTTAGATTCGACTCAATGTGTAGTTTCATAATATCAACTTTTTATATAGTTTATTAATAAGGAATTGAAGATATCGAAAGTCAAATGTTTATCTTGAAGACTGTGTAAATAGAAACAAGTATAATTGGCAATTTGACCTTCTGTAGGAGGATAGTTTCGCTATCTCTTTGGCTCAATTGTTCAACGTCCTATAGATAATGTATTTCGGGGTAAAAAACCCTAGCCTCCCTCTTTCTTTTTTCTCTCTAAAACCCTCGCCTCCCCTACTTCTTCTTCATCAGTTAGGGGCTGCCATGGATGATTTCATCCATGGTAAGCCCCCTTTTTCCTTTTATTTTCAGTTTTTAGTTTATTTTCTTGTTTTGTTGAATAAATCAGTATCTCTTTATGAGATTTCTTCAAACCCTGTTATGGGATTTTTAGTCTTTGTTGTGGAGATCTCCTTCTCCTCTATGGGAGTTGTGAGTGTGGTTGTTTTGTTTTTAGGTATGAGAAATTGTTCTTGTTGGTTGAAGTTCAAAACTCAACATGAAGGTATTGGAATCTCGGATGCGGTTAACATGGCTCGATCAAGAAGGCTCTTCCCAAACTATGTCAGAATGATAGACTTCCTCATCAATAGCTGTTTGATTCAACAAATACAAGGGGGCTGCGCTGTATTGCTCGATCTGGTTCATTATAGTTTCTTCGAAGACGAATTTGATTTAACCTTGTTTAATTGTATCTTGTTTTTCTTTAATATCTATTGTAGATGCCGTTTGGCTTTCAATTAATGAAATTTCTCTTTCAAAAAAAAAAAAAAAAAAAAAAAATGTATTTCGGGGTAATCTTTTTCATCTTTTAATATTCTCAAGCTTTGTTGAACTTCCTTGTTATACAAGATTGTCTTACCAAATTACAAATGTTGGCTATTTTACTTGTAATTTTAAAACTTTTTGACTAATAAAAACGATTAGATCAGATAAGAATATATGTTTTTTCATATATTTATATCATTTTTGAAAATATCAAATTAGACTAAACTAAATATTTAAAATGATCAAATTAGTTCATACCAAAGAGATTCTAATTAGATAAGACCGAATATTAGAATAAATTAAGCTCACAAAAATATAAAATATTATCTTTTGTTTTCTTTGAAAACATGTATTCTATTCGTAATAAAAAGAATGCAACAATTAAATATTGTATATCTTTCAGATAATATCGAATTGTTGTATTTTTTTTTTTAATTAAGCGACTAAGTGGATTGATGTAGATTTGGGTGGCACCCCATATTGACACTTGACAGTACATTTCTTCAACCACCCGCCAAACTGATCTGGGGATTTATCCAGGGTTTAAGCGTTATTCTTTCTCCTCATTTATCTCCATGTAAAAGCTTCAAACTTTGTCTTTCAATGGAGATTCTTAGCTCCTCATTTCTACCAAATCCCAATTTTTTCTCCTCTATCTCATTTCTCTCTCCTACAACAACTTCACTCGCAACTCTTAGCAAGAAAACCCCTTATAAATTCCGCAAAACCCACCTGAAATCCTCCCCAAATCCGCCATTTTTGACAAACTCACCACTTCAAAACAACAAAATTTCTCATATTAATGCTCGTTTTGGTCGACCCACAAAGCGACGAAACTCACTGCGGAAGAAGCTCAGAGAAAGTGACTCACAGGTGCGTGAATATCCCCAAAAAGTTATTGACCCAGTTCATCATTTTGTTGATAATCAAGTTAATGATTCAAATTTAGGTAGTAATAATTTGGAAATTGAAAGTGTGAAAATTGGTAGTTCCCAAATTGATTCAGTTAGCAATAATTTGGAGAAATCTAGACAATTTGGGGAATCTGTTTTGTGGGATAAATTAGAGGGTTGGGTTGAGCAGTATAAGAAAGATATTGAGTTTTGGGGAATTGGGTCTAAAACAATTTTTACTGTTTTTCAAGATTCTGATGGTAATGTTGAGCGAGTTTTGGTGGATGAGGATGAGATAATGAGGAGGAGTGGAGTAGAACCGTTGTATTATAGGGAGGAGAGCGAATTCGAGGTTTTTGATGAGGTGAATTTGAGGCTTTCTCATGCCAAGTTTTTAGCTAGAGAGTTAGAGAGTGGAAAGAATGTAATTCCAAAGAATAGTTCTGTTACTAAATTTGTGGTTTCTGGGGAGAAATCAGGTTTTGTTAGTAGAATCAGGAGTGTATTTGTCCCGCGAACTTCACTGTCAAAGGTGTCAAAGGTTGGCATTGCTGTAGTTTGCGGGTTTGTCTTTGTTTGGGTGATCAAGAAGCTGTTTACGGTGGGTGGGGAGGAGACGGAGAGGACGAGTTTTGAGAAGGAAATGTTGAGGAGAAAGATAAAGTCAAGAATGGAGAAAGAGAAATTGCGAAAAGGTACTGTTGAAGTCATGGAAGAGCCAGCTGACCCACCTATTGTGATCACTGAAAGGCCACTTATTGATAAGGAGGTGGTCTTGAACAGCATTAGGGAAGCAAAAGGGTTAAATAACAGTCTGGTGGTGTTGGATGCTGGCGGCACTCGGGAGACTGCTTCTGTGGACATGGACACCAAGATTCATGAGATTCAAATGATGGCTAGACATGCACGGAAGATAGAGAGAGGAGAAGAATCTCCAAGTGAGGGTGGTGGAGTGGATGAACAAATTCCAAATGAGATGCAGTCGGTGGAGAAAGACACGGTTGAAGGACATGAGGAGTTGATGATTGATGAATCGGAGAAACAAGCTTCAAATGCATTGCCCTCCATAGTTGAAATAGCAAATGCTGCAGAAGAACATGCTGGAGTTGACATGGATTTCATGAATAACCTTTTAAGTGAACAATCTGCTGAAACAAGGGTTTTTAATGGCATAAAAAAGCGAAGCGGGGATGCTGAATTCACCAGTGAAAAGGATTCTGAGGGGAATGAGGATGTGGAATCTTCTAGTATATCAAACGGGAGGGTTATAGATGATAACAAAAGCCATATAGATAGTTGTATTCAGAGCCATGATAGCTCTAGCTCATCAAACTTGACTGAAGGGATCCAGTCTTTGAATTTGAGGAGCCAACTGAACTCATTAAAGAAAGCACCTTTAAGAAGGAAGCCAAAAATCATACGCTCAGTAAAAGAAGCAAGGGAGTATCTCCTGCAAAAACAAGATCAACAATCTCAAGTTGGTGATATTCCTACCACTGCTGCTGTGAAAGATGAGGAAATGGACAGCTATTTCCGGCAGAGATCAGGAGAGGATGGCAAAGCACCAGAGTCTTTTGATGTAGACAGGATAGTGGATCCTGTCTCTGCTCCAAAAGCTTTTGATTTTTATGCTGAAAAACGAAATGAACTTTCGGCGACTAGTACTAATGGATTTCAAAATGAAACAGAGAGTGGATTGAAGAAGATCAGAACTTCTGATCGACCAACTGCTGAAAACTCAGATGTTGATACTGCACTACACTTGGGTAAAACAATGAAAACTAGTGACATGTTAAATCCCAATGATTCACGTCAAAGATCGGACCACATTCCTGGTGAAAAAGATTCTTGTGGTGCTAGTCAGGAAGTTCCCCTCTTGGCTGAACAAAGCTCAGAAGAAGTCGATAAATTGTACGAAAGGCCCAAACCTAGTGATTTGAGTGAAATATCAGACCTTGCGTCTGGCAAAAATGCATCTCATGTTGCCAGTAAATCTACTGAAGAATCAGGAGTCCTTCATGAAAATGTTGTTCATGACGCCAATCTGCAGAACAAGGTGTATCTCTCTAATGACGGTATCAACGGAACTGTCAATCTTACTGAATTTTATGAGACATTTATCCCTGGGGTTGTTGGAAGGGATCTAAATGGCTCTGCGTCAGTGGAATATGCATCTGAACCATTAGAAATAAAAGATGAAGATAAGTACAGGAAGAATCATGTCGAAAGTAAATTTTCAACTGCCGAAACTTTCCAAGATTCAGAAAGTAGTGTAGATGACAGGGAGGGAGAGTTGCTTGCTGACAAAGAGAAGTGGCTGGAGAAGAATTTTCATGAAGTTGAGCCCATTGTGAACAAAATAGGGAGTGGATTCAGGAATAATTACAATGTCGCAAGAGAGAAGATAAAGGAGTTGGATGCAGGGTTGGACTTGATGACACTTAGGTCTATTAAGGATAGCACAGAACTTGAGTGGATGCAGGATGATAAACTTAGAGATATTGTTTTTAGAGTTCGAGACAATGAGTTGGCTGGCCGGGATCCTTTCCATTCTATGAATCCCGAAGATAAAGCTGCATTCTTGAAGGGCCTTGAAAGTAAAGTTGAAAAGGAGAATCAGAAGTTATCAATACTGCATGAATGGATCCATTCAAACATTGAAAATGTTGATTATGGAGCAGGTATTGTGTTTCTCAAACCCAAAGTTATCATGTATCCTTTTCCATGGCAAAATTTATACTTTGCCTATTCTAGTAGCTTACATCAATGGTCTGTGAACATTGTCATCTGCTCAACCTTGTTTGTCATTCTTTATCAGATTTCCGATAGTATGGATAACTACATCCTAATTCCTAAGTGGCGAGTATTAATTACTTATGCCATTTGAATTGCTATCTCTTAACTCTTAAGTATGAAATTTGAATAAGACACACATTAACATTTTCACAATTGCTGCAGATGGTATCAGCATATATGATCCACCAGAAAAAGTCATACCCCGATGGAAAGGTCCACCACTGGATGATATCGCTGAGTTTCTGAACAACAGCAAAGATCAACAGGTAGCAGAATCTCTTCAAAAGGTGAAAGATACTATAAAACATGATAATTTTGAGGCATCCCAAGAAGCCTCTATCTCAAAGTCAACATCTAAAAGAAAGGTTGCTAAAGTTTCAAAGACTGTAATAGAGGCAAGCGATGGTTCAATTAAACCTGGCAAGAAGTCTGGGAAAGAATTCTGGCAGCACACAAAGAAATGGTCTCGTGGGTTCGTGGAATCTTATAATGCGGAAACTGATCCTGAAGTGAAATCCACCATGAAGGATATAGGGAAGGATTTGGATAGGTGGATTACTGAAGAAGAGATACAAGATGCAGCTGATTTAATGGACAAAGTTCCTCAAAAGGGCAAGGAGTTCATAGAGAAGAAACTAAGCAAGGTAAAGAGAGAAATGGAGTTGTTTGGGCCGCAAGCTGTAGTAAGCAAGTATCGTGAATATGCTGAAGATAAGGAAGAGGATTATTTGTGGTGGCTAGATCTTCCACATTTGCTGGTATACTGCTTTACTCCTCTCCATTCATCACACCTTTGATCTTGCAAGTCAAAAATTGTACTTCCTCCATTCTGAAATAAGTGAAACACTTCTCTCAAAAAACTCTCACATAAAAGTGAGAAGTGTTTCACTTATTTCAGAGCGGAGGAAGTATATGATTAGTGTGAAATATGATGATAGTTAAAGTTAACAAAGTTGTGTTTGGCTGCATTTTACATCTGATAATGTCAGAAAATAAGCTGAAGAATTTTGTGACTTAGATGTTCAGCATGCTTGCATCTTATATCCTTCTGAGAAATCAATTAATTTGATCTTGCAGTGCATTGAAATGTATAATTATGAAGGCGAAGAGCAAAAGGTTGGATTTTATTCATTAGAAATGGCCGGAGATCTTGAGATTGAACCAAAGCCACAGCATGTGATTGCCTTTGAAGACCCTGGTGATTCCAAGAACTTTTGTTATATTATGCAGTCTCATTTGGAAATGCTTGGCAAGGGAAAAGCATTCATTGTTCCACAGCCTCCCAAAGTACGTACTATGTTTCTCATCACTTCTTCTCTAGAGAAGAGTTTGGTTGGTTGGAAAAACATTATCTTGGAGAAGTGGTTTACCATCTTCATTCGTTTGGTTTATATCTTTTCCTATCTATTCCTCACCTTACTCTTTCTCTTCTCCCATCGAGTCCTCTCTCCTCCCCTCCGGTTTTTTTTTTTCCTCTTTAACTTTTCTTGTAAAAACCAAACACAGTTAAACTAATTTGTAATCTTGTTTTACCTTGGAAATTTTGTCATGGAAAGTCGTTTTTTTAATTGAAAATTATGTCCGTCAAGCTTATGTTTCTTCAAAGCCTTATTTACAGGTGCTCTGTCTGTGTTTTTTTTTCTCAAGGGGTGTACATGATATCTTAGCTGTTTACATACTGGTACTGAACCTTCACAACTTTTGCAGGATGTTTTTTGGCAAGCTAAAGCAAATGGTTTCGGTGTCACTGTCATTAGGAAAGGGGAGTTAAAGCTCAATGTGGATCAACTACTTGAAGAGGTAGAGGAATTGATCACCGAGATAGGAAGCAAGATGTACCATGATAAGATCATGCGGGAGCGCTCTGTTGATATAAACTCTTTGATGAAGGGGGTATTTGGTGTTAGTCCCCCCTCCAAGAGGTAACAGTAACATGCACATCTCCTTGAAATCAATTTGTGTGCTTATCAACAAATGAGAATTCACCTTGAAGAGTGGTTTATATGCTGCATTGTGTTAACTGAGGAATTATCTGATTTCAGAAGAAGAAAGAAACGAGCACTGAAGAGACCGAGCAAATCATGAATATTGAGCTCAGAAGTTTTTGTTGCATGAAATTTGTTAATTTGTTCAGGTATCACCATTTCTACCCTGTTGTTGATTTGCTTCTTCTCACAAGTACATTAAAAGTTAACAAAAGAAAAGGCTAAACAAATTACTTGTTCTACACCAAACAAAGAGGAGGAATTGGTGTAGAGCTTGTCTCCTCACATGTTTGGTGGAGAATAATTTTCCAAATATCCATACTCAGGAAAAAAATAATCAGTTCTCCCTTTAAACTGATGTGAGTGATGTCACAGTTACAAGTTAATCAGTTCTCTCTACTTTGATCTCTTTTTCATCTCTTCTATTGTTCCGTCTCCTTTTTCTTGAAAGATATTTTTTCAGGCGGGATTTCGAGTAACATATATAGTTGGTGGTCATCTGGTTGAGCTTGAGAAGCATCACTCCTGATGAAGTTGTAATATGCCAGGATTTCCGATTCTCCAAAAGTACCAAAAAGTTGCTTAATTGACCCATAGAAGTAGAACCTCTTACAGAAAATCTGACTTATATCTAAGTAGTCGGAAACTAAGTAAGCAACTTCCTTCATTTTATGGAATATAAACAAAGCAAAAAAAAAAACCTCGTGTTCTTCGTATGTTGTTAATGAGATCTATGGCTGTGTTGAACTGGCGGTTTCATCTTCGAGTTTTTGTTATAGGGATTCATAGGAAGAGCAAAACTATTCCAGTTCTAAGTTGTAACACCATCTTTGTCTACTCATATAATTTGCAGGGCAGGTGAAGAACACATTGAAGTTTTTCCCAAACCAGGAGGCCTCTCCATAAATATACAATATTTCAAGATCTAATGAAATGTAACACTTACATACATGCTACTAGTATAATGTACCTTCCATATTAATAGCTGAAGATCTCCCATCAAATTAATCAAGCTCGAATTATTGACTTGTATCATGTATTCATGTGAGTAATTTTTCCTTAATTGTATAGATAGAAAAATTACTACCTTCGTTTCATATTATTTGCAACTATTAGACATTTTCTGCTGATACTTTGTGTCAAATCGTTGCAAATAATATAAAACCGAGGTAGTAAATGCAATCATGTAGTTTTTTATATGAATTTCTGGAAATACCATTCCATTTTTGTCGAATATCAATCAACCATATATGAAATCAATATCTCATAATTCATCAAATCTTACAAACACTTCATCATTGTCTATTACAAATTCGTTACGGAACTTAGTTCCCAACAACAGAAGAAGTTGCACCTAAAAAGTAAATCTCCTATATTACAAAAAGAAAAAAATCAGATCATCCTAAAATTACAACACACAAAAACAAAAGAAATCTCTTTTTATACAATTGCTAATAATTGGATGTCATCTAACTTAGTTGGTAACGTCTCAATGGAAGATATACCCAAAGACTTGAGATCGAATCCCGTCGAAAAAGGAATGAGAATGAGTTAGATCAGCAATTATAGCCAAGAACAGAACCATCAGAGATTTGAATAGTAACTCTACACTGAGCTCCTTTTTCCACATGATGTGCAAAAACCTTCAACACTTTCACACTTCCAACCAATTTCATCTTCGTTTCGAGCTCGATCGTGGGACCGGGCCCAGAACCGGGCCCAACAGGGGGCCCGCCGGCGAGCCCAACATCAGGAGGGAGTGGGAAAGATTTGACATCGAAGGTGGCAGACAAAAATTGAGTTCTGCCGGCGGCGATTCTACCGGCGGGAATATACATGAAGCCGAGGGGGCCGGCGGAGGAGGAGAAGAGATGGAGGGAGCTGTCGTAGTGAGAGAAATCGTATCGGTTCGGGTTCCGTACCGCTACGTATTGGAAGAAGGTGAAGTTGGCAGTGCCATTGAGGAGAGAGAATGATGGGAATTTCATTGAGTGGACGGAGATTTGGGGGTTTTGTGGGCGGAATAGTATGTAGCAAGTGATGATAGCGGCAATTGTTAGGAAAATTAAGAAAGAGGTGGCTAAAAAACAGGATGCTAAAGTTGGGGTGGATTTTTTGGGTCTTGGGTGTTGGTAGTTGTAAGGGTATTGTGGGTATTGTAATTGTGGTGGTGGCTCTTGTGGTGGTAATTGTTGTGGTTGTGGTGGTCGAGACGGCGGTTGTTGTTGTGGAGGTGGTGGGAGTGGTTGTCGTGGCCGAGGCGATGGTTGTGGTGGTGGTGGATGTGATTGCGGTTGTCGTGGTGGTGGTTGAAACACTGGTGGTGGGCGTGGTGGTGGTGGAGGGCACATTTGGGTGATGGAAAGTGGAGTGAAGAGGGGAAGTGAGAGTGGGAAAAAAAAGGAATGAGAGAGGAAAGTGAGAGGGAAAGTAGAAGTTATGTTGGTTTTTGTTACTTGGTCTATAGGACACTTTAGTCTTTAGGACACTAGTTGTGTCACTTTATTTTATTTTATTTTATTTTATTTTATTTTATTTTATTTTGTTTTAGCAAAGTGCTAACAACAAGGTAGCTAGAGTCAGGAGGATAGGGGGCCACATGGTGAATGATGAGGATTAAGTTTGATGAAAATGATGGACACGTGGCATAATTATATGTGTTGGGGGTGGGAAACATGTCATGTTACTTTTTTTGCTCTTTACTCTGGGTGTGAAATTTCCCAGCCTATATGTTTGACACTTACTTGGAGGATAAAATTGGTGCAATTCATAGGCCACTTTTTTACCGCCTATAAAATCACTATAGTCTATAGTCTATAGCCTATAGGTCGCATAGTATTTTTGGAAGAGGCCCTGGCAACTTAGGCACTGTTATTTTGAAGTTATTTTGAGTTAAGGTTCACTTCAGTTCATTTCGGTTTTCTTTATGTGTAGTTCACTAATTCAGTTTCATTTTATTTAGGGTTTGTTATTCCTAGCTTATTTTTAGTTCAGCTGAATATAATTTAGTTTAGTTAAATACAGTTCAGTTCAGTTTAGGGCCTGTTCTCTTCGGCATAAAACAGCTGGACTGAACTGAATTGATCTGAACTGAACTGAATTAAACTGAATTGAACTGAAATGAATAGTGATATGTGAGAGTAAAAGTATTGTCAAGAGCTGAGCTGAACTGAACTGAATTGAATTGAACTGAACTGAAAATAAGCTGGGGAGAACAGACCCTTAGTTGCAAACAGTTCGGTTCAACTCTAATTATCATTTTTATTAGTTATAATTTAATTCAGTTTAGTTACAATCAGTTCAATTCAGTTGCAATCAGTTCAGTTTAATTCAGTTGCAATCAGTTCAATTCAGTTGCAATCAATTTAGTTCAATTCAGTTCGGTTGTTTTATGACGACGAAAACAGACCCTTATATGTCATTCAATTTTATTATTCACTAATCAGTATTGGCATAAGTTATAGGGGCTATTTGCTACTTCGCGTTAGTTAGTCGTAATGACTAATGATGCAGGAGTGCTACCCTCTCCTTACTATAGTAGACAACATTATTCAGGTCCTCTTAAACACCTTGAAGTTGTCAAGCTTAGGACCAGATTCTATGCCATAAACAAAAAAAGTTTATGACGCAGGTAAACGAACATGAACATGAACATGAACATGAATAGTGATATGTGAGAGTAAAAGTATTGGCATGGGAACATGAACATCGGAAACCATATCTTCGCGTCACCTCCGATCTCTGACCTCTGTATAACTAGAACCATCAGTGGCCATTGCCCAGTTCAGCTGCGGATGAGAATAACAAAGCCTCAGCAAAACCTGAATCACAATTAGAAAGTATTTGAGTTACTTCAACAGTTTTTCCATTCTTTCTAATTGTATGCTGCTCGTCTTTGCAGCCCAATTAACCTTCATGGTAACTATAATGACTGGACAAAGTTAGTAAGTTACTCATTTCCAAACAATTCTGGTCTTTAAACAATGAAGACCGTCTGTTTCTGCAGCCCAGACTTAGTCTAGAAGAATTACTCGGATGAATCCTCAGATGATCAATAAAAGAACTGAGCTGGTAACAGTATTCTGTATTCGTCAGGCTCCCTTATCCTTGGCAAAAGGTTGAATGAACATAGTTGCTCTTAGAAAATAGACGGCTCACTGAACATAGTACAAAGAAAACTATATCATGTAAAGTTACCTGTCCATGAGTGCTGGAAACTATGGGCATATGCGCGTATTCCTTGTTTTTGACCATACAAATCTATACCTCATCTGCAAAAATATAATGTTCCTTTTCAGATATTCACATGGTAATCAGTTTTACCCAATATAGAATCTGTCTCGTGATGAAAATACAGTTACATTTTAGCCAAAATAACTTACATATTGCTTTACGTATGACCTGTTTGGTAGTCGGTAATATATAATGGTAATGAGAAATTGAGAATGAATTTTAAATGTAATGTTACAAGGAAAGAACTCTTAAAATCTCTATAGAAAGGCAATTTCAACCCACAAGTTTGTGTTTTTTTCTCCATGATGAAACAATCTCACTCCTAAGCTTGTGTGTTTCTCCAACGGGAAACAATTTTCATTAGCACTCATTACCACTTACAAAGCAGTATTGGATGAGAATGAAAATTTAAGGAGAAAATAGACAATTATGGATAAATTAGCATTGCCATGAAAACGAACAATGATTTTCTTCATAAATTTACATACAAATTCATTCTCACTGCCTCTATTTATAACCAACTACCAAACAGACCGTTAATGTTCCCGCGTTCTGTTTTGACTTAAACCCGGTCCAATATATGACATATTGAATATAACATTGCTATTAGAAAACAAACATAAACTCC
The DNA here is from genome assembly GCF_026745355.1 of Beta vulgaris subsp. vulgaris. Lineage (NCBI taxonomy): Eukaryota > Viridiplantae > Streptophyta > Magnoliopsida > Caryophyllales > Amaranthaceae > Beta > Beta vulgaris. The sequence continues at coordinate 60,946,833 of NC_079202.1, read as the reverse complement.
CAAAATATTTAGAAAAGAAACGTAAACTCTCAAAATATTTAGAATTTAAACATAAACTCTCAAAATATTGACCCATCATCGGGCAGAATCAAATGTCCAAGTCTCCAAGACTAGGATCCATTGATCATGTTGGCACTTAGCACAACGATTATAACCGAAATACAACAAAATTTGCTGGCAATGGAGGAATTTTCCTCATCTTAGGAAGAAGCTAGCAAAGATAAACGCATATCACACACACACGCACACACAAATACAACACACACAACTCAGGGTGCAAATCTTGCTAGATTCATCTAAATACAACTAAGTGTGAGATGAAATACAATCTGGGAAATGGTATGAGAAACATAGGATAACAGGACCAGGACTGAGATTACCCTAGCTTGAAAACCTTACTTGAACCTCATGATAGGTTTCCAAACTTAAGCTAAATTTAGAACCGACTCAACGAGAATTAAAGAATGTACTTCAACTGAGGGAAACCTAGAAAAGAAAACTAACATCTATCAACCCCTATTATTAACCTTTCATCTGTGCATACTTTTATGTACCGAACATATGCACATATATGTACCATTACTGACCAGCCTTCACTACTGCCTGGTCGATATCTCGTCAAGGCGACGATCCATGATGTCAGAAACAGTTTCTAGAAAAGCTGCTTCACTTGTGGCCGGGAGCACAGAGTCCAGAGCTTCTTGGACAATTTCCTCAATCATAGACTCGTTGTTAATGTTCACCCGGCACATGATGGTTCCAATTTCGTATGGAGTCAACCCAAGCTCCACCCCTTTTTTCAACAGCATGGTAGAAATGCGAAGAGTGCGTGCACTTTCAATGGGGAGGTCCCATCCATAATACTTCAGGATAGCAATGTCCTCCTCAGCATCCAAGGACCTTATGTACTCAACTGTTTCAGCAGAGTATGGTTGCCGAGCTTGTGGCCAGTAGAGCCATTCAAAAGTGCAGTCTTCGAACTGCATTAATACCAAAAAACATCAGAAAAATTTCAGATAGCAAGCAACCAAGTACATCACCACTTACATGATCGATGAAGTGTATAAATAATATGAAGAAATCTCACATGATTATACTTAAACATAGTTTATACACAAGACAACCACCAACTTATTTCCATTCAAACGCTCTGGAAAAAGTTCAAAACAAGCAAATTAAGTGACATCGGGACTCCTGCTAATGATCAAGCACTAACAGTATCCTAAAAAGACAAGGCGACAATGATCTTTAAAAGAAGTCATGCTAATCAACTATTCAACTTTCAAATCAAAGGATTTGGCTGTCCTTGCGAGACCAACAATGGTCCAAGCATTCAAGTGAACACACAGAACTGGAACTAGAACTCGAACTCATAGTCATTCAATTACTTGCTTTCCCTAAATCGAAACACAAGGATGTCTCCAATAAGCTCAAAACAAATGAAGCACATGATGAAGCAATCTTATCAGTATGTACACCAATAAGTCAAAACATATAGCATTTCCTATCAAGTAGCATTCATGAATTAAGCAATGAGGGCAATGGTACTTACACATTCAGGCAAGCAGTATCCATGATCAATAGGGATCAGGACTGTTTGACCAGTTTCTTTGTCCTTGCTAAACAGTATATTCCCAGCATGTCTGTCTGCATTCGCCAGCCTTATGTCAAGCACAGAAATTTTGTGCACCTCTTCCGTAGGGAATGAACCGGGACCAATATCCTCACAGCTACCATTGTTCTTCACAAACTTTTGCAAGGATCCTATCTTGGGAGTTATGCCATTGGGATGATTAAATCCCTTATTCAAGCACGACACCAAACCCGTAGGAGGCACCCCAGCAAACCCCATTTCCTCTCCTGTGATTCCACGTCTCCCACTCAACGGGTGATCCAAGAGGTAAGCTGCTACTTCCCTATACGCCCCTTGCCCAACTATAGTACCCCGTTTCAACCCTTCACCATCAGAAGTCAAGGGTATCCCATGGGGGTTGTTTATTGCCTTTGGCTCCTCATCGATGGGCTTAAACACAGATACATACTCTAACCCAGCTGAATCCTGAATAAGGTACACCCCTCCTGAACCATCTGCCGACCTAATAGGAGGATTCCCATTCTCTAATCCCGCATAAGTCATCTCCATCACTTCCAATATTGCTGATGGTATCTCAGCCTTTGGATTGACAACCACTGGCTCCAAGACAAAGTCTTTATCACAAACCTTAGCTAATATCGGCACCGGTTTTTCAATTTTTTCCAGTTCCGATACTTCAACAGACAACTCTTCGCAATTCTTTTCAACATGCTTAGAACTAAACTTAGCAGTCTTCCTTACAAGCAAATGAATCACAGCATCATTTTGCTTGCTGCAGATGTCATCAACTAACTGCTGATCCTTGAGAAGCTCGCCTTCATAAACAAGCTCCTGATCCTCCTGATCAACTAACACTTTCGCCCTCTTAGCTATCTGTTTCTTAATATACCTAACATCCTGGTATCGCCCAACATCGAAAGTCAATTCCTTCCCACAAGTTGTCTTAACCTTAATCGTCTGAAGGTCAGAAAGCTTAAGCACTAGGTGAAGAACATTGCCATTAGCAACTCCATAATCGCGTACTAACGAATTACTCCGAGACAATTCCCTCCCTCCACAAACCAATTTCTGACTTTTCACATAATATCCTTTAAATCTCTGAATCTTTAATTTCACACACTCAATTGAATCCGATTCACAGACACGCAACGGTATCACATTCCCGGAAACACTCAAGAAAACCATAATAGATTCAGCAGAGTTCAAATCAAGAGCATTATGGAAAAATCTCGGCGAAATTAAAGGCTCCTCAGCCCTAATTCTACTCACAGCAAGCCCAGCCGACGACATTGTTCTTCCTAGTGATGAAATTCAATCGAATTTCAAGAATCTAAACTACAATAACCTAAATTAAAAAAATAAAACTACACAACCCAAATCGTTACAACATTCGATATACACAAGAATACAAACAGATAAACAACAACATCAAAATCCGTTAAAAAACGGATAAATTTCACTTACAGATACGATACCCTCACGAATCAAAGTATCAGCATCGATTCAACCGAAATCGCAACAAATTAGGGTTATTTTCTTTTTCCGAAACCCTAGATCGGAAAATCGTAGATTCAAAACAAGAAAAATCGAACGAAAATTCAACAAATTTTAGGGATTTTGAAGAAGAGAAATCAAAGAAGAAGAAGAATTAATCGTTGAATTTTCTGGAAGAAGAAGACGAAGAAGAGCTGGAAAGATAAAATAGAATGGTGGGTGGGAGGATACGTCAGAAATGAGGAGGATGATTTTATACGCGTATGTTAACGGTTGTCTAAATGTTGACACTTTAAATTAAATAATTTGATTTAATGGATTTTTATTTGTGCTGTTATTATTGGCTGCTTTGGGAAAATAATGAAATGACACGTTAATGGAGAGTTTTGATTGGCTAACGAGGTGGAGCCACGGCATTTTTGGGGAGAATAAGTTAATGGGGGTTCTTTTGTTTTTTTTAGAATTAGTTCAAAGAAGAAATTTTTTTACTTGGGCCATAAGAAAAGGTGACAATAGGATTCATATTTACTACCTTATTTATGGAGTACATGATTAGGTTGTACTGACTATTGACAAAGTAAAAATTAGAGGGGATCATTTTGGCCCGGCCCGTTTTTGGGCAGAATTTTTCGGTTCGGTAGTATTTTTTTTTTACTTTGGACGGGCTTTGGGCAAGCTAAAAACAACTTATTAGTCTATTTTTTTGCCCGGCCCATTTTCGCCCGCAAAGCCCGCTAATTTAGGTCCGAAATAGCGGGCTTTGGACAAAAAAAATTTAGCCCGAATTTAGGCCCGACCTGACCAACGGGTAAATTTTTTTGGCCGCGGCCCGGCCCATGATCACTTCTAGTAAAAGTAGAGTATTTTGGTACCAACTTTCAGTTTGGTACCAAGATTCCATTTTGATAGTGTGACATTATTTTGGTACCACTTTGACTTAGTTTTGGTATCAAAAATTTTTGTCTTTTTGTGTGAGATGTCATTTTGGCATCTCACTACGAGATGTTTATAACACTTCTGTTGTACTACCTCTATACTAGTCTATAATGCACGTGATGCGTGCATCGTTCAGGTCTGTTCTTAATCAATTTCATCAAAATATAATTATAGAAGTGTGATTTATAGTTATTGTTATATAAAATATTGTAATCTATAAAGTTTTTAGAAAATTGAGATAAACATTTAGATGTAAAGTTTTGTAGTCAAATTAAATTTGTAATTTTTTTTATTGAGAGTCTCAAAGTTCCACTCTTACCATGTACGACATGTCTTCAGAGAAGCCAATAGAACAGCCGACAGGATTGTTAATGTTGGCCACCTAGTTTATTCATCTTATGAGATCTCAGATGTTATTATTCTTCTCTTTTCCTCATTATTGTATCGGACACATTAGGTGTTACCCTCAAAAGGAGGGTAGCCTAATGTTATTTATCTTACCGTTATAAAAAAAACTATCTTATATGTAGTACATGTCCCCATTAGTTTAAAAAATACTTCCTGCGCTTCTTTTTAAGTGACACATTTCTTGTTTTCACGTTTGCTAATGCATTATTTTAACCATTAATATCTTCAATTATTAATAAGTAAAAATTATAAAAAGTTGATGTTAAAAAAATTCACATTCAGACGAATCTAACAAGCAAGATCCCACATGACTATGTTTTTCGTAAAATGTAAATCACCAAAGCTAATTAAAGTTTAAACTATGAATAGTAAACACTATGCAAATGTGTCACTTAAAAAGAAACGGAGGAAGTATATAATAACTAACTTTAATCATATATTTACACTAGATAAAACAAATGCTTATACTTCCTTCGTTTTTTTTTACTTACAACACTTTCCTAAAACAGAAATAATTAACTACTCCATCCGTTTCTAAAGATCTTTCCTCTTTCCGTTTAAGTGCGTTTCCAAAAGATTTTCCCTTTCTTACTTTATTCCTTAATTGGAATTTTTTTCCCCTTTTTACCCTCTCATGTCCCTATTATATGATCCACCATTATATTATTAATTCAATTTTACTCCCTTTCTCTCTCCTATTTTAACTCGTTTTTATTTGTTTATTTATGTTAATCCCTTTCTCCCTCATACTTTACCCACCCATACCCCACACAAATGGATTTTCCTTGGTATCTGTAGGAAGAGTAAGAAGGAAGATCTTTAGGAAACGGAGGAGGTACTTGCAACACTTTTTACTTTTGCTTTTCCTTTCTCTCTATCTCTCCAATCACATGGGACCCTCTCTTTTTTCCTCTCTACCTTTTTTTTATCGAAATTTTATATTGGATTTGATGAAAAAATTTGTTGCAAGTAAAAAACAGGATGAAATAGTTTAGATTCTTGTTCTTAAAGGATATGAAGAAATAATTGACACATCATTTTCAATTCTCTGAAGAAATGCTCCCTACCGGTGATTATGGCACGTTATGCCGTTTGTTGAAGCACACCAAACAATATCTTAATCAAGTTCATTCTGAAGAAGCCAACTTGGTATAAAAAGACAAATGTCAAACTTCACAATATTTGACTGTGCCTTAAATTTCTTTATTTTTTATAGTTTTTGATGTTGATTTTAGATTCTCCTACAAATCACATAAAGCTCGAGTTCCTTCCAAGAAGTTGCACGAGCCAAAGTATTATGTTTCACACTACACTTACACAGTTACACTCCATATTATACGGCATAACTGATTTAATTGTTGTACTGCTCTCTATACTTCATGAATGTGACTAAATACAACTTAGTCTAGTGGTTAAGACTTTAGTATATGTACTTGAGGTCTTGGGATCAAATCCTATACTATGCAAGTTTAGTATTTAATTAATATAATACTTAGAGAGAGAATGACCCTAGAGAGAGAAAGTGAGAGAAAAGAGAATCCCAGAGTGAACCACCCAAACCCCAACTCATGGATCACGGTTCGCCGTCGCCGCCCCCGGCCTCATTCTCAACCCACCCTCGCCATAAAAACAGCCTTCATTGATTTTCTCCCCTTAAACACCACCCCATACGACATCTCCAATATCTTCTTCCCCTATGGAGTCATTGCTGATATAGTACTCCCGGAAAAACTCAGGCCAAATCTCAAACACAGATATGCGTTCGTAAAATTTTACTCATCCCACTCCTTGAACCAGGCCATCAAAGCAGAGAATGGAAGAAAGGTGGGCAAATTCACCATAAAAGTTAATCCTGCAAAGGCTGATAAACCTTCCCCCAGTAACGTCAAACCACGATTTAACCATCCCTCTAATAATTCCAAGCCTCACAATCACCCAATCCAACCCCTCCCCACCTCTTCGCTTAGAGACGCTCGGACTTACAGAGAAGTGTCCTCGTCCCCAGTCCAAAAGAATGTACCAATCCAGCCTCTTGAACCATCCCACCCTTCTCCCCCCCCCCCCCCCCCACTCAATGCATGAAATCAACAACTCCCCAGAAATTCTCCACCCACATCCGGACCAAATTCCAGAAATTACAACCTTCCTCCAGCCAGTTGAACCTCAGCCAGACTATATAGTGAGAGAAATGAGTAACCACAGAATAATGAATTCAAGAATTTTGGGTGCGGATACGGAAGCCACCCGGGATGAAATCGAAATAGGCTTGGTAAATGATGAACATATACCCATTGTCAAAGGGTTAAAAAACAATGACAATGAAGCCCTCCTGCAAAGAAGTCTAATTGGGTTTGCCTCCTCTTCATTATCATCATCAGACATTCTCAACTGCATATTAGCAGAAGGGGTCAACTGTCTAGAAATCTATCCTATGGGAGGAATGATGCATTTAGTCACTTTTGAAACGATAGAAGACAAACTAGCTCATCTGGAGAGTCAATGGCTAAAAAACTGGTTCTTGGAGTTAAGAAGCCCAAATGATAGTAGTGCAGCCCTTTGGAGACAAACGACAATCTCAATCTACGGCGTTCCCCTTTCTGCATGGTCTCATGGGAATTTCTACAAAATAGGGTGCATATATGGTAGAGTTCTATCAGTTAATCACTCAGGCTTTGATTACGCACAGGTCACCATCTTTACGGACTGCCTGTTCAAAATCAACAACCCTCTACTATTTGATATAGAGGAAAAAAGATTCAATATCTTTGTCTCAGAAGACCCAATCCCAAAGCTCGCCGTACCTAGTACTAAAGTACAAAACCACAGGGAGTCGGCAGGAAAAAATCAAGGAAAACCGGCCACCAGTGAAGAGGAAGAAGCCTCTGAACCAGGAGGCTCAGATCTCAAGGCACCTCTGCAGCCAGGAGACAAAGGGGGAACAAGCCATATTAATGAGACTCATCTCCCAATACTTTCCCCCTCGAAAAGTCCACCTCGGGAAAATATGACCTCGACAAACGAAATTAATCATTACATCTCCCTTAGCCCTCACAAAACGCTGCAAAAAAAATTACCTATAAACCTTTCCTCTTCCCCATTTGTTGGAGAAAGTCTCTTGAACTCCCCACCTCTAGACTCCCAAAAAGCCAAAAGCCCACCCTCTTCCAAAATCCTTTTCACACAGCCTAGCCCAATCCCTTTACTTCCTGACCTCGGACCACAAATCCCATCCCCAGCCCAGCATATTAAGAGCCTAGCCCCAAAAACCAGTCCAAACATGCCCTCATCCCCCCAAAAGGGACCTGGCACACCCATTCACATATCAAACTATTTTGACCCACTAGCAAAAAAGACAAAATCGAACTCATCAACGTCCTCATTATCTGAAATCCCTTTCCCTCCAGGCTTTGAATCAGTCATCCCAACTCCCCAAAAAAAGAAGCATGAAAAAAGGAGGCTCAAAAAGATAGAAAAAATCCAAAAGAAAACAAGAAAGTCCAGATCGGAGGAAAAATCACAATCTAACCCACCATTGCAACACCCTACCCACAAACATTTTCTAGGGGCTTCAGACATAATTGAACTGGGAGTACAACTGGGCCTCCAATTCAATGGTCCCATAACCCAACTTCATAGCAGAATCGAGGACATACTAGCCCGTCAACAGGCCGATTGGGCCGCCAGTCAACAGGACTAAATACTGGTTACTCAGCTCTCATCCATCCAAATCATCATAATGATACTATTTTCATGGAATGCAAACGGGCTTGGAGCAAAGCCCAAACGTATGATTCTCAAAAAACATATCTCAAAACTCGACCCATGGTTTCTATTGATCCAAGAAACTAAACTCGAACACCTATTACCCACCACCCTATCCTATCTCTGGAACTCTCCAAATTCTCTTCACTGTCTTAGCCCTTCAGTGGGCAACTCCGGCGGTCTTCTCTCTCTTTGGAAAACACAACACTTCAAATTAGAATCAAGCTCAACTCATAGAAATTGGATTGCTCTCAAAGGCACCCTTTGTGCTTTGAACTTTAAATGCATAATCATCAATATTTATAACCCTTGCTGTAGTTCTCTCCGTGCAGGTGTTTGGCAGGAACTGATTGATCACTATTCGGACTCTCCCTCCCCGATCTTAATAATAGGGGATTTCAACGAAGTACTCTCCCCCATGGACAGAGGTAGCCAATCTCTTGACACTAATGGTGTGGACGACTTCAGAAACTTTATTCAAGCCCTCCATCTCATTGAAATCCCAGCGGCAGACGGTCACTTTACTTGGTTCAGGGGCTCTTCAAAAAGCAAGTTGGACAGATTATTCATTCAAGCTGAGTGGCTCTCCCTCTTTCCTCTACTTCAAGTATCTCTTCTACAAAGATCCTTATCCGACCACTCCCCTCTGCTGGTAACCTCTCAACCCTCTGATTGGGGCCCGAGGCCATTTCGCTTCTTGGACTGTTGGTTGACTCATGATGAATGCATGGAAGTTATTAAATCTGCATGGGACAAATCCAAAGAGAAGCCTGTAATTCAAAAACTGCAATCAGTCAAAAATGACCTGAAAACATGGAATGTTAATGTCTTCGGAAATATAGACTCGAATATCCAAAGACTTGAAAGCAAAATTCACTCATGGGATTCTGAGGCCCAATATAGAGTCCTTCTCGACAGTGAGATCCAAGATAGAAATGAGGCCCAGGCAGATCTGTGGTCGTGGCTGAAAAGGAAAGAACTATTTTGGAGTCAACACTCAAGGGAACAATGGCTAAAATATGGAGACAAGAACTCCAAATACTTCCATGTAGTAGCATCAATCAGACGTCAAAGAAATTCTCTATACTCTATCAGATACTTGGGCTCAAACCTCACCAAACCTGATGAGATTAAAACAGCAGCAGTAAAGTTTTACAAAAATCTCTTCAGTGAAGAATTCCGCTCCAGGCCCACTATAGACAATCTCGATTTCAACAGGCTATCTCCTTCTCAGTCTGATTTCCTAATAGCGCCATTTGAGATAGATGAAATCAACAGAGCGGTTGATTCTTGCAATCCCTCCAAGGCCCCAGGCCCAGACGGGTTCAACTTCCGTTTCATAAAGGCCTCTTGGTCAATCATCAAAGACGACATCTACAAACTCGTGAACGAGTTCTGGTCCACTAGCAGCCTCCCAAAAGGATCCAATGTAACCTTCATTACACTCATAGCAAAAATTGATCATCCAGTGGAATTTAAAGACTATAGACCTATCTCCATGGTGGGTTCCATATACAAAATCATAGCTAAACTTCTCTCCCTCAGATTAAAGAAGGTCATGAATGACATAATTGGCCCCTTTCAATCGGCTTTCATTGAAGGGCGTCAAATTCTAGACGGGGCTCTGATTGCAGGCGAGTTGTTTGAATCATGCAAGAGAAAAAATCTGAAAGCGGTTGTACTGAAGCTGGATTTCCACAAAGCTTTCGATTGTGTGTCATGGAATTTCTTGGATTGGGTCTTAACCCAAATGGGCTTCCCTTCAATGTGGCGCAAATGGATATCCTCCTGCATTTCTTCTGCGTCCGCTTCCATCCTCATTAATGGAACCCCCACGGTACCATTTAGACTCCAAAGAGGCCTTCGTCAAGGCGACCCACTCTCTCCACTCTTATTTGTTATAGCAGCAGAAGCTCTCAATCGCCTTATCATAAAAGCTACGAAAGCCAGCCTTTGGGAAGGAATCCGGATAAGCAAAGAGAGCCCCCCTCTTACTCACCTACAATATGCAGACGACACTATTATGTTTTGCCATCCTGACATTCATTCTCTTGTAAACATAAAGAAGACTCTAATTATTTTTCAATTGATCTCAGGGCTCCAGATCAATTTCCATAAAAGCTCTATTATGGGAATCAATATTGAGAACTGCTGGCTACTCTCGGCAGCCGAGACGCTGCACTGCAAAGTAGGACACTTCCCCATCTCCTACTTGGGTCTCCCAGTTGGAGGCAACTCATCCCGGATCATCACGTGGGACCCCATAATTGAAAGATTAAGGCAAAAGCTTGCCTCCTGGAAAGGTAATCTCCTATCTCTTGGAGGTAGGTTAACCCTCATAAAAGCCACCCTTTCAAGTCTTCCACTATATTTTATGTCTATTTTCCCTGTCCCTTCCGGTGTTATAGATAAGATCACTTCCATTCAGCGAAATTTTCTATGGGCTAAAGGCCAGGGGAATACTTCTCTCCCTCTAGTCAGATGGGACGTGCTTCAATTGCCGAAAAATTGGGGAGGGCTTAATATTAGCAACTTGCTATTTCGTAACCTTGGGCTCCTGTTCAAATGGCTCTGGCGGTACAATTTAGAGCCCAAAGCCCTATGGAGGACTGTAATCCAGTCCAAATACAGATACCCTCACAACTACTCATTGGCAGATTTGTCTCATATCAAATGTGGGGGCCCATGGAAAAAAATATGTAACACCTTATTATCCAACCCAAAAGCTTCAAGTTTGCTGAAGAATGGGCTACGGAAATCAGTTGGGGATGGCTCAGATACTTTATTTTGGCTCGAAACCTGGCTCCATGAGAAACCTCTTAAAATTGCTTGTCCAAGACTCTTTCGAATCTCCCCCCTACAAAATGCCCATGTAAATGAGATGGGCTGCTGGCGAAATGGGGTTTGGTACTGGTCCCTCACATGGGCCCGTCCGTTTAGAGCTCAAGATGAAATTGAATGGGCTTATCTTCAAAATCTCCTTCAGAAAGTGGTACTGCTACCAGAGAAAAAGGATAGGCTAATCTGGGCCCCTCATAAATCAGGAGATTATTCTGTAAAATCTTTCTACCTGGAAATGGCTTCATCTCTCTCCTCCTCCCCTGCGGCGAAATGCTACCGGAAGCTATGGAAGGGTTTGGTCCCGCCAAGAATTGAAATATTCACCTGGATCGCCTGCTTGGAAAAATTGAACACCAGAAACAAACTCTCAAAGCTCAACATCATCCCCCCTCACGAAGATGTTTGCATTCTATGTAAAGCCTCCACAGAATCCGGCCCCCACCTTCTCCTTCATTGCCAATTCTCCTGGATCTTGTGGTCCTGGTGGTGTAACATATGGTCCATTTCTTGGGTTTGCCCGTCGTCGATACAGTTAGCCCTTGAGCAATGGTTCCTACCCTCCAAATCTGAGATCTCCCGAAAACTTTGGCTTGCTGGGTTCATGGTAATAGTCTGGTCCATTTGGAAAGAGCGCAACGCAAGGATATTCACCAATAAATCCTGTTCAATCAATGAAATTAAGGACCTGATTCTGCTCAGATTATCTTGGTGGATTAAAAATTGGAATGATCCCCTTCCATTTTCCCTCGAAAATATCCGGAAAAACCCCTCCTGCCTTTTGACCTCAAAAAACTCCCTCTCCTTGAAGCCACCCCCCGAAACCATACACTGGTCTCCCCCCGAGCCCTCTCAGATTAAATGGAATGTGGACGCTTCTCTAAGCCCCTCACTTGGCAGATCGGCAATTGGAGGTGTTCTTAGAGGCCCAGATGGTCTCTTTAAATGTTTGTTCTCTTGCCCCATCCCTCCCATGGAAATCAACTCGGCTGAGGTTCTAGCCATCCATAGGGCAATTCAGATATCTCTCAATAATCAGGAGTTCAAAACTTCCAAAATCATCATAGAATCTGACTCCCAGAACGCGGTAAGATGGTGTACAAGCCAAAAAGGGGGCCCTTGGCACCTAAATTTCATTCTAAATTTCATCCGTTCCGCTCCGGCCAGAGGTCTTGAAATATCAATTCATCACAAAAGAAGAAATGCAAACTTCGTTGCAGACTCCCTAGCCAAGCAAGGTCTCAATAGGGGCTCTGACTTCGTAGCCTGGGTCTAAGATTCACTATGTCTCAAATGGATGTAATCAGTCTGTAATCTCTCTTTTCACATCTTTGGGAGTTTCTTAAGTACACTTTTGTAACAGTATTGCTCTTATATGAATGAAAACCCCCACTTATCAAAAAAAAAACTTCATGAATGTGATTAGTGTGAGGTTAAGAAACTTGAGAGGGTGGATCATTGGTGAGAAACTGTTGGCATTCAGTTATCAGTCTTCTGGAGGACGCCGTCTAAATATTATAATTTGAGTATAATTTGGTATTTATGTCTCTTTCAATTGGTATTGGAACTGGTACTATGTCTTCTAATTAGTACTAAAAATGATATTACTTGAGTACTAATTGGAAGAATTATGGGTACAACTTTCTTTGTGATATTTTTTATACCAATTTGAAGTGACATGAATACCAAATTAAAGAGATGGTGAACAGGAATAGAAAAAATGTACGAAATTGTTGATCCAATGAGAGGTAGAGAAACTTGTTGCATCTAATGTGATATATGATGTTGGTTCTTTTGTGGGGATATGACACAAGTCTACCACTGCTATATTGGTACCAACCACGATTAGCATTGATATGCAATCTATCTATCTAATAAATGCCAAGAAGCACCCATCAATAGTATGTCAAAAATGTCGAGAGTTTTGATACATTATGTATGCACAGTGCGCAAATTGACTATAAACTTACTAAGTAATATTTGGTTTAATGGAAAAAATTTTGTATCTCACAAGGTTTAAGGTTGTGAGATCAAACCCCATTAGAGACACTTTAGGGGTGAGATTCTCTTACCTTCCCCCCCTTTTTTTTAGGGTCTTGGATAGTTGGATGTATCGGCCAGATTAACTTTGTACGAGGTTCCGATCTAGTACACTTCTCCTTACCAATTTTTTTAAAAAAAATTGACTATAAACTTATGAAGACTATTATTCCTGCACCAAAAAACTAAGTCAAGATAATAAATACTATATAGATTTAAGTATATAGGCCTAATTGAATCAAAATAAATACATTATGCATAGTGAACTTTTGTCTCAATTCCTCCCTTCTATCATCTCATTGCACCTTTACCGGTTAAAAAAATCATGTCTTTTTTTTCGCTTATCTACAAAATAAAATTCAAAGCTATAGTTCTAAACACAATAAAGAAAGGTTATGAAAAGTGTAGAGAAGCTAATATAAGTTCAGGAAATAAAGTTGAGATCAAAACCAAAAAAAAAACAACAAACTAGTAATAAAGTAGATATACGGGTTCATGATCTGGAAAATGCTTTAAAAGTAACTCAAAATATATGGGAAAAAAAAAATAGAAGATGGTGTTTTTACACATTACAGAAATGAAGTGATAAGTTTGGTTCATGTACAATCAAGTGTGCAATTCATCCACCTCTTGGACTATCAAGTATCATCCATTCATGCCTCAGCCCTTGCAGCTCACCAAGACAGGGTAAGGAGTGATTAAATGCATGATCTTACCCCATCCATTTAAACAGAGAAGAGATTCTTTCCCTATGAACTAATTTTACGCCTTCGTTTTACGAACCATCATTCACCAGGTATGCAAGCGTCTAGCACCTTTGATGTCAAAGATCGACAGGAAGGCATTGTTTGTTTGTGTCTAATCTTCCTCGGGTCCTTTTCTTTGTAAGCATTCAGCTTCCTTGTTCACCACAAAGGTCGGAAAAGCGATGTTAATGTCCCTACAACCACATAGAATAGCATACATAAGTTCATGTGCAAAATATATGGTTCCCAATTTTGATAAATAACAATGACTAGAAGATGATGTGCATTCGTATCTTCCCTATTTGTCGAAAATCTACATTGCACCATCGGGTTTTTTCCAAAGTATCTATGGTACCCCAGTGGTTTTAGAGGTGTCTTATTGGTACCCTTACCGTCACTCCAGAGTAAATAAGTTCCAATAGTGAGATGTTCTACATGCTCTCAAGTCACTTTTCGAGGTTTAAAACTAATTTAACTAGCTAAGTACATAGGATTAAAGTTCTTTTCACACTTCATAACAAGAAGTAAATTAATCAAAATCAATTTCAAACCCCATAACTTAGATGAGAGCGCATAATATATCTCTATAACAATATTCAGTAACAAAGAAAATTTTTATAGAAACATCATTGAGGCACGTTAGAAACCACAGGGTTACGGTGGGGACCTAAAAATTGTGAGGATAAAACGTACATTTTCAACCAACACAAGGGGAATCCCATCAAGAAACCTAATGATGTTCAAAAGAGTATATTAGACCAATTATAAATGTAATTACTCACGCTAAGTAGGGTAGAGTCATGTTCTTTAGCAGTTTGGGATTTTTCGTTACATATTCTTCCCACTCTTCCATGTCAATTTTTCCATCACCTTTTGAATCGGTTTCCTTGAAAGTCTGCTAACACAGAAAGAGCCATGGTTTACCCAAATTAATATTCATAAATCATAGACTTGTGCAGAAAATCAAGCAGAAAGCAGCTCCAAGTCCATCCATACCTTGTCCACAATAGCCTCAACTAAATCATCTGAGAGATACAGGTCTGATTCATACAGAAGGGCCGATACCATTTCTTTCAACTGTACATAAGAAAGTTTAGAATTAGTTTAATTCAATTTACTACACCTTTGATGTACTATAAAGGGTTTTGGTGGCAAAAATCATTGCACAAGGGGTAAAGTTGTACTACTAAACAGCAACCTTGCACAAATGTTAGGTGTTGTTTGGTTGGATGGAAAACTGGCTTCCCTCAGACCTTAAGTGGTATTAAACAAAACATTAGATTGCTATTCATGAATGTGCAACTGTGATTCACAGGCCATTTCTTCTGAAATTTATTTATGTACAGTCATGAAAGAGTTAGAACAGCCTCAACTAGCCATCCGACTGAATCAAATGTTTCTTTTGGTTAGTGTTAGTCACAGCCTTGATAATCTCAGGCCAAAGGATAACTGATGTTTACACAGGGTGTTCTGCAGTATATAAGTGTTCAAGCCTAGGTGTGCTCAGCTGCTCACAGTGTCAGGGGCTTCTACCACTGGATTAGCCCATTAGGGGAGTATTTTCTTTCTTCTTCTTTTTTGTGCAAAGGGCGCATATGAAGGTTTTTTCATATATGGGGGAAGATTAAGAATATTGATATATGACTCACATTCTTGGTGTTATTGGTTAATTGAGTTTTTGGTGGTTGTTTGGCATAGAGGGTTTTTGCTACTGGTGTCCATTGGATTCATTTTAATCGTTATTCAAGTTGTGATTATGTGATGGCTGACGGTTTCTCAAGGGTAAGATTTGACTTATCAAGTGTTCATGAACAAACTCAAACTCCTTAGCACTAGAGTCTTCCACTCAGATGTTCTGAGCTTCAGAGCACAGGTATCTTTGAGTTGCTTGAGCTTCAGCTTTTAGACATATTGAGCTTCAGCAATTCCTTTGCATAATAATATGGATAAGGCTTGAGGGAACCACATTTGTCCTTTTTATTATCATGATGACTAGTTTGGTAGTTAGAAATAAATGGTGGGATCGACAATGACTTTATACGTAATTTTGTACATAACATTTCATGTCAATTCCCATGGAAATGGGACTTCATCCCCAAACACTTATTTTTGTTTATGAACTTCCACTCCACTAGACACGCCCTTCGAAGTATTGATGGATGGTAGATAGACTCACTTTACAAATGGTTATAAATTCATTACCACAATACTACTATATTACTGTCTACCAAACATATTGCGAGTTAGGCTGCAAACATGTGATGGACACAAACTATGTTATTATAAAACAGGATAAAAGTGCATTATATACTTACTTCTTCATGCTCAATATAGCCAGTTCCCCTTAGGTCATACAACTGAAATGCATCTGTCAGAAAACTCTACATTAGCACAAAATTATCGACAAAACATGTTAATGAGCTATCTAGGAACTGCAGGCTTTAATGTCAAGTGTATACTTACACTTCATCTTATCTGTTTCAGGAGTATTAGGGTGAAAGACACCCAACGCTCGCACGAATTCTCCAAACTCAATGAGGCCATTCTGGTTAACGTCAAAGAGATCAAACATCTGAAAATACGCAACCAGCTTAATAAGGAAGTCAGAGATAAATACAATAGAAAGAAAAGTAGTTGGAAAAAGCTGGGGAGGACTTTAAACCTTCCAAAAATTAATTGTCATTGGCTGGCCTATGCTCTATTCCCATCAACTTGGTAAATAACAGAAGTATCAAGTAAAAATTAATTTTAATCACTTATCAGTAGTTACATATACTAGTACTAACTAAAACCAAATTTAATCAGTAAAAAATTCAGTTGATAACAGGTAAACTGACAAGGCTCCGGGGTTAAATTATGTCATATCAGCCCTTGTACAGATTTCAACAACCAAAGAAACAGATCATGACACTTTGTGACCTTATCATACACTGGAATTCTTAATTCCTTATGTGATTGTCCCACCATCGAGATCTACTGAGAATTTAGTCGTCCAGTTTCTAGGGTCACCCTTTTTTCATCTAATATGTTGCTCAACTTAACTACTCGTGTAAGGCAACAGAATTTGTATAAAGCAAAATGAGGGGAAAAAAGAAAATCTCAACTCATATTTTGTATAGGGTCGTCCACTATATTTCATATTGTAGTTCAATTTTTTGCTCTATGAGGTGAACTGACCACCTATCAACCTAAAAACCTCAACTCATCTTTTTTTCAACCTCAATGAGAAAATCCAACATGTGATAGGCTTGATTGAATAATTAATAATCAAATATTTGCATGAAAGATCTAAATCACCACCAGAGAAACAATGGCACAACAGCATATAACAACTGAAAGGAAACACATACTCTGTCCAGAAAAAGACTTCTCTTCATACTATTCTTGAATAGTGCAAGTTGAAGTTCCTCCTGTTCATCAAAATATTATTAGAATATGATTATGGAAGATCAAAGATGCGATATGTAACTAACGCTTATATATATAAAGTTAAAAGTGGAAATTTTAAACATCCAAAAGCATAATATAATGTGTGGCATTGCCTTATATTTTCAATATAGGATGCTTTCTCTTCACCTGAATTTTGCTGAACTTTATCGGGACTTATTTTTACAACTTATTGGAGCTTATTTTTGTAGAGTAAGAGAACACGCCCTGAATAGGAGTATCTCTGTCGTATATATTTCATGCTTATGTATCCCCAGGCCTCTAATTAGGAAAACGCCCTACTAGGTAGACGGTAATAGAATAAGGTAACAGTAATGCATCTAGATTAATGTCAAAGTCCATATGTTCTCCGGTGAAAACCCATCACCATGGACACACGAACTATTCGTACTTCAGTTACATATAAATTCATTACCGTCACCCTTATTTATATCTACCTACTAAACAGAACATTATATCATTAGCCTTGCTACGCTGAAAATTGCAACAGTTATATCATAAGAGGCATCAGAATCCTTCATTAGCTACAGAAGAGTATTACATACCTTCTGAATAAAACCATCTCTGACAACCGAATTGCTGAGTCTATTGAACAAGTCATATAGAAGCTCCACTTCATCAAAAGTAACTGACAACACACAAAAACATCACATATAAAAGAGATAAGCAGACAATCCACCAATTAATCAAATAATCAAACTAAAACCACATTTTTTTTTTTAATACAAATTATCTTTCTATGTGATTATCCTCAATTTCAGTAATGATGGTTTCACAAAATCATGAATTTCATAGTTTCTTTTACCATCTAAACTAAATAACAGAACATAAAAGAAAGAAAAATTCTCATACACAATATCATCAATATACCAAGGAGGCCCTCCAAAACATCATTTTTCATCACATTGGTCGTGAGAGCAATAAGGTGGCTGTCTGGCTGATTAGATGGCGGCTAGAGGTCATATTTACAGTTTCCCTGCTGTATTCTTTCTTAGTTATGATATTGATTTATCCCTTCTGGTCGGAAAGGATATTTTAGGTTGGCCGCCGAATACTTGTTCAAATAAAAAAATTCTCATATTATATTTTAACTTATCTTTTATTGTAGAAGTCGTATGATGATTTATTAATGATAATTTCCGTATTCCCTCAAGAAAAAAAGAACATAAAAGAAACAGTCTACCATGAATCAACATAAACTGAAATTAGCAAGAAATAGAAGAGATGAAAAACTCACAAACAGTATCTTCAGCAAGAAGAGAGAAATTATCACAAGCAGGCAATTTCACACCATCTTTAGAAGTTTGACAACCCATTTTCTGACAACAACAATTCAATTAATTCAAACCCTTTAAATGCAAATTTAAGTGATACCCAGTAAAAATCTAATTCAGGAGATAAATGTGAACCAAAATTAACAACTTCCCACTAAAATTTATGTGAAGAAAACACTGGTATAAAGTAAAAGTAGAGAAAAGCAAAAGGATTTATGAAGGAAGCAGATGAAGATGACAGAGATTGAAAGGTACCCACCAAAATCTGCCACTGATCATTCACACCAAAACTGATTGTGATTGATAAAAAAGACCAAAAATAATACCGTTGGAGGCAGAAAGTTGACTATTTTAGCTGTCACTTAGGTAATCTGAGGTTGAACTGTTGAAGGAAACTGATTGAAGTACGCAGCGTTTAAAACAAGAAAACAGCTAATTGCTTTCATAAAGTGATTACTTGATTAATTAACTCAAACTATGTGTAAAGTGAACGTCATCTATTATGTTCATATCGGGTAATAGAAGTATTGAACTTGAATTCGTTGTATCAATTTTATAATTTTAGTGTTTATGTACTTGTTTGGTTTATGTCATGTGTTTGGATGATGACTTGTTTTAGGTATGAGTCATGAGGATAGTACAGAGAAGGGATGGGGGATTCGAACCTGTGATTTATCGTTCACAGCACCTTAATCTTAACCACTCGGTCAAGACATGATTGGTTAGGTGCGATGATTTGATTGATGGTAGAATCATTTTATCTAAATTCAGAGCATGGTCACTGGATGATCCCAAATTTGGGATCATTAACTACTTTAGTGGATAATGATGAAAGGAAACAACTATGACTTTCAATAACAAAATGAGCTCAAAAAATAAAATGTGTAGAAATAACTCAATATTGGTCTTTCTTTATACACAAAAAAATATAGCGGTTGGCATTCTTTTAAAATTTTTTTAAAAAAACTTACCATATGTCTGTTGCAAGAATTTGCAACGTTAACAATTCTGTACAATCCTAGCTATTAGATTGGAGAAAAAGGAAGGTTGGATGTGTGACATGTAACAGAAGTGGGACCCACTTCATTTTCATCCCCCTCCCACCTTGTGCCATGTGGTGATGAACTTGCCTTGGCCAACTCCATTTGAGATCATTCTCACGGTCTGTGCATCCACCCTCTCTCCTATTTCTTTAATGAATTTTATTACCTCTCTCCTCATGATCTACAAATTAGATCAACCATTGGCCACACTCCTTATAGGTGCACATAGAATGCAACTCTATTGTTCAAAACGCGTGAGAGATAATTGTATTCCGCCATGTGTCACTCTCTCTTCACCAAATGACGTCATGCCACATATATGTGGTGACTTTACAAACTAACAAGTTGAGCTAACGCCACATATATGTGGTGGCTTGACAAACTAACAAGTTAAGCAATAGTTATTACAGAAATGTTTAGATCAAGAAATAAACTGGTCCTTCATGCTTCATCTTTTAATAAAACATATTTATAGATCCTTCAAATTTCAATTTCTTTCGGTTTCCAACCATGAGAATGTTATAAGACTGCTTAAATTGATCTATTGCTAAAAAATTACAAGCAAAATGAATGTTCTTTTCATGAACTTTGTTGGAAATTCTACCTTCAAAACCAATTAGCAACGAAATGGCCTCGTTTGACAACAAGCGATTCGATTTGGGCAATAAGTTCCAGCGAATTGAAGTAAAGATACTGAATAGCAATATACAATTCATCCCATTCACTAATCATTCTTGTTCAAATTACAACAGTTGAATCAAGATGGCTTACTTTCAAAATTCGAACTATATACCCAATAGCTTCCTCCTCAATGAACATATATAATGATGATTATGGCACATAACGATTAACTCCTAATATCATCACTACAATGATATTGCTGTTTCAAAGCTCTTCCAGCAACCAGAAGTTGCAAGCTGGGGGAGACTGGTTTTGATCAGTAGCAACACGAGCAGATTAAATCGGAATCAAACAACTCTGACAACAAAAACACGCCACCGCAATTCCAAGAAAAGCTCCAGCAATGACCTGTGACGGAGTATGGCCGAGAAGTTCTTTAAGCTTTCTTTCACTGATGGGATGACCTTGAAATAAATCCTCGATGATCTTGTTCAGAACCTAATTGAATGAACCAAAAATCAGCCATTTCATATAATTTTACTGCAGTACAAAACAGCTGCAGCCTGCAGATCTTACTTGCTGCAACTATGTAAGAGTTTGCCAATGAAAAGTAGCAACTATGTACCTATCCATGTTTCAGCTTTAAGCTATCTTTTCATCTAAAGAAACACTTTAACTTCCAATTGTTAGCTATCTTGTCACTTTCAATGCGTGATTTCCAAACACACCCTTAAGGTCACAACTAAAAAAATCATACATATAGAAATTAGAATCTCCACTCCCTCAGCATCAAATTTCTTAATAATCTTCTTAAGTACTAGAAGTATAAGACAGATTTAGTGAAATTGTGACAATGAAGCCCTTTCTCCGTAGGGGAAGATCGGTTGGCCTCTGATCACTTGGACCTTTGAGACATTTGCACCCTTCATTAAGAAAGAAGAGCTCTTGTACAATCTGTGGGGAAATATGAGTGTTGTGTCTCATTCTCCTCCACAATTATTCACCACTCGCTAAACTCAAAAATATCACTCTTTTCTTTTTTGGTGTAAATGAGTGACTACGCACTATGATGATACAGAGATTCGATCCCATCTCTTGGATACCACCACCACTTTACCAACTAAGCTAAATGGCATCCACAAAAATATCACACTTAGCAATACACTCTAAGCTTTGTAACCTCGGAATCGGAGCACGGTCTAAATATGGATCAACAGGGGTTGGTGGCTAAACTTTTCTTAAACTTTGAGCTACCCTCACTTGTACAAAGAAATGCTTTTCAACTATCAATGTTACATAAACAAGGTGTCAAACTGAGATTTTGGAAGAAACAATGGCTAGACAATTAAGACTATATCCCAATTCACCATGTAGACACAAGCCATTGGTCTGAGATAATTAACAAACTATACAATCCAGTATCTGCATATTCTCTCATCAACGAGTGAAGGACACAGCCAGAGCTAGAGGACTGAGATTATACAATGCCCAATAATGCCATCACACTGTGAATTGAAGTCTTATCGTATGTGAATGCTAAAGATCAACAAGACAGCAGCAAAAGAGCAATGACATTGGGAGGCAGATGCATTAAGATGCTAGACGAAATATGGGATGCCCAAACAAATTCAACAAGTCAGGAACAAGGGGAAAGACGGAAATAAAAGTAAGTTTGTTGAAGAAATGTCCATGCTCCATTTTGTAAATAGAGATAAGAAAAGTTATCTCATATTACTCAGCAGTCAGCATGCAACAGTACAATGATATTCAACTTTAAACTCACAATACGTGCCATAGTCCTCTATATCACGTGACACGAACAAGTTGAACCTCTCAATCCCATGTACTGATTAATCTGCCAAGTGTATATAATCAAGGACCTTTTAATTGATTTCAGAACTAGATGACGCACAAATTTGGTCACACTTAGAGCCCCAGGCTCAAGGACTAATACTTGCAATAAGGCTAAGGCTCTTCACCTGAAATAAGGTGTTTTGGTTTGTATTTCTCAAGATCTGCTCTGATTTATGTCTTTTTACTGGTCTGAATTTTATTGAAGGTGGGTAAGTTTTGTAATACAGCACTTGATATGGTCTGATCTGGTTTGGCTTTTTCTCTTCTAGGGTGGCCTTGTCTAATCTAGCATGATACTTGTCGTGACATAGTCTAAATCTTCTGATCGAGTGATCCAGTATGATCTAATTCTTAAAGGAGTAAATAACACAGTAAGTTCCTAAAATAAGTTGTAGAAAACAAAGCCTAAAACAAGTTAGAAAATGTAGCCAAACCCCGACTTCAACAAAAATTTAGTCCCTATATGTATGTTTATGTCTAGAGCAGAACTCTGATCGGTATCTGAAATATACCCATGGATGCCACCGAATCAATATCATCCCAGCACAAGTACTAACTGGAGTATTATAGTAGGGAACATCAAATTCAAGGCATATGTTACTCATTTTCTCCCACCTCAATGCACCTACCTAAGTAAAAGTCACTGCCTATATATCTTCCTTGAACAGCTAAGTACACAACATTATATACCTTAATCGTAATAAGATTATCCTATGAAAGCAAATTCGGCTTGTTGGCACGTTCTGTTTAGTGATTGGCTTCTATCTTTTTGGCTCTTTCATGTGATCAAAGCCAGCTTCCCAACCAAAACAAAAAAGGGCATGAAGCAATTTCTCATCATTGATTTCAGAGTGTTTTGCCCAAATATTGGTATTTTGCCTATAATTTGCTGATAGCCAGCAACT